>NC_139319.1:31663405-32263405 GCF_056507025.1 Lutjanus erythropterus | reverse complement strand
AATATTCCTATCTGACAAAGTGGAAATGAAAGCGGGCTGCTGATCCAACATCTTGGCCATCACTGAAGGGGGCATGTTCATGTCAAACATAAGTATTAAGTTGCTGTTTAAAGATTGTTCGATTCATAACATTGGTCTCATCTTTTCTTTACTAGAATACAGAAACATTTTTGAAGATGATCATTTTATCATATTCCTGGACTTTTACAAGGCTTTTTACATGGTGGAGCATGAATTTATCTTTTGTGCTTCTGATTGTTTTGGCTTTGGGGAATGTTTTAGAGAAATGTTAAAATCCCTTCACCAAGAAACTAATAGCTCCGTTGCCTTTCAAAGTGGTGCCCTACCTGGATTTGAGATTAAACGGGGTATTAAACAAGGCTGCCCCATCTTCTCATTCCTTTTTATATTGCTGCAGAACTACTGGCACTGCATATAAAACAAAATGGCATTGCCAAATTAAAGTGAATGATGATACAGCATTTTTTTTGTGAATGATAATGAGGAAATTCCTGGGGTTTTAGCAAATTGTAAAATCCTAATAGTGTCAGGTCACTAATAATATAGTTTCATTTTATTGATCCAGGCTTTCTAAGAGACTACTTTTGCAATCAAAAGTATGTTCCAACAAAAACTCCTCATAACAAGGAGAACACAACAGTGGCATAATGTAGTTATGATGAGCCCTAGTACCCTAGTAGTGCTGGTTACTAGTTATGAAACACAGACACACACACATTACTAACTGATCCTAATGTGCTTAGCTCATCAGTCTTGATAGATTTTGTGCCTAAACAATCTACTGTTCAAGTCGTCAAATGATCAAATAGACTTAAGATAAGTTTAGGTAGAATATGCATCTAATCTTGAGATGGAAATACGGCAAATGGCAAATTAATTCAAATTAATTTAATGAGTTCTTATTTGAATACAGGCATATATCTGAGGTGGCGATATGAACGGGCCTTTCTCAGACCAACATACTGTTGCAATGTATGTGTGATTACTTTCACTTCTGTTGTGTTGGGGTAGAGACACATATCTTAATAATAAATTTCTCTAAACCTGGAGAAATAAACCTCAACCATCTGCCTGCTTAAATATGGCTAGATGCAAGTGAGACAGTATCTCTCTCTCTCTCTCTCTGTCTCTCTAAGGAGGAATTGAACAACTGCACATCACCACACCTTCTACAATCCTCTCACCAGCTGCAAGTTAATCTTTGTCTTTGTTTTTCGCCCTTGCCCTGGCACATAGCATAAACACATCCTACTTCTCCCTGAACTCTGAAATAAGTCTAAATATCAAATGGCCGACTTCACTCATATCATACCCTATGTTATGGGACCAGTGTTAACATTAACGTTAGCAAACATCAGGGAAAGCAGTACAGCTGTGCTCTCATACATAGCTCAGCCATACACACACACTTGGTCCCTGAGTAATTCCTCTTTCTGATGAACTGATCATCATTTATACAAATAAATAATGCAAAAATGCAGGTGAGAAACAAATTGTAAAACTATCATTATGTAGTCTCACAGTGTGGAGTATAATCAGCAGCTCTTTTGCATTTTATCATCATTTTTCTCTTCACTTCCTGTTGGCAGAATCATTTTCTGAATCTTCATCAGCTGAGGACCATGTTTAGAGCAAGCTTCATGCAGCAAAAAAGAAAGTAGTTCTGATTCATGGGAGCATAAACTCAAGTGAAAAAATCATTTCAAACTTATCTGCATTTACCTACAAAATGCAGGTATTACAGTTAATAGTATCCAGTAATATGGGATAGATGGATGGACCCACATGTTTCCCTCCACCCTACCTAGAACCAATTTCTACCTTCTCCTCTCATCCTGGTCCCTGCAACCTCTGTCACTGTCAATTTCATCCAATCCCAGTCTGCTCACTTGTACTTCAGAACTAGTTTAAGTCCTGAGAAATTATTTTCAAGAAATGAAAAAAAGATAAGAAACTTTGGGCACCACATGTAAGGAAGAATATGTGCAGGTAACTAGTCACCAATACAATAAAAAACTGAGCCACCAGTGTTTGTGCTCATAACCAAGCATCAACTGCTGGTGACATTACCCACTGGTTTGTGGACTACTGTTTTTAAATCTGGCATTATAGGGGTTGCCATTTTGTCTGTTTGCAACCAATGACTGTGCATTACTGACTTATTGGAGTTGATGGGTGACGCACTGCAATTTGAGCGGTGCTTGGGCTTGTCTGTTCAGTAGGAAAAAAATGAAATCAAAACTGCCAAGTTAAACAGTTTGATGTAAGTTTCGGGAAGCTCCGTTTGAAACTAGAAACGTAATGGTGGCAGTAAGGTCACAATCTTTCAGTTTGATCAGAGTTTCAAGAGCCCTGTGTGTTGCTCTGGACAGTCTCACTGAGAACAACTTGTCAGTCACAAACAGCGTTGCAGCCACAGTTGAAGTGAACAGTGACCAGTTTTAAAATGTATAAAAAGAACACAAAAAACCCACAAAATCTCTCCCTACTGCTCGTGTGCTTTAATCCAAGTGTCCATAAGCCGCGATATTAAAATTTGACCCAAGAAGACACCATTGTTTTTAGCCTGAATGTCAACTGTAACCTCTCAAACCGGAGCCTCATGCACATGTCTGAAGCAGGTACACAGGCTTTCACCCAGGTGGCACGGCCGCAGCAAAGAAATGATGTTCCTCTTCTATGTTGAAGTCCTCAGACATTTTCTTCTTTGCTGAAAGTTTGCAAAGTCAACTGTATGCATAACAAGTCACTATTTCTGAGCAGATCTCTCTCTGCTTTTTAAATGCATTTTTGGTAATGTTTTAAACTATTTATGGTCCTGCTTTTAGCTTTTGTTTTTAATGATCTCAAACGCAATTTTAATGTTCTTTTAATGTTTTTATTTTAATGCATTTTCAAGTTCTGTAAAGCACCTTGAATTGCCTTGTGTATGAATGGTGCTATATAAATAAAATTGCCTTGCCTTGTTGTCTAAGTCGCTTCTAGGTAGCATGTAAACACAGATGTGAAGGTATCTCAAGATCTTGTATATCTTGTGTCGCTCCACTTGGGCGGGAGCCTGTGTACCCGCTTCAGGCGTGTGCACGTGGCTCCGGCCTGAGAGGCTACAGTTGACATTTAGGCTAAAAACATGGTGTAAATGGCGTCTTTTTAGGTGAATTTTTAACATTGCAGCTTATGGACAGTTGGATTACACCACACAAGCAGTATGGAGACATTTTGTGTTTTTTTGTGTTCTTTTTTTTACATTTTAAAACTGGTCACCGTTCACTTCAATTGTACTGGATTTGGCTGCAACGCTGTTTTCCGCTGAAGCTCCGGGAGTATTTTGTGAACTGGAGATCTTCACCCATCCTCACATCAGCACAGGGGTGAGTAGATATTGAGTGAAATTTCATTTTTGGGTGAACTATCGCTTTAAGCATTCACTTATTTATTATTTAGTCTATTTAAATCTAAATGGGACTGTGATTTACAAAATGAACATTATGCTTTATTGAAGAAGACTTGAAACCAGTGATTGAGACCATAAAATCATTTGGAAACCGTTTACTGAGGTCATAAGTAATGAGAGAAGTGGGGTCATTTTTACAGTTTTTTACATTGAATCAGATGTACTTTTGCAACCAGCAGCGTTGCTCCCTGCTGTCCATAAGCCAAAATGCAGGTTAAAGGCACTTACAAGACCAAATGCTATGAGTTAATGGCATTCACCAAAGTTGAACTTGACCCCCTCCCCCCCAAAAAAAGTTGAAAAGTACAGAATTTTTCTTCACTCCCACAAAGAAATCCACTGATCACAGTGATTCTTTAGGAATGAATTACATTCAGTGCTCAACTTCATTAGGCCTATTACAATATTTATACAACCAGACCTTAAAACCACAAATCATGATTTGACCATCCATCTTTTCCACAGATTGCTTGGTTGTGTTAATAATGACAGAGATATTTTAATCATCATTCATTGAAAGCTTATGAATATTTTGCATATATGCAAATGTTTTGGATACTTTTATTTTATTTTATTTTTTTACACAATGCCATTAGGTAGTACATACGATTACCAGCCATGACACCATATGGCTGGTATAGTTTTCATCTTGCAGCTCTTTGTTTGTGAGAGTGTGTATGTGTGTCTTCATGGCAAAATGTGGTCCAGGAAACACGTGCTGCAGCAGGGACTAGCCTACCACGGTAACAGTTTTGAGTACTTTGCCAGGTGTTTCTATGTCTGTGGACAGATTTTTTCAACATGATAACATCACAACCATACAAGACGTAGCCACAAAAATCACAGCTGTGTAGACAAAAATGAAATCCAGGTTTGTGTTGTCCAGCCTATGAATACTGAGTATTCATGTAGTAATGTAGCAGGATGACTGAGTATTCATGGGTTGGAACATCCTGTGCTGGTGTGATCCCATCCCAAAGATGGTCTCTGGTCCGTATTGCACCTGACTTTAAAAATGGCATTACAACAGACATGTATTTGAGAACTGATACTGTATGAAAGTTAATTTCTAACTCAATTTTAAAGTCTCAAACATTTTAATGATAGAAGTATACAGAATGTCTTCTTCAATTTGAGTCAGAGGTGATTAGAGGAATGAATATTAAGGGGAGAAAATGGCAGACGGAAGACTGAAACGGAGATAAAGAGCAGAGGAAAAGAGTAAAAGGAAAGGAGAGTAACAGTTGATGAGAGGGTGGAAGGAGCAAAGACGGAGGAAGGGAGGGGCAGAAAAGACGAAGGGGAGAGGAATAGTTAAGAGTAATAGAGGTGAGAGGCCAGAAGATAAGAGAATGGACAGAATGTGGCAATGGAGAGATATACAGCTGCAGGACTGTGAGAGGTGCCGGCGGAGCTCATTACTGCTTATCTCTGCGGTAGGGGAAATAGTATATGTGTGTGTGTGTAGGTGTGTGTCGCTCAAACACACACTCAATTTACATTTCACCACACTGCAAAACCATAGTACGAGATGAATCCTGGATTTTGATGAAGTGGATGTGGTGTTAGGGCTGCCTCCACCCTATGTGGAATGAATGCGTATCCCAACATGCACTTAGCAGCAAGTTATTTGTGCGCTCTGCATGAAAATGGAGACTTGGATTTGTTGTGAGCTACCTTGAACATTTCAATTCGAGTGCGGTGCTCTTTCGGCGATCCCTCCGTCTTGCTCGTGTCTTTCTTTCACCGACCGCTCCACCTCTCTGCACTTTGCCATCAATCTACGACCCTCCCCCTCATTCTAGCGCTCTCACTCCATCTTGCCGTCCCTCCATCTCAGCTCTCATCAATCTACTGTCTCGCTGTAGACCACACTCATGACGCTGAACTTCTCAACTCTTCCTCTCGCCCCTAACTACCCCTTCTCTCGCCCTCTTTCGTCGTCCCCTGCCCTGAGTTGCTCCCTCCATCAATCATGCATCCAACTCACGCACTGCCAGTCTGGACCTCTCTCTCCCCTCCGCCCACCCACTCAAGACATTAATCTCTATCAGCTGTCTACACTCAGTAAGCTAGACAAGAGGCAGGCTACTCTCTTTGCTCTCTGTCTTTGTCCTCATGTTTTCTGTCTCCCCTCTCTTTCTCTCTTGTCTCTCCTCGCAGCTTTCAAGCTGAACCCATAATTTGGCGCTTGCTCCACCTATGTAATGGTATTCATTTGATGGAACCACCTTCCAGTCCTCCCTCTAATTTTACATCCTTTTACTCTACCATTTGTAACCTTTTCCCCTCCCCTTTTCTTTTCACTTCTCTGTTTCTGACGCCTCTGTTATTTTCTATCGAGTACTGCATTGATCTTTAGGGTTCTGGTAAATTTAGATTGGACTTGTTGCTTCACATATCCTGCTCACATATACCCACACATGTATCTTTTACTAGCTGGCTTTCCCACTTTGTATGTAAAAAATTAGCATATGTGCTTCACCTTCTATTGCATGGCAATGCAACCACAACTGATAACTTACATGTATCACAGAGGTTTTGTGAGATGAGTGAAAGTCTGGTATGCACAGCTGATCTGATTGGCTGCTGACTGAATGAATGAGTCATTTACAATACTACCATTATGTCTAATCTATCGTGTTGGACAAAAAGTTGCCCACTGTATGGCCTCTACAGGTGTTTCAGCAGCTTGCTTACATTACTGTATGTTTTGTAATTAGCACTACGTTAAAACCAGTGATATAAACTGTTGATTTCAAAATGAACACGGTAGTATGTGGGATTACCTGCAGACAATCTCCGGGCCTCCAGGTTCATCTCACACACGTGTATTCACACACACAACAGATTGTGTGATTATTTTCTGGCTTACAGGAGATAATGGCAGAAAAGGCCATTTGCCAGCGACTCCCACTGGGTTAATCATGTTGGTTTAGGGCCCAAAAATACTTGGTTAGGTTTAGAAAAAGGGTTAAAATAAGTGCAGTACTTATATAAGTTATGTTATGTTACATGTGACATATGAAATAAGTCAACATTCACTTTTAGTTTGGTGTCTCCCTTCCTATGTGGACTTTGTTGCTCTTTACACTATGTCACCTGACTTCTTCCTTTGCTCCTGTTCATAATTACTACAGCCACTGGAGGTGGCTAACAATAAATGTAAATATGGGCTGTAATAAGTTTACACAGACGACCTATATGGTAGTTTTCTGGTGAGGGCTGAATCCAGAGGTGGAAGAAATGCTCAAAAAATTAACTTGTCGATCAACAGACATTTAGTCTACAACTGTTTTTATAGTTGATTAATATTTAAATTCATTACTCAAGCACAGACAGTAAATCACCTAGTTTCAAAACCTAAATTGTGAGGGTTCACTGCTTTTTTGAATATCTTTGGGGTTTTGGACTGTTCGTTCTGTTAGAAAAAACAAGTCATTTGAAGGCATCATACTTCATGACTTCATGACAGGTACTTTATAAAACAAAAAAAATAACTGATTGATAAAAAAAATAACAATTTCCAATTAATGGACAATGACAATTATTAGTAGTTGCAAAATAATGCCTCATTCATTTCAGTCTGGAGATAAAATGAGAGAAAAATTAGCATAGTTATTTATTAAACGATTTTTTTTGTTACAGAGGGTACTATATAGAAGGAGTATTTGGCAATTAGACCCTTTTCAGAAGGAGCTAGACTCACAAAGCTACACAAGAATTTTCATTAATAGAGTATAAACTCCAGTGGCCATGAGGACTAGAATAATTGTTGAATAGACGTGAGCCGCAGCAGGATTCCTGAGATGCTCACTGGATTGGAGCTTTAGCTGTAGCCTATTACACCCTGGGCTCTGATGGAAGGCTGGAGGTGGAACACTTCAGTCAGCCATCGAAATGGCAGCTGACAGCAGCCTAGAAAAGAAAATGTTTAAATGCTGACAGCAACAACATGATTGGTTAACAGAGGAAAAATCAGAAAGTTTAAAGGAGAAATGTCCACAGTCAGCTATCTGAGTTAGAGACAGATTTAAAGCACACATAAGACAGGCCAGATGTATGAAAAATAGAGCCTTGAGATTCATTCTTGACCTTGGACATCTGTCAGGGACATCTCACATCTCCAGCCTCAGAAGTAACTGTATTTCTTAAGGAAATGACTGTTCCAAAGTCTTGTTAACTTCTTCAGAGGAGTAATAGAAATGGGCATGGGGTGTGCACAACCCAAAGGAAACTAAAAGACAGGATCCACCTCAGTTAGCTGTCTGGCAGGAGATACAGAAGTATCAGCAGCTTCTTGCTGCTTAATTTATCCTCAACACTCCTCCATGTAAATCAGTTTGTTCTATTTTTTCTATATGTGTTTAATTTATCTTTTCAGCCAAGCCAATCAGTCAAACAAAGAGGGAGGTACTTCAAAATCTTCTTTTACAGCCTCGTTGTAAATGATAATTAAATCTCCTTGTATCCTTGGTGACACATGGTTTAAGACCAAGGTCGACTCACTTACAGGCTTTTGCAGATTTGAATGATTCTACAGCCTTTATCAGCGAACAGAGCTTTTTCAGGTGTAATCATGTGACAGAACGCAAGGACTTAAGTCAAGGTATCCTTTCTGACTAAACTTTAGTTTCACACCAATAACTTTTAATTTACTACTACTCTATTTTCAGTTCATATCACATAATAATGACTCAACCTATACTTAAACATAATAAAACAGTACAGTAGGAAGTCAATTGGAAAACATGAAGACACAAATATCAGGTGATGTTGAGGTATTGATCCTACAGAGCCCCCCTTCACACAGCGTTATCTTTATAATGTCATCGTCATCTTTCCCCCCTCCTCCCTCCTGCTTTCTACTCTTTGAACACTTGTCATTCTAAGTCTCTGTGCTGCACTCATTCCCCTGCTTGTACTCTCTTGGTGACAAAATATTATGTTGTCAATTCTACTGTCAACACACATCTTTCAGTATCTGTGACTCCACACTCTCACTCTTTCTCTCTCTCACACACACAAACACACACACAAAAATTCTTCTGCGTCCTGATTCTCAGTGATTCACCAGATGCCTTTTGATTATTAGCACCTCCACGCTGTTCACTGGCAACATACAGCAGTATTAATTGGAATTTAATACAGATCATGCTCGGCTTGTGTCTGCATACTGATGGCTTAAACCCAGAGACCCACAGCATAGACATGACCTAATTCTGATTAAGTGGTGTGATATCATTTGATGATGATCTCACCAGTGCATAGGTCAGGCCCTCTCTGATGTGGAAACCAGGGTACTTGAGGCAGTACACCCTCTCTACCGTGGACCTATTGATATTAAGAGGCCAATAAGTCCAGCATCAGCTCCTTAGTCTTTCTGGCATTCAGAAGTAGGTTGTTGTCTTGACACCAGCAGGTCAGATCCTCTACATCCTCCAGGTGGGCCTTTTATTTGTTATCTGAGATCAGGCCCACCACAGCTGCGTTGTCAGCAAACTTGATGATGGTGTTAGAGTTAAAAGTGGCTACACAGTTGTGTGTGTACAGGGAGCACAGCAGAGGGATCAAAACGCAGCCCCGGGGTGCTCCAGCATTAAGGACTAGGGTAGAAGATGTGTGTCTGCCCACCCTCACCACGCAGGGTCTGCTGTTCAAGATATTCAGGATTCACATGCACGGTGAGGTGTTTCATTCCAGGTCCTTGAGGTTTGTGACAAGCCTGGAGAGAACTATCGTGATAAACACTGAATGATGGTTAATGAACAGCAATCTCACATGGCTCTCTTTTCATGTGCAGGTGAGATAATGTGGTGTAGAATAGCGATGCAAAATCAGGAAAGCACAAATAATGTGATGGAAGACAACACATAAACAGGAAACAAGTCAGCTTCTTAATTGACATGTCAGTTCCTTCAAATTGATGAATTGTGGATGGTAATAATGTAAAAACACCTATTCTATTTGCAACATAGGACCTTGATTTCACTAGCTAGTCGTTTCATGTTAGAGATCCTTACAAAAGGAGCTCAGCGAGAAAATGTTAACAACTGTTTTGATTCATAAAGCTTCATTTTTCTAGTTCTAATTGTGTCCCAGGTAAAAAATGTTCATGTAATATTACTGTTATATAATTACTGCTGTAAAGTAAAAGTCACATTTCCCCAGTGAACTGCAGTAAAGTTGTGTACGTTAGTCTTTCAGTTCAGTACTTCAGTTGGTTACTTCATGAACGTACAGAGAGAAGGGGGAAAAGAAGAAAGACTTAACAGAAAGAATGAGATTCTGTTGAGTGCTTAATTCAGTCAGAGGCCGACACAGAAAGAAAACAGCCACTGCCTGCTAACCAGCTGTTAGCGGGTTTCTCACTAACTTGCTGGCTGCTTGGGGTGAATAAACACCTTTGTACAAGTAATGCGAATAGAACTCAACAGTGACGCTCAAATTCTGCATATGGTATTTAGGTTTTTAGTCATAATGTCACAACCATCCAAGGTAGACTTACCACCAGCTATTTTATCGGCATTATCATGGAGAAGTACTACAATACCCACAAACCTAAAGTGTAAGAGTGACATCTCAGATTAGTTGGGGTGGCTCGCAAATGTGTACTTAGCTGGCTAGGTAGCTAACATTGACTAACATGAGACATGCTAATAATGTTGTTATGCTGCAGTGAAAATAATTTAGTCCTATATAAACACACAATATAAACAAGAGCATAATACAAGACTGCTATTAACAGTATAAGCTCTATAACACTGATAAAAGTTAAGTTTAAGAGGAAGCGGTATAATTTGCAATGGTTTATGGAATGAGTAGTTCCTTCACTCCTATAATAATAATCATGCACATAGTTTTCATCTTTTTTCCATTTTCTCATATTATTTTGCTCTGAACCAAATGTTATATGGTCATGATTCATCTCATAGTTGGTTGGTTTGCTTGCAGGCTTAAAACTCTTTATATAAGGACGGGCTGATGAATTGGAAGTTCCCTTCCAGAACTGGAGCCGTTGACAAAGTGGGCAGTCATTTTTGACTTCTATAACTACAAGTGTTCCCAAAACTTATCCAACGAGGTGAAAATTTGCTTCATTTCTGTGCGAAGACATTTTTTACTGAACAAATTGCACAGGCTCTCAAAAAGTAGCCTGCCTCCATCTGTGTTGTCTTTCTGACTCATTCAACCTGCACAGGTGAGTGTAAATGTAGGACTCAGAGGATGCAGTGACCTCAGTGGCATCTGACCCCCCACACTGCACAGACCTGTCAAACAGAAACAGGCAACCCTAGACAACATAGATGGTTTTAGAGAGACCACTTAGACCAAATGACCTTTACTATCCACTGACGACCTCACACTACACTGGTGCTCTCTCTGACACACACACACACACACACGCAAACATAAATGCACAGTGCACCTCCATCGCTATAATCCCTCTTTCCATTCCTCTTCCATCGCTACACAAGTGTGAGAAACACACGCATACACACACACTCTATATTGTATACACATGATTTGAATTGACCACACGCACACACTCTGGGCTCTGGGGGGACCCAGGTAGACGTACAGGGTCTGCAGGCTGCGGCTTCATCCATCACCACTAAGCCCACCTCTCCATTTCTCCATCCTCTATCCATCCATCATTCTCTCCCTCTCTCTCTCACCTATTCTGCCTCACCCACCCTCCCCCTCCTTCTCCCTCTGTCATCTCTTCCACCCCTCTCTTTTACGCTCTCACTCATCTCTTTCCCTCTAACCTTTAAGCCAACCTCTGCCTTTGAGCGCTGTGCTCTCTATCCATCTTAACCACGTCGCTCTCCCTTCTGCTTCCCCTCCCAATCTTCACCATCTACCTAAAAATTTTCCTCTGCGTGTCCGTCTCCTTGCTTCACTGTCCTCCTCATTTATCTTTTCTGTAAGCCTGCTTCTCATCTCCCATTTCTGAATTTCTCCTTCATTGAGCACTTTCTATCATTTTCCTGCATTTTTGCTTTGAATTGTACTACCTCTCTCCTGTGTCCGACCCTCCTGCTCATACTCGTTGTTTTGTGATATCAGCAAATTCTGGGTATCACACCTGCATTGTGCACTCTAAGAAATAAGTGCTCCCAAAGGGTACTCCCTGAAGGGCTGAGGTTCTACCCAGAACCATTTGCTTGTGAAGAACCCTTCTTTAAGAGAGGTTTGTCAGCGGTTCTTTGTAGGACTTTGGGTTCCATTAAGAACCCTTTTCATCCAAGGACCCATTTTTAGAAAAAAGTGTTCTTAAAGGATTGTTGAAAGCATGGGTAGCATAGATTGTTAAAATCTGTCTAATCTCTACAATAAACTCAAACTAGAGAGTCCTATATGTTTCTAAAGAGCACTTTTATTTCTAAGTGTACAGCTCCTTTCACTCATTTTGGGCCACATCATGTGTCAGTTGTTTTAACACTTCAAATTTCATCATGAACCTGCCTCCAGCTGTTCATCTTCATCAAGCTTGACTTTAATTTAACTAGCTATTTGGATTTGATGTGGATTTAAGTGGTGAAATCAATACTGGATCAGGGCTTTCACCTGGTTTCTCTTAGTCAATCAGTTTAACAGAGCGAGTATTTAGGAGCGCCGTCTCTCTTGTACAATCAGCGGGGAACACAGTGAATGCACAAACAAGTTTTTGTCATCCTCCCAAAACTTTCACGCGTCCTGTTGGCGTTCCTCTGTAGCTCTTTGTGAGTGTGGTGAGTGTGGACGTGTTTGCCGGAGAGTGTGTGTGAGCCCGGGTGTGTTTGTGTGACATTTAATATCATAGCTCTCCCTGGCATGCTCTTCATTACACTGCACTCAGTCTAATTTCATCGGGGCCTGCAGCCGTTTGAAAACAGGCCAAATACTCAATGAGAAACGAAGAGAGGAAGACGAAGGAGGAGGATGGGGAGGAGGAGGAGGACAAAAGGGGAGAGGTGAAACTCAGAATGGCTTGTTGATATTAAAAGCAGCTGGTCTGACATGATGCAACTATGTTCATCCACACACACACACACACAAACACACACACATGCAAATGCACAAACATACTCATGGGCACGTGCACGTCTGCTGCCTCCCACACCGTTTTGCATTAATCCAATTCACAGAATTAAAGGCTGAAGGATGATTCGCTTCTTTACGCCCCGTAACCCCCCTCCTCCCCTCCCTCCTCCTTTCTCTCTCCTCTCTCAGCAAGAGGGATAAGGGGCTAAGATTAATTCCCTAGTTTTGCCAGGGTATTTGATAAACAGCCACTTGTCTTTGGGACACAGCTTAGGAGGAACGCAGTGAATGAATCTGCACAGAGAGCCAACACAAGTAGCAAGAGGAAGCATGAGAAAGCAAAAGTGTAGGGGGGATGAGAATACATGGATGGAGTGACATGAGATGGAAAGAGCAATGATCAGAGGAGGAAAGGTCAAGCAAATAAAAGAAAGAAAAAAAGGAAGAGAGACAGATAGATCATTGGTTTTGTCAGCATTAATGCATTAACCAGAAACCTTAACATTTAAGGTCTACTGGGAATTAAAAATCAGTTTTGCAAAGAAATCAATTTATATCCAAAGGCCTGAGAAATAGAGCAAGTGGAGCCGCTGCACCACCACCATTAGACTTGAGGGAGCAAATGTGTGCTTTTGCAGCACCCCTTTTTGATCATAAAACTTTGCAATTTGTCAAACTTTGAACTACTTTGGTTCAAAAATAGTTTCTAAGGAAAAGTTGAGAATATTTTAATTTTAATTAGCATCTAAAAACCACTAGAAAAAATGCATTATGGGGGTTTCCAGTGATGCTATCATCATTGTCGCACAATTACACCCTCCCACGATCTTCATTGTTTTTACTTCATCTAGTGAAACTTGTTTGAGATAATCCATTGCATCTGAACAAGCACAGTTACCATTATCATCTGACATAAAGAAAAATGACTTCCAAGCCTGAGAAAAGTGAACAAAAGGAGGAGGATACACCTAGTGACCCAGACATGACAGCGCTAGCAACAGTGCTAATGGAACATAAGGCCTCAAAGCAGCATTTGCAAAGTTTGGAGCAAAATTGGATAAAATGCAGACCACCATAACGCAACATCACCAACAGATCTCATCTCTGGGGTTGAATGCTGACATGACCAGCCAGACTGTGCAGGTCTAAGAAACAATGTTAGCTATGCTGACCGAGGGCAATGTTAAACTGAGGACTAAAGTCACTGACCTGAAGGGCAGAAGTCACCAAAACAACATATGTATTGTCGGTCTTCCAGAGAACATTGTGGGCCTTCATGCTGTCACATTCTTCTCACAGCTCCTGGTAGATGTATTGGGTGAGCAAACTCTCAAGGCCAAAACGCACTGCAGGCTTCATCTGACACGTGTCAATAGAGGCGCGTCAGATGAAGCGTCTATAGCGCACTGCAGGCTTCAGAATAACGCAGCGAAGTGACAAACGTTTCATGGAAGAGACAAGTGTCTGTCTGTTTCAGACAGATATTTTAGTCAGATAACTGTTCAGTACCG
The DNA here is from genome assembly GCF_056507025.1 of Lutjanus erythropterus. Lineage (NCBI taxonomy): Eukaryota > Metazoa > Chordata > Actinopteri > Lutjaniformes > Lutjanidae > Lutjanus > Lutjanus erythropterus. Next base: position 32,249,389 of record NC_139319.1, on the reverse strand, counting down.
TCGGGATTTATCATCAAAAAAGGCACTTCACACACGATCCCCCTCCCTCCCTCCTCTCTGCTGTCCCTCTCTTGATCTTTGTAGTTATGATTAATCGACAGGGAGTAATTAAATATTTAAAAGTACACAAATGGCACTTGGAGCAAAAAAAAAAAAAAAAAATCACACACCACCAAAGTGTACAGTAATATTATGTTTCATGATCATTAAAATTTTTATATCAAGTCAGCACATCTGTCCATATTCACATGCTCTCTCCCTCCCACGCTCTCTGCTGCAGGTAGATTTTTTTTTAATCTGCTTTCAGGTGGAGCTGAAGCTCAATCAGCTCTCACTCCTCACGTCCATGCCTTTTTTATTCCATGTAACTCTCCCCAAACATGAACTGCAGCTGCAGCTAAAAAAGCCCTGGTCCTCATTTGATGCTCAAAAACAACAACAAAATCGAAACAAGTTTGGCGTGCAAGCGTCAAGTCAGTTTGACGCACGTCAAGATGCTTTCAGTGCGTGTTCTGCCATTTAGAACAATGGGTGCACTCTCACATTACCCTTGAAGCTCGAAGTCACTGTTCCCTGACAGCTAGACCCAACCCCAGAGAAAAACCCAGAGCAGTGGTGATATGTTTCCACAAGTACCAGACCTGGGAGCTGGTGGTCCAAGAGGCTCACAGTCTGAGGGGCAAACTCAAGTACAAAGCCAACCTGATCTATATGTTTGAGGACTACAGTCCTGAAATTCTAGAGCAGTGTGCTGTGTATCGGAAGTTATGAAGGAGCTGTACAACTTGGGCTTCAGGCCCACTCTGCAGAACCCAGCCAGGCTGTTCGTCACTAGTGGAAGAGGGGAGAGGAAGCAGATCTTGTCTGTGCAGGAAGCTTGCCAGGTCCATCATCTCACAGCGACACCACAGTAAGGAACCCATGCGAGACTGGCCTAGGCCAGAATTAGCATGGGGAGCTAACCAATGACTGTGGCCCTTAGCGGTTAGTTGGTGCCGAACACTGACCGGCGACTGCCCACTAACAGGTGATGTTTACATGGCTGCTCTGTTTAGTGACTACAAGGATCTGACAGCTGGCCCAGGACTTGGACAAACAGATATGTTCTGACTAGAGTTTAGGTGGACCTGTTGAGTTTCAATGTAATCATTTAATTTGGCTTTGACTATGTTTTACTGTTATTCTATTACCCACGGGGGGGAAGTAGTGGTTTTGTTAACTTGCTGCTCCTTCTGTTGCTTTTCTAATCAACTACCACACATTAAGTTTGGTCTGCACTTATTTATTTTTTGTTCAAATTCACCTAAATGACGTGAACCTGGCCGTAGTACCTTGTTGTAATTATCCATAATTAGGGTGTTTTTTTGTTTGTTTTGTTTATTTTTTCATGTTGTTTTTGTTTTCTTTTTTCACAAGTAAAGCATTTTCCTTTTTTTCTCAAGTACATCACACATATACCCACAGACTTCTTTCTTCTCGACAACAGATTACTCCCAAAAGTTAACTCTTGCAGTTATCAGAGCATAGTCATATCTGATCGTGCCCCAACCGTTTTAGACATCAACTTCACCAGATGAACTTATTGCACTCTGGCATCAGTGCAAACGAACAACATGCAGTCACCCCCTTTTCCACTCCAGCGAGGCACCCGGCAGGGCCATCCACTGTTGCTGTTATTGTTTGGGATTGTGAAAGAAGTCTTGGCCATTTGGTTATGCACAGATGAAGACTTCAAGTGTATTAGGTGCTTTGATACTATACACAAATTATCACTTTATGCCGATGATCTGCTACTGTACATATCAAACCCTGCCAGATCACTCCCTGTCTTTCTCTGTATTTTAGAGCAGTTTATTAAATATTTTGGATAAAAACTTAACTACCAAAAGAGTGAACTACTACCGATAAACTCACTGGCAGGACAGATTCTATGCTTCTTGGTCTCATTTAAATGGACATTTTTGATTAAAACTTGACTCCTTTGGTTTAAAAAAAATGCATACGATTTGGACTGGTGGTCTTCCTTACCTTTGTCCCTGGCTGGTTTGATTAAAATTATTGCCTTACCTAAGCTCTTATACCTTTTCTAGCATATTCCTGTACTCATCGCTAAAACATTTTTCAATAAAGTAGATGAAACAGTGTACAAATTCTTTTTGTGGGAATAAACCTGCTCGCATCTGAAAGTCAGTTCTGCAACTCCCTTAATGTAGGGGTGGGCTTGCCCAAATGTTACACAGTACTATTGGACAGCCAACATTCAGAAAGTCTTATACTGGATGGGTAGCAACACTGACAACTTACCTACGTGGGACAACTTGGAAAAGGCAGCCTTATAAATCTCATTACATTCCATACTATGCTTCCAGCTTCCCCTTCCCTCTACGCTTGTTAATACTTGTCCGGTTGTGTCTAACTCTCAAAATATGGGTTCAATTTAGAAAACACTTTGGTTTGCATAAACCCTCCAGTCTCGCTCCAGTGCTCAGCAACCATGGCTTTATACCTTCTACAGATGGGACTTTCTCATCTTTTACTGAGCTTTCAGCAAATGCAATTCCCACCCCTCTTGTTTCTGATTGATGTCCTTTTGAATATGGATCCTAATCAGAGGAAAGGCATCTCAGTTATTTGTGGGTCCATGGACTCAATCAATACAAGCCTCACTACCCAAGTCAAAAATGCCTAGGAAAACAACCTGGGGATAGATTTATCTGACAAACTGTGGAATCATAATCTAAATCTGGTCCATTGTTCCTCAATACGTGCCCAGCATGGCCTAATCCAATGCAAAATCCTATATAGAACCCACTATACTAATGCCAGGCTGGCTATTTCCTAACATCAGTGATGCCTGTAACAGATGCAAACAGTCACCTGAGGCTTATGACCATAGGTGACGGCTGGAACGTAGATCAACTGGTACATTGAAAGCTTGGCCTGACCTCCTTCTTCACCACAACAGTCTGGTGTAACACCTGCATCATGCTGCACCAATCTGCCTGTCCATCTCGTTCTCCATTTTACCATAAATCGTGATTGAAATCCAACCCATTCTCATCCCAACTCGTCATTTACCAATGTTTTGTCACCGGCCCTCGGCATATCATACTAAAGCACAAGGTACCCTTTAGCAGACCAGAAAGCCATTTGTGAAACAGTTGACATTTGGTAAGGTTTGAGCACAACAGCTACTTGGATAGGTTTAGGATAAGAACACGATTGGGGTTACAATAACTGTATTACTTATGTCAGGTGACATCACTGAAGCAACTCACAAGACAAAAGTAACATGACAAAAATAGTGGGTGAAAGTCCTGTATTTACTTGAACCATCCATCCACCCCACCTCCTCAAAATGACAAAATGACTCCCTCTTTATATGATATCAACAGTCTGGTGTTCTCATACAGCCACTCACTGTACAAGTACTGTGCACGTCTGTTGCTGCAGGCTCGTGACAAAAAGTTGTTATGTGACGAGTTGGGAATGAGACTGGGCTGCAAGATCACAAGATACTTAAACTCTGCTTGGGGCCACAATGTGTTCTTAGCTACTTCAGCTTCCAAATATCAGGAAACTGCTGCCATGGTGAATGTACACAGAGACTTGAATCTTAGAAGTTGTTTCCACTCATATATGTTGGTTTTATTGGTTTTATCCTCTTTTGAAAAATGGTACTTTATATTTCCTTTCACAAAAACTGAGGTTTGACTTTAATCAGCCAAGTTGAGCACAGATGGAAGTGAATTATTTTGACTTCCTCAACACAAAGAAGTGTGTGTGTGTGTTAATGTGTGTGCCTCTGCTTTAACAAGTGAGTGACAGCTGTCATTCAGATGTCTTACAGTGGCTCCTACATTAAGCCATCCAGCTACAATAATGAAATTACACACGACATCTGTGACTCACCAACAGTTTGAGTCCAACCTCTGGTTTCTACTCACTGCGTTAAAGGCTGAACCATGCCTAACTTCCTGCTTTAAGAGTCTGAAAAAAACCCAGGTGTATTTTTGTCTCGGGTCCAACTGAGGACATGCGTTTGAAAGATCCAACGTGTTATTTTTATTGATAGATGCTGAGAGGCTGGTGTCTCTCAAAGTCTAGAAATAAGGTGAGAGCGCTCTCACAGCCTCTGTGCAAGTCAATATCTTGACTTTAAAGCGATTGACAAGTTGTTTTTGTGAACAAATCCCTCAGTTTTGGCATGTAATCCTGTCTGCGTTGAGCTCGGTCCCTCATCTAGTCTCTTCCCTGTCAGACAGGACTAGGGCCTGATTTTATTTGTCTGCCATGAAAAAGGAAAAAAGAGACGAGGGGGGGAGGAAAAATACAAATCTGATGTTCTTTTTTCTCAGCTGTCTCCCTCTCTTTTTTGTTGACTGTTTGTCTTCCACTCTTATTTTTATTTAACTCTGCCTAACCCCAGTTTTCTCTCTGGTCCTCCAGTTTACCTTCTCTTCTACCAGATTCCTCTCCATGGTCGTTTCTCTGATTCAAACTAAGGCAGAAGTAATTGTCATTATGAAAACTCTGGCCTGTTCCCCCCCCCCCCCAACCTTGCTTCACTCTCTTCTGACGCGCCTTTAAATTGTTTCCCAGACAGCCTTTCACCTTGATCGGGACACTAAATCCACCAATTAAATCACCTAAATTGGCACTGTGGGCACAGCTAGAGGGAGGGAGGGGAATGGGAGCAACAGCAAAGGTGATATATAGTCTGTGTATGTGTGGCCCTACAAAGACACAATGCAGTAACCACAGAAGGAGTAAAGCTGAGAAAAAAAAGGGTTTACAATTCTCATGCTAGATGGCAAACAACAGACAGAAAGGCTGTAATGCTTTCACTTTAGCAGAAAAAAAACATTGCTAGATAACCAACACAATACACTATAAGAGACCATTATGAAATGGGATCACAGCAGCCGTGATGCATATCATGTTCCAACTTCTGAGTGCTCACTCAGTCGCTACTACGTTATTACATGAGTACTACACACCTGTTAAGTTTTGTGACTTCATTGCACAGTTGTGACGCCGTTGCATTGATAAAACCTGTCAGCTAAAAGTCAGATACAGGTCATCACTCAATTTGACCAAATGTACAGTATAGTTACTGTGTTTTGCCTTTGTAAAACAGTAGAGCTGGTGAGCTTAGTCCATCTGTCAGAGGGCCCCCAGCCCAAGGGTAAAGGCACTATCTGTCATGCCAGATGACACCGAGACTGAGAGTCCATGACTGGAAGGGGTTATCATATCACAGCAGCTAGGAAAGGAAGTAGAGCAAGAGGGGTGGATGAAGGAAAGAAGAGTTAACTGTAAAATGCGAAAAGAGGATGAAGATAGGAGATGGGAGCAGTAGGAGAGGACAGGACAGAAGAGTAGGGGAGAAGGGAGGAAAGGGTGTAAGAAAGGAGATTTACGGTAAAAGAGGAATAGAGAAACAGAGGGAGTCAGAAATGGAGGAGAGACCGGGAAAAATTGATCAACAGAGCAACAGCGATACAATGGAGGGAAAGGGAGAGATTGGGGAAGGAAACAGTAGTCTGCCAGATTGGACTTAAACAGTAAGGACAGAAACAGAGGTAGCAGGTGAAGAAGGAGAGGAGATACCTCTCTCTAGGTATCTATGGTGAAGAAAGGGGGGGATAAAAAAAGAAACGATGGCCAGTAAGAGTGGGGTAGGAAAACGGAGGACGGGGAAAGTGGCGTTAAAATCAGAGAAGATTTGCTTGGTGGTGCCTTCACAAACTCACACAACCGTACGCACACTACACACACACATACACACACACGGGGTGTAACTCTCTTTTCAATTACATGTGACAGCTGCTGTCCCCCTGATCCATGCAGTTACTGTGGCAGTGGTGACAGGAATTATGGTGGAGCAGACAGGTGAGTCAGAGGGGAGCGAAGGGAGGGGGAGAGGTGGGAGAAAGGCGTGGAAATGGAGAGAAGCCAAGGATGATCTATGGAGGTGTACAGTGGACAGAAAGCATTAAAAAAAAAAATCAAAACTCCAAAATAAGATTTGTTTAAAATTAGGCAATTACTGTATTTAATTAGGAGACTGGATCATGAGCATGATCACCTAGTTACCACAGAGGGTGAACTGACAATTAGACCAAAATCTAACCAAGATTCGACAAGCAAAGAAGTTAACCTGGCGCAAATCATGCAAATAAAACAGCCTCAAACAAGTGCTTATGTCTGTACCTGTTCTGACCAACAGGCAATCTGGTTTTATGCCTGCCAGCCTGTTTAGGCCCTTTAGATCTGTTTGGCCTTTTTTGCCACCTTTTCTTACAGTCCATTAACAATTGTGAGATTGCTTGACAACAAAGCTGCTTTAACCCCACCTGTCCTGGCAATGGAGTTTTATCTTTGGGTTTAAGACCTGATGATTGAGAACCCAGTAGACTCTTTAAACTTTGCTCTAAAGTGTTCTCTCTGCTGATACCGGTCACCAGGAACAATAGCTATCCATGGCGGAAAGCCTTGTATTAGTATATGACCAGAGCTGTTGTGAAAGACTCCACAGTTGGTGTCTCCTTCTCTTCCCATATCTAGACCTAGATTTCAAGATTTCAGGGACTGGCTTCTGCCTTCTTCACCTGTGGTGTTCCTTAAAGGGTCCTGTCCTTCTGGTTGAGTGATGAGTTTTGCATCAGATATCATTGACCCTAAATCAGTCGAATTTGTTGATAACAAAAGGAACAGCCAAACATCAGCAAGCATGCCAGAGGAAGACACCAAAGGAACAGAGAAAGAGAGGGGAGGAGGGAGGAGATATCAGTGCAAGACGGTTGGCATGCTGCAGATGTATCGAAGAACTCTGTTGTTGTGTCCCTGATGGACCATCAGGATAATGACCCTCACACCTTAAGTATTTTAGTTTTGTTTTGTCAGTTTATATGTTAACCTAAATGTGCTGAAACCAACAACAACTTGTGAGCCATCAGTATACATTTAGTGACCCAAGAGAATACCAGGCCCAACTCCCACCACCCAGTTGAAGGAGCAACGCTGTGGGAGATGAAGTGTCAATGTGGGACAGAAGTCAAGCTCAGTCAAGCTGGTTCAAAAATGATCTGCAATCTTTTCAATGATGTGATGTACAAGCTAACTGCCCCGTTCATTGGTCCCTATTCAAGATCCTCAACACTCTGCGACCTCATCAAGCTTTCACCGTCAGGTATCACTGAATTGTAGTGACCTGGAAAGTGTTTCATCCTGAAGAGAGAATAAAAATAAAATTCTCTGGTTCTGAGAAGTTATGGTGCAGACACAGAATCTGGAAAGGATGCATGTGAAAAGACCACACCACTACAAGCTCTGGCAGGTGGGTGATGTACCGGGAGTTGGGCAGTGCTTGGTTTTGGCTCGTCCGTAAATTCTAATTTCACAGCCAAACAGTACACTTAGGTATCTGAGGTGAGAAAAGGGCAATGCACTAACAGAATCTTGACTAAAATTTGATTAGTGCTGCCTAGGTTAATGGTTTGCATTTCGCTGGATGGATGGAGTATATGTGGACAACAACTCGCATCAACCACAAGACTAGATGTCCTGCTGACCACAGAAAATGAACAGGATCTGTCATCTTAACATCCATAAATGGCTCCAGTGTGTCTGCGCCATTAGAACTTGCACTATTGCCACATAGATCACATTGAATCATCTGTTGAGGGGGCTACTCCTGCTGTGTGTCCCCCTGTTGTCTCCACCTTACCTGCATTTCAGCCTCAGGGTCTTGTATTTAATCAGATCTTCTGTTCTTCCAGACTGTGTCATGTATAACCTGTCATTAGTTGTTCCCATTGTGTCTCCTGCTTCTCCTAACCACTGATGTGTGTCATCTTCTTCAGGTGCTGCTTTTCAATCACTCATTATAGAAGAGTTCACCACTGTGTTTGTGTTACTTTATTGCTCTGGCCTTTGTTTCTGCTTTACTGGCTGCTTCTGCTTTGACCATCCTTCTTTCTTTCATTAGCCGCCTGGTTGCCTTGCCAGTTCTGACTGCCTGCCCGTTAAGGACTGAAAGCCAGTTGAACACTGAGCAAAGCTTCTTTAAACCATTTTCTATGTTGAGAGTTTTGTTTTGGGTTCAAGCCCTCTGTGTACATGTGCGTGTGTGCACTGTAAGGCAGATTAATGATTCCTGAAAATTTGTCCGGCCTGGCGTGCGTTAGTATGTCAATATCAGCAGAAATTAATGCTGACACTGTGTTTACAAATAGTTTTGGATTCATTTAGGCAAACAAATGAGCAAGGAATGAACATGGATAGGAGGGAATGAGATAGAAAGAGAAATACATGGTGGTTTGGTCTCTAAGGGTTGATAGAACAAACAAGGTTTGTTTGGCTTATATGGCAGAGTGTTATACAGCCACTCTTTAGAGCACAAGAGAAACAAGTTTCTTGCTATTCCACACTTTTGTTTCTCTCTGTTACTGAACTAAGGAATCACAGGAGTCAACATCTGTAGATTCAACCTGAGTCGGCAGACAGGGTTCAAAACAGGGAGAGGCGGACAGAGTGAGAGACAGAAACATGCCTTAACTGCATCTCTGTTGGGCTTCAACTTAGTTCAGTCATTGTTCGGCTGATGTTTCCAACAACACAGTGTAAACAGTGGGGAGGGTTGGTGGTTGGCTGTTAGCTACTGTTATACAGTAGAGATCACACACACACACACACCAACAAGATGAAGGGATTTGGGATTTGAGGATAGTAAACTGTTTGCTCCTTTGCAAAAAGTCTTCAGTGCATCCGTGCACTCGGTGCTTCAGAGTGTGTTGCTCACTGTGTGTTTAACCCTCCCCCCTTTAGGGAGGCTTGTGGGAGGTTTTGGAAAAGGATGGCAGGATCAAAAATAGGTGCAGCATAGGTACGCAAGAACACCTGCAGATCCAGATAGACACACGTTCATGGACAAATAGACACACACATGCCCTGTACAGTAAATGACTGCTTGAACTCGCTCCATGGGCTGCCTGCAGGCCCACCAACACAGCCATCATTAGCGAGCTCTATTTTAAGGCTGAGGCCACAAGAGATAAAATATCTAAAAGTGATGGTTTTACGCATTTTGTAGGTGCCAATTAGTTATTGACTTACAACTGCGGTTACGTGTCATTATTTATCGGTATTAATCTTGTTAGGGAATGCAAGGTTGAGAAGCACCTATAAAATCTTCCCAGGAGATAGTGGAAATAAAAATACAAAGATCTTAAGTTAAGAATCATATTTAAAACTTGTGTAAATATGAAAGTTTACCTATAATACATTAAAAAATCCGATAAGGCATTGTTGACTGTCATCACATTTGTGTGGTATTGAATTAAAGACATAGCAATACTTTAAACGTGACCAAATACTTTTTACAATCTGAAAATAAAGATCAGCTTTTGCAAATATTATTTTATGATGAACTTTTACACCGATGGAAAAAAAAGAGAAAACATGAAGATGACTATATCTATAACATAATACTGATGTTTATCTATGCCACCAGTATGTCGGCCAGTTGGCCAGTCCACCACATATCACAACTATTGAATGGTTTACCATTAAATTTTCTAACCCTAAGCTGTAAAGCTAATGAATACAGCTGTGCATTATCTTTACTTGCTTATTAACATATTAGCAGGCTAATATACTGATCTAATGTGGCAAACATGGTGAACAGCTAAACACAACCTGCTAAACATCAGCATTTTAGCAATGTCACTGTGAGAATGTTAGCATGTAACTCAAAGCAAAACTACGGTAATGCAGCCTCACAAAGCCGCTTGTGTGTCTGAGAAGTCATGTTGTTGCTACGAAGAACAAATGTTGATTAATTTAAAGCTATAATATGTAACATTTCCACATTAAAATGTCTAGAAACCCTTATAACATATATTTTGTTGAGTTGTGAACTTACATCATGCCAAATGTTTCCAACTCTGTTCAAAAACAGAAAAATCCATAATTCATGCAGGGTAACGGCCATTTCCACCTAACCATTACTGGCTACCCACTGTGTCAGAGAGAAAGGAAGGAAGTTAGGAAGTTTTCATCAGCAATAATGCTTGTTATCTTCAAACGATGTCTTTTGTTGTTGTTTTATTGTGGGAGACCCCTTGTGGCAGAATGTACATTTGTGCATTTAAACAGTTTGAAGAAAAGCTTTTGTCAAGCAACAGTTTAAAAAAATGCACTAACACTGAGGAGGCACCGAAATGGGCCTCCAAACAAATATAATTGTTCTTTTCAAGCAAATTTTATCAAGTATCAAATTACATAAGAATATCCCCTTTATTTTTGCAGGCTCTTAAAGTTGCCAAAAAAGGGAGAAATAACCTTGAATTTTAAGAAGATCAGATTTACATAGACAAGATGTAGTGTTTTGAATGGTACATTTTTCCATAACAGGGAGAACAGTACAAACTAATTTCTACTCTCAGAGGTTTGTAACCGTTTAGGTTCAAAATTTTAAATGTAATAAAGTAAAAAATTGAATATTTAATGGCTGCATTCTACAGTACTGTAAGTGTTTGGGAAGCAGTTTGCCGTTAGGACTGAACAGAAAAGATATGCATTGTTTTTTTGCACTCTGATCACATAAACATGACAGCACAGCAACTTCAACCTTTCCACTACATTACCACCTCCCACCTCCTCCTGCACGTTGTTCATCAGGCAGAATATTCTAAACCCATGAGGCTAGGCATAAAGTAATTGATATGTTATCTTCCTTCCATCTTACTGAAACCATGAATGTGCAATACAAAATTCTGTTCGCAGGGATTTCTGATTTGTTGTATATGGTTATGGTTTTAAGTGAGGGGTGAACAATGAAATTACTTTCAGTAAAAAAAGAACAACAAAAAAACAAAGGCAGACAACACAAAGCTCAGTGCTCGTGGCTCAGCTTGGTAGGCGACTAGTGGCATCGAAACAGCAGTTCATCTGTTCATGTAAGGGATGGATGCACTGAATTCATATCTCACAGTATAATCACATCTCCCCACACAGACTGGTCGCTGTGTCTTCCTCATAATTCCTAATCTAAATATTAGGACACACACACACACACACACACACACACACACACACAAACCTCCATCAGAGATAACAAAGTGTGTTGTAGGATGGTGTGACCTGGCCTCTGTTTATGAGCAGATGTTAATATTTGTCAAATTACAATCATCTCTTGCAGGATTTAATAATTCACACAGATACACACACACACACACACACACACACAACAGACTTGGTTCAAGTGAAGGGGTATAGCTGCAGCATCCACAAAGACGGGCTGAATTACCTCACTGTTGGCATGGCGATGGCTCATTGGAGAAAATGGCTGCTGCTCCTCCCCAGCTGAGCTCCTCAGGGCCTGCTAGGGATGATGGATCAGAGTGAATGAATGAATATGATAAAAGAGCACAGGAATAAAAGAAATACAGGTAGGACTGTTTACCAGAGGAAGGTAGAAAAGCAGATGATGGAGCAGATGCCATGATGAATAAATGTAGTAAAGATTATATGAGGAGATTTTTTTAGAAGCACCTGTGGCTCTAAGGCTTACAATTTAGTTTTTTCATTCTAAAAATGATACACTGAATTAAGTGCATTTTGTAAATTTGAAAAGCTGCATCTATTTTTGTCATGTCATTAAGCCGATACATTAATATCAAACACAAACAATAGCAACAGAGCAAATGCCAAACAAAACTCAAACAGTACTTATTATGCAATCATTGTGTTTGCTGCCCCCTACTGTTTTTTTTCAGAATAACTTGAAGATTTCAGTCCTTGGTGATTTGGTGACACCTGTGATTACCATGGTAACAGCGAATGTGACATAATACTACAAGAAATGCTACTTGAGCTATTTTATACGAAATATAATAGGAAAGAAATTGGTCAATCTGTTACTATAAAGAAGCCATGTATTGGGGATTAAATGGTTTTAATGTGAAAGAGCAGTAGTAAGAAATGTTAGGTTTGGCGTTAGCAGTCACTCAATAAATAGTGAGGCTGTTATCAATGACACTAGATTACATGCATGCCTTGTTTCCTGTGAATCCCTTGTGGCTGTAAAAGCAACTTGAATCCAGTGCGGGAATGGTGGACTAACAATGAAAAGTATCTAATTCTTGAACGAACTGTAAATATATTAATTGGCTTTTGCTGAAAAAAACATAAATATTATTAAAAACAGGATTTCAAATCTTAAGTACATGTTGAAAACCATAGCCACAGAAGGTAGATGGAGGTGTGAAGAAAGAAATGGCACCCTGGAACAGAAGTAAAAAAAAAAACAGAGCAAGAAGACAGAAATAAACTAACTTTGTTGTCTCTCCTGTAGCCAAAGGGAGGCAGCAGAATAAGCAGTGCTGGGCCACAGGTGGTAAAATGCTTCAGGTAACCACTACAAATTGCTCCCATTTGACGTTTTTTTTCTCCATCCAACATCTTTCTGTCATTTAAATCAACAGGGCTACAGGGAGAAAGAGTAGATCAAAGTTGACTCAGTTCACGGTAATGCTGGCACTTATGAAGCAGCATGGTGACTGTGAGCAATCAAGATTACAGCTGTGTCACATTTGTACTGTTGGTAAGTCTTTGCCAGGCAGTTTATAGCACATATGAGCACTCCGCTAACTCAATACATACCTGAGCATGCAATGAGCATGTGCGTCACCATGAATGTGTATGTGTTTGAAAGGTCAGGTTCTTTGAGCAAAGTTTCTTTTCATTAATGCTTTAAGTACGCCTAGTACCTTACTTCTCATCTGGATAAGTGGGACCTTTCTTTGGTCTACTTTTAGTTCTGACTTTGACACTCCTGAGCCCACCCAGGGATCCATTTAGGAGGCAGGAAGGCAAAGAAAGACAAAAAAAAAAAGCCTTTACTCCTACCTCATCAAAGCCTCCACAGGGGTGTTAGCTCTGTCTTTCCGATCCCCTCGTATGTTTCGTATCAGCTCCCAAGATGCTCTGCAAAAGCAACCAGTGAAGTCTGTTTAATTTCACCCTTCTACCTGGTTGTCTTGGAGATACCTTCTGACCAATCAGCAAGAGCAACCTCGTGTCTTATTTCTCCTCGCAGCTCAAAAAGGTTAAAAGCAGACCTCTCTGTGTCTCCCGTTTCTGTCCGCCTCAGGGGTCAACTTTGGTTCAGGCCTTGCTGGCTTCTTGTTCTACATTTTTAATTGGGCGCCAAGATCACTGATCAGTCGACACAACTTTACACCATCTCTTCTAATGAGACACGCAGGCTGTAGTGGCTAGCAGCCAACAAGAGTAAACCACTGTCCACAGAGTTTAAGTCTGTGTGACTAAAAGCATACTTGTACTGTACAAATGTGAGATAATTGACTCTTTGTCCCCTACAAGTTAAAGTTTGGAATTTGTTAACTTTAAGGGGACTAGAAAGACTTCGCAGTTGTCGTTGACAGAAAACATAGGGAATAGTCAGGATTTCAGACTGAAAAATCTCCTCGCATTAATGCATTACACAAAATCAGCCCAAAAGGATATTTGCACTCTGAATATGAAGACATGAAATGAAAGCAAGGAGACTTATCAGTGTGCCAATAAGTGGTATCAGAGACACTTAAGAAGTGATTACAAGCAGTCATCTGAGTGAAGTGAGTTTTCTATCTTACCTTGTTTACTCTTTGGTCTTGTACACTGATGACGGGATGCTCGGAGCCTCGTGTCTCAGATTGTACCAAATATTCCTGTTTGATCTTGTATTTATGTTGCAGTCCCCTTATCCCGGCTCATCCTCCGTATGCAAATGCAAATCTATGGGGACAGTGTCTTCAAACGGAGCCTTTCCTGTCTGTGCATGCATTACCTATTGTGACACATAAGAAAGAGCTTCCTTATTTGCACTGCAGTGAGGTACAAAAAGAGAATTTCACTTAAAAAGTAGTTGCCTTAAAATATTTTTTTATTGGGGAAATAGCGTGTTTAACCAACGGAAATGTCAAAAAATCCACTACTAACCCTAGAGGGAGCAACATTAATTACACCACACAATACTAAAGTGTTGGATGGATGAGATGAATAACTAATAATAATTAATATTCTAAATATTTTGGGGGCTTTTATGCATTTATTACATTGGACAGCTGAAGTAAGGACAGGAAAGGGGGAGAGAGAGCAGGGACATGACACACAGCAAAGGCCGCAAGTGAGAGTCGATCCCACAGCCGCTGCAGAGGACTCACTGCCTCAGTACATGGGTCGAATACTCTACTAACTGAGCTACCAGGCCACCAACAACAGAAATTAATTTAATCTAAGATGAGTTCTAATCAGAGATTAGCAAAAATGTAGCGACGCCTGCGAGCTAGTTCAGACAGTCAACTCGAGCTGCACCGCAATCACACGTGATATGCCTCACTCCCTGTAGTACATATCAAACGCACCCTTCCAATCTGGCAATCTATTAAAACTGCTAAAACCTCCCGGCCTCCAACAGGGGGGGCGGGGGGCAAAATATTTGTTCATCACTCCTCAATATCTCTATGTAAACATAATCTGCAAGGAGTGATGAGGTCGGAGCCGAGACGCCAAACTCTAACTGTGTTCTGCTGCTGTAATAAACATTCCTAAATGTGAGTTGTCTGCCTGAACTAAGTTTAAAATGAGATAATTCACATGTTGTTGCACAGCTAAAAACTAAGCTCACTTAGCAGTCCAGGTTTAATAATGTAAACCAAAATCAAGTAGTTTGACACTGAAATTAAAATAAATATATATACATAATAAATACATTTTGAGTGCTGCTGGGAACTAGTATATGTATATATATATATATATATATATATATATATATATATATATATATATATATATATATATATATATATATATATATACATATATATATATTTATTTATTTATTTATTTATTTATAAAAGTTAACTAAATGTTACACTGTTTGCTCACTACACAAAAAAAATGTCACATTAGTAAACTTTTTAGTTAGCTACCATGTAATATTTTGTTAATTTTTTTAGTTAGCTAGCAATGTTTTGTTAAGGAATACAGTCAACAAATTTCCCACCTTCTTTTATATTTACTAGGTCCCAACAGCACTCAAATGTATTTTATTATTTTACGTATGTATGTATGTATATATATATTTACTTGCAGGAAGCAAACATCTCATTATTGATTATTTTCCTTTGAGAAAGACTTTTTGGCTGAATTATTAACGCGACTGAAAGAAAGAACAGATGCATCATAAAACTCAACTGTGTTCAGTCTGCAGTGGTGGACAAAGTACTCAACCCCAGTACTTGAGTCAAAGTATAGATACTCCTGGTCAAATATTACTCAACTACAAGTGAAAGTTGCTCAGTCAAAATTTTACTTGAGTTAAAGTACCAGAGTACTTGTTTTTCAAAATACTTAAGTATTCAAAAGTACAAAGTACAAAGTACATTATCTAATATCAATACATGCTGTATTGTTTTCATGATGCATTTACAGAAGCTTGTAACTCTGAAACCACCTCATGATGCACTGACTTGCTTGTAGATCCACTCTGCTACACAAAGCCTATAGAAACACCTATAAAAACTTCAGTATAGAAATGCAATCAAAAACAAAAAGGACAGCTATAGTCTACATTAATTATATGGTATTTTTCACGCCAATAAAAACAATTCAACATTAAAAGCCTACTTGGAATTATTTCTATTTTTCCGATTACAATCACATCTTGATATTTATTTATGTTTCTCTCCTGCCGTTGCCATTACCGAATTTTGTTTGAATGAATGAGGGAGAGCTTGCTTGCTCTTGTTACAGAGCGTGCCTGGATGATGTATTTCTGCTTTTACATCAATCCCAGTTGAGAGTGGGTACTGTGATTGGTTTTCTTCTGTGAAATTACATTTTAGAAAAGAAAGAAAGGCAACATCTGACTTCAAAAGTACAATATTTGTCTGTTGAATGTAGTGGAGTGAAAGTCAGAGGTTTCCAAGAAAATAAATACTCAAGTAAAGTACAGATACTCAAAAAATGTACTTAAATACAGTACTCAAGTAAATGTATTTCGGTACTGTCCACCATTGTCAGTCTGTCTCTTGACTTTCAGCAAGGACCCTTTAAAACTTAAACCATCTGTAAATTTAAAGTTAAAACTGGACCACATTTTAAATTGGAGTTTAAGGTTTTGGTGCAACAGAATTAAATTTAATCTGGGTTGAGAGTAAAGCCAAATTGAGGTTTAACAATTGGTTTAAATTTAATCTTACTTAATTTTAAGGTAGTTTTAATGTTTAGTGCAACATAATTTAATATTTTTTAATAATCTAATCATTAAATGAAACCATGATTTAAGCACGTTTAAAAATTAATTTGTTGGATTTGTTAGGAAGGTAACGTCAATGATAAACCTTTGAACTAAAAAAATGTTTATGTTCTATCTTTAACATGAAGAGAGCTCTCTTTTGTCTTTGATCAGTTCTTAGCTGAAGCGAGGGCAGACTGCCTGAGAGGTAAAATCTGGGGCAAATCAATCGCTATTGCTTGCAAAGCACACATCAGTCTCTGAAGGCGACTCAGATGAGCAACTTTGAGCTTCTCCCATCAGGATTTTGGCAATTGGACAGTAAGAGGACATGCTTTAGTAGTCTTTTAGTGAATGAAGTGAGGGGGACAAAAAAGGATTGTGAAAAGTGAAGGACACATGCCCTCCCAATACCCAGTGAAAATAACCCCCATGCTGGATTACATGCAGAATTTTCCTCTGTGAATCCCTCATGTGTAGGTTAATTGAACGCCACATAGAAATGGCGGACTCCGCCACAAAGAATGAGAACCACTTTATAGAGAGGTAATTACAGAAACATAAATTAATGGAATCACTACTGTTTAAATAATTCTGCCCATAAATGGTATCATAAGTGGTTTTTGATTTCAGAAAAACTGCAATGATTATGACTTAAGAGTTATATTACCTAATTTTATGTTGATGTATTATTTTTTAAAAAGAGTTATTTAAGAGTTATTTGAAATGTACTGACCACTGAGGGCAGCAAATACTATTGATGTGTAGAAAACCTTAAGAATTATAACTTCATTTAACCATCTAATAATACCTTTCATGTGGAGAGAGGCAGACACACACATACTGAACCTCCCTCTGTTTAACAAGTCAGACAGTGGACAGCTCCAGGTGCTGATATTTGGGTCTAAAAAACCTCCCAAATGAATAATAAAAAACATTTAATTAAATTCAGCCATATATCTCTGTAATTCAAACATCATTTTAATTCCACAACATTATTAAACCAAAAGTGATTCGTAATGTAATTATATTCATTTTAAACTGCTACCTTGAGTATTATATTTATTTTCTTCCACCTCTGTAATTTGAGTCGCTTAATTCAAAATGAAAACTTTGTACACTCTGCAGAGCCTTCAGAAATTCCCATAATGGATTAAAAATTGTGGAGTCAGAAGTATTTTTCAACTATTCGATGCTTTGCAGTTGATCCACCACTGCAACATTTGGTCAGTACAGCCTGAGGAGGACGATTGGCGATTGATGATTGTCTAGGAAGACATACACCAGGGTGACAGTTCTCTCACTGCAGACAGCCTATTAGGAAATGTTTGTTTGCACTTTTGAACTTCAGTCAAACACAGAGAATGACGAAACCTGATTAAGAAGTAAGATTGCTGTGATAAATTAAAGGGATAGTTCAAATTATTTGAAGTGGGGTTGTATATGCATAGTCAGTGTAGTCAGTAGTAGATGGCAGTTGACACGCCCCCAGTCTGTAGAAGAATCCCGAGTACTGATGTAAGAACCTAAGCAATGCACTGCTGTGGACAGGGGTCAGCATCAAAGCTTATGTTAGCCACCTAAAAAAAGAAGTATACTGTATATATTTAATATTTTCATTGGTTTACCTTCCTGTCAGACCAACTTTTCCAACAGGAAACCACCATAATATAAAGTCTCGCTTGCTTGAAAAGACTACATTTGCAAAATCAGTCATTTTAACTTGGAGAACACAGGAGTTTCAGGTCTACCGCTGCTTCAAGTGTTAGTGGGTATCATTGTGTGACTTTGGTTTTTAAGAGTTTAATTTGGATTCACTGAAGTCACATAATAGCACAAACTAACTGATTGATACGGCAGTAGACCAGCAACTCCTGTGCTCTGTGAGGTAAAATTATTGATTTTGCTAGTTGAGCAAGAAGAGAGACATTGAGCTTACATAACAGTGGTTCACAGTCAGAAAAGGCTGAGTGACAGCAAAGTAAAGTAGTAAATATATTCTAAATATAGTATACACATTAACTGATATTGTTTTATTTAGGTGGGTATTGATTTAAGGGCAAAAACATCTTTTGTTGCTGACCCTGTCCACAGCAGCACATTGTTTAGCTTCCGTGCTGATACTCCTCTCACTTTCTCCAACTGGATTGTTGACTGACATCTATTGTAGTTGTGTTGTATTGTAAGTACCTCATTCAACCACACTTCAAACAGTCCAAACTGTCAATGGCTTTGGCTCTTTTATTTTGAAGTATTTATTTATGTATTTGTAAGGCTTCCCCCGGCTCAAGATAGAAGCCATTTCAAAGAAGAAGGCACAGCAAGTTGAAACAATTTTGTGGGGATGCAAACTTGAGGATGACAAGATTTACAAGACTCTCTGCTGCTCAAGGCAAAAAAAAAGTACATGTTGTGAAAATCAAAAGTTAGATTCTTTCCTTTCTTTCGCTTATACTTTTCATCCTTATCTCCATTTAACACCCCTCTCCCTCCCTCCCTTCTTCCCCTCTGCCCAGCTCTCTGTGTCTCTAACTCTTACTTGGTATCTTACACCTCAAATGGTGCAGAGACAGACTCACAGTTCACTTCATCTACTCCGCTTCTCGACGGAACAGACAGTTATGTGCCCTCACAACACGGTTATGGGAGCACACTCGCGTGTACCTTCCACACATGGACACATGAACGCACACTCCGACAAACACTGGGAGATGTGCATGGCTATGTGAAAAGCCTTTCACACGCACAAATGCCCAGTCATAAGCTACATAGTCACTCAGCGTGTCACACACATGCATGCATTCGCCTCTGCACACAAGCACTCACACACCCCCCCACTCACACACACACACACAGATGAGTCATTTATATGGGGAGCCAAATGGACTACCGAGTGCTGCTTCACCTCCCATAAAGCTGCCATAAACCCTCTCCGCCTCTGACAGTTGACTGATTGGTGTTATAACAAGGCAGGTATGTGTGGATGTGGTTGTGTGCGTGTGTGTGTGTGTATATATATATGCACTGAGGTGGACAAACAGCTCATACTGCTGGTAGTGGATATAAAGACATAGAAATGTTCTAAAACAAAAGTTTCATAGCACAATTATTTTGGCCAAAGTGCAATATTATCTCCATAATTACTGATCTAAGACGAACATTTTCACCTCTAGTGATCCATAAATAAAGACAGGAGGTGGCGACATGTGTCATTATGACTCTTTGTGTTGCTAGCCTCGGCTGTCACTCTTAAAATATTTCCTAGTGATTCGAACACTTTTCCTCACTCTAATCGATATGTCCACAGTTCAGACCAAATCTTGTAGAGTTATGTCATTTTCTGTCTCTGCAGACCAAGTGTGGCTTTCCTCACCTTCTTCCATTATAATTTTTATTTGCTCAGTCAACATATACTTAGATTTTGGAACCTGCAGAAATTTTCTCGCATTCAGCCAAACAAGCACACAGAGGTCAGGCATTGATGTTGGGCAATAATGCCTGGCTCACAATCGGCGTTCCAATTCATCCCAAAGATGCTGGATGGAGCTGAGGTCAGGGCTCTGCGTAGGCCAGCCAAGTTCTTGCACACCAAACTTAGAAAACCATTTCATTACAAAAAAAAATACTTTCTGTCCGTTTTTGTCTTTATTTGACAAAGAGTCAAGACTGAAAGGAAAAGAGAGACATGCTAAAAAGGTCCCTCACCAAAATCGCTGAAGTCACAGGCTGTGTCTTAACCACTGAATCACCAGGATGCCTCCAGGGAACTGGGGGATCCTTTTTTGACCTTGTTTTGTGCACAGGAGCATTGTATTGTTTAAACAAGAGAGGGCATTTCCTAAACTGTTTCTAACAAAGTTGGTACCACACTTTCATCTAAAATACCATTTTAGGCTGTAGTCTGTGCAGGTATAGACACTACCACACACCTCTAGTGGGTCATAAATCATTATTTAGAGATATTATGTATATATGATTCTCTACACTGTTTCTTTTAATAAAATTATGTATATTATGTCTTTAAAACTAACAAATCTGTTGGTTGGGTCCATTTTGCGTCTCCCAACAATCACAGGGATAGTCCTGATTCAAGACTGGTCTGACCAGATTATCTGCGTAAATGATCCTGTAGTGTGAGGTGATTACAAACATAATCTTAAGGTTACCAACAGCCAACAACTCTCCGATTTCAGCTCCTAAACACATTTAATAGTTATGTCATGAGATCCTGTGGTGTGAAAGGAACAGCAATGGGATATTGAGCTGTCTGGGAAGTGTGTCAAACAGAAATGTGGCTGCCAACAGCCAACTTGTTTAATGTCTCATGCAAGACGTAGTGCAGGTGCAACCGGCTGATGACAACAGATTGCCTCCATGTTTGTTATATATATGTTATAAACAGTTCAGTTTAGGAAAAGTGGTATCATTCGCAATGGTTTAGTTAGTAGTTCTGTCAACCTTAAAATAAAAATGAACACAGTCTTTGTCTTTCAATCTTTTCTCCAGTTTTTTTTTTTTTTTTGCTCTTTTTTTTATGGTCACAATTCAACTTGTAGCTGGATGGCTTGGTCCCAGGCTTGAAATTCTTTATATAAGGATTTTCTGAAACGTCAATGGCGTGGATGAATGGAAAACTTCACTTCCAGAAGCACAGCCATTGAAGAAGTGGGTGGTCATTGTTGGGGCTAACCTCTGTCTGTGTACTGTTGTTGTGATATTGATGGCAAGAAGAAAAAGTTAAAACTTCAGTGGTTTATTTTTTACATTCAGATATATACTGTGGGTCTTTCTGGTTAGTGTCACGTGATTTTCAAGAACCCAAAAGGAGCAGGTCCCTTCACATACTCTTTTACATTCATTAGCCACCTCAAATGGAACAGTGCTTCTCTGTAGTTCATATTCTCTCTCCTTTGCTCACACTTTAAATTGGTACACTCACTCTTACTGCCTCCCTCCCACTCTCTCTGTTGCTGCCTCACACACACATACACACACACACACACACACACACACAGGGAGAGAGAGAGAGAGAGAGAGAGAGAGAGGCACACACAACGGCCCACAGCAGTTGCACTGCTCCCTGGTGTGGACAGCTCCATCCATTGTGTGTGAATAATGTCCAAGGTCACTGTGTACTCAGAGGGTGATCATAAAAACCATACTGCTGCTAACCACAGGCCCAACCACTGAATTAGACAGATGCTGGGCAAGACAGGAGAGAAGAAAAAGGAGGAAAGTAGGAGGTCAGCACTGTGTGTGTGTGTGTGTGTGTGTGTGTGTGTGTGTGTGTGTGTGTGTGTGTGTGCTGGGCGGTGAGAGAAATAGGAAAAAAGAGAGGGAGCTTGAGAGGAGGAGGGGGAGCGTGCAAGGGCAGCAAGTAAAGCAGGGAAAGAGGGAGCAGGTGAGGCAGAGGGAGGTATAAAGGAATCCACAGCTGTCTCTGTCCCTCTGATCAGTCAGATCACAGAGGGGGACAGCAGACCTTCGCGTTCCCTTCGTCACTCCTAATTTCACTTTCGCTGGCTGCTGGCCATCTTGTGGGAACTTGTGTGTCTCACTCTGTCATTGACCACATCTGGGAACAAAAAAATCTGGCCTTCACACCAGTTGACTGGGGACGGCTTGTCAAAGCAGAGGCAAAATCTGTCCCAAATTTGATTTCACTGCACTTTCCCTCAGCACTGTGTAAGACGACTTCTCTCTTAATTGGGGTTATAGTTAAGGTCAGGCCGAGCCCTCTGGGGATGAATGGACGTCAGTGCAGTGTTTGTGTGAATGTGTGTGTACCATCTCAGTGGATACTGATGCAGATTCTAGTAACAAATTTGAAAACACTGTTTTCATGCCCACATTAGTCATTCCTGACCACCTTTTAAAAGTTTGGCATTTAAACAACAAAATAACCTGAAAACTGTTAAAACTCATCCCGTTGTCCCTCTTTCTTCTGGCAAATAACAAAATAGGTGTCACCCAGTAAAGAGTGGGGTCAGCAGACACAGGCCAGTAACTCAACTTGGTCTTTAGGCAAAACCTCAGATTTTTCACCTACATGACATTTCGTCTCTGTTGTCAGATGACTAATCAACTAGAAGTCATACTTTTCCAGAGCATTATGAGAAAGTCCTCACTGGTGAAGGACATCACCTTCTAACGTTTTGAGAACGTTCCAGACAGTCTTGATGTGGGACAATGGTGTAAAAGGGGTGAAAAAGATAAAAAAGGGCACCACTTGTACGAGGTGGGGCACCAGGTGGTGAAAATGCATTTATGGTGAAATGGTTTTAACTCCAAGTTGAGATTAAAATTGTTTATTGTACAACAGCTTCTTCAATTCTGTAATAAAAACACACAGGGAACTATTTAACTCCTTAAAGGCACATAGAGGCCAAATCATTTTTCAGGGTGTACCCTAGAGGGCCCCTTCAATGGCACTTTAGTGGGCACAGATCAGGTTCCCAACCTTTTTTCCTTGGAGCCCTCTACTACTATCTAATAAAATTTGGGTTCCCCAGCCAGCATTAACGCACAAACACACCAAAAGAAATTTACCACAGAACTTGAGGTGACGCCTACTAAGTAGTCTTCTATTTTTGAATGAGGACACAAAAGTGTATCTTTTAAAACTGTTTTGCATACAGACCTTTGTATAAATTGTGATTTTACTTAAAACTTAACAGGAGACCTTTTTTGTCATAATAACTAAAAAGTTACTTTTCACAGTACAGTAATCAGTAACTCAAGTAAAATTAAGTAACTAGTAATGGTAACTAGTTACTGGTTTTCAGTAACTAGCACAACACTGGATGGTAACTTGTGCAACTGTCTTTCAGTTGGCTTCCAGAGTGGTTTTACACAGTCACTCCTCTCCTGCAAAAACAAACACAGTCCATACATACACATACATACATCCACCCCTCTCTCAGTTGTTTTACACAGACCATTGAGTTTTGAGCTCTTAGTGTCCTGTTGATGTTCCACATTGCCAGGCACTTTCTAACTTTCCATACATCCCACATGTAACCCTTGGGGTTACTTACTTGTAAGGCAGATCTGCCTTACATTCAATGCATTATTATGGCATTTTGATATTCCATTGTAGTATTCCAATAGATCCACGTTCCACGTTGTCTCGTACAGCAGCATCCCACGTCCTCTGCGTTGCTCCTCGTTAGGAGGTCCTCCTGGTGGTGTAGGCTTGTAGCATTAAGGGCCTTGCCTAAGGGCCCTCACTGTTTAGATGGTAATGCCCCGACTGGGATTCGAACCCCGGTCGTCCGTCTCACAGTCAGAAGCATTAACCACTAACCTAAACAGCTGCTACACATATGTATGTATATGAACATGTATATATGTGTCAACAAGTGCGAGCGTTGCTAGGCAACCCCAAACGGTAGCCCGATCTGACTACTGACATTTCGCCAAGCAATACTCTTCCTGCCGAGATCGTGGTATGATTTTACTGTGGTGTTATACAGTAATTAACATTTGAATAATTTGAAAGTTCAAATAAACTTGAACTATAGGCGCAGGTAAGAGGTAAGATTGTATTGTCCTCACTGGGAATCGTACCCGGGTCGTCCATGTCACAGTCGGTAACATTAACCACTAATCTATTTTTTCTGTAACCTCAGTAAAAGATTGAGTTGGAGCCCGATCCGTGTAGTCCTGACTCTTCCTCTGCGCAGGAGACACTCTCTGTGCTGCGTGTCTGTGCCGCCCACTGAAAACCTACGAGTCCGCCTCCCGGTCGCCATTTTTGTCTCCGGTAACGCTGCACAGGCAAACAGAGATGTCGAAGGCACAAGGAAAGCACAACAAGTGCTCTGTTGTTGGCTGCAGGAATGAGCACAAATGTCTGCATTTACTCCCATCATCTGACCCACAGAAGACCCAGTGGATTAATTTTTATTATTAATTTTATTTTTAAGTAAAATGTCCTCACAACGCCGGTAAAGTGTTGTGTGTGTGTGTGTGTTAACCATTTTGCTTTGGACTGCTTCTTCATCAATGGTCAATACAAAGCAGGATTCACTTCAAAACTGAAGCTCAAGGATGGATCAACACCGACTGAGACATAACTGCAGACATGGCAGCGGTAAGTTTTATCATCTTTATGTTGATTTACTGTGTATTTAGCCGCTCATCCTGCCGTTAGCATCGCGGCTAATATGTGTAGCATCTACTGTGTGCTCACACGCTGGAGTATAATATTGAGGGAGAGTCATGATAATCTGTGTGAATGTTAAGCCTCATGTGAAGCCAGTTAACTAAACAGAATAGTAAGTCGGATGCTGGTGACTGTTTTTCATGTCAGTTTTTGTGTGACTTCATGCTGCTGGGTTTGTGTTATCGGCTCTGTTGTTATGGACGCCTCCTCTCTCCTCTGTCTGGCGGTGCTGTGTAACTTAGATTAGCATCAAGCTGCTAAGTGTCTCATACCTGAAATGTGTAGCGACCTGCTGCAAAATCAAGCTGAGAAACTTGTGTTCAGACTAAATCAGGCGTTGTGATTAGCGCAGGTATGCAGTTGTGTTTATCTGTGCTTAGAATGTAAGAACCAAAATAATCAGAAAATATGTTTTATTTCTCCGGTTCAACAACTTCCTCATGAACACCACCCCCTCCTCTATTCAGTGTTTACGGTGCTTCAACACTGATGCGCTAAAGGACAACAGTACGGTAACAGTAGTCCTGCATTACATTACAAACAACACAGTTGGGGTGTAGGACATGCAGAGGGACGCGTCCATAATGACCACTGTTTTGCTTTGATATCAATACAATTCATAAAATCATGTGACTACATGGGTTATCAGTTTTTACTCACAAAAACAGCATTGTAACAACGACCAAGTCACACACATCAGCTGTTATTATAAATATATTAGGCCCATAGCAGTGTATGATTGCATATATTGTCTCAGTAGCATTTGAAAGACTTTTGGTGTTTCCATTTCTTCGAATGCTGTGCAGGTAAATGAAATTGCGGTTACTTCTAATTTGTAAAAAATATTTAGTTGTTCATTATTTTTGATTTCTTTGATTTTCTCTGCTGTACTTTCAGACTCTGCCTGGCTGCCATGTATCACAGTGAACCTGCTGACAAACCACACATCACATCTGGTGGAGACCAACTCTTCAAAGTGCACTTCCCAAAGACCATGAGAGGAGCCTGCAGAACAAAACCAGTCAAGACTGAGCCCATGTTTTGTAAGTGTTACATTCTTTTATTTGTCACTAAAATTAAGTCATGTACATGTTGTATTTACTGTATCACTGTAACAGTTGTTGTAAAGGTTTCAACAAAAAAAATAATAAAATAAAATAGAAAACTAATAACATACATAAATACACACATAAACATAATGCACTGACTTTTTTGAAGTCTAAACAAAATCTTTGTGTAATATTGCACAGGATATGTGGCCGACTTAATGGACCCCGTCTTTGAGAAAGTGTTTCTGGACCCGATGCCAGACAGGGATGAAGATCCAGAGGACATGAGTCCACAGTATGAGGAGCCAGACAAGGAGAAGGTCATCGGCAGCTGTGTGTCCTGGTTCAACTAAGAGGAGGTCTGAATCCAACATAGAGGCCCTGGGCGTCAGGAAACATGGTGCGAATCCTAAGAACCAGACAGGCTTTGACGAGGAGTGACGAGGAGCACCAGCTCACAACGCTCTGATAGGCTGATACCTGTAACGAATGAAACGTGGAAAAGATGTCCAGTTAACAGTTTAGCCTCAAAAACATCAATCTTTGATGTGTCAAAGTTTTTTTGCTGAAGATGGGGACAAGTGTTATAGGATACATGTATTATAATAAGAGCATTGGTTGATTTAAATGCTCATATAAATAAATTATGTAGTTGTGATGCCAGTGTAGTCCCTGCATTGCACTACTGAATTATTATTGCACACAGTATAATAATAACAAGCGGAGTGAGTTACAGTTAGCATTAGCTACCGAGCTAGTTACATTTTAACACTGTACCAACACACACATCGACTAAGTGTAAAGTATCAAGACACACAAAATTGTAGACTTACCATTCAGACACGTCCGGCAACATCCGCGGTGTTTGAACCTCTGCTGCGTTCAGCATAAACATAGCAGCCAGGATCGGCTGATTCAAGCCACGCCCACCTCCAGAGAGGGGCACGACTAGTCACAGCTCATTTGCATTTAAAGCTACAGGCACAGAAACAGCTCATTTTGAGAGAGGCTGAAATAGAGGGGTATAAAGACACGCTGATCTGCATGATCCGAGTGGTGTTTTATGAAACGAACTTCAAAAGCATGTTTTGAGGACCTCTGAGACTTATAAAAACTTATCAGAAAGGGGCATAATATGGGACCTTTAACATATTCAAATCTAATTCTGATAACTTTAGAGTGGACAAAGCCTTGGGGACCCCCTGTGACTTTTACCACCCCCCATAGAGGGGCCAGCCCCCAGGTCAGGAAAGAGTGGTTTAGGTGATCAACCCAGCTAGAAATTGCACATTCCCAGAAAATTCTAAGAACACCCTGCCAGTGTATAAGATGTCACCTTATAATGCTCTCAGAATGTTCCCAGACAGTAAAAATGTACACGAGTTGTGTATGGGTAGGGGAAAAGTTTTAGAAGATCATTTCTAGGTCAAGATCATTTCTAATAAACATTCCCTTTTTGGTCTCTTCACTGTATTCCAGTAACTTTTGCTTTAGATGAGAAAATCATTGCCACTCTCATGTCATTGCAGTAAGTCTAAGGCTAAACTATATATACGATCAGTCGTAAAACTGTGACTATAACTTGCTATAAATGAGGTAAAATGTGTTCATTAGCAAGCTTAAGAGGTGCTGGCAAGTGAGTTTTTGTCATGTTACTGACATTTATCGATGCTCTGTGCACTTTTATGTTTTGTAATTTTTATGCTTGCTGTTTTGATTGAGTTTGAGCTCCAAAAAGATTTCAATTCTTTGTGAAGTACCCTCCAGGTGCACTTCTTCATTTACAAGTAAAGCATATTTTGTTAGGATTTTTGTGTCTTTTTGGTAAGGCTATTTCGAACACTCAGAACAGAGTGGGCTTTTATTCTCCATGGAACATGTTGCCTTTGATTTTTAATGAATGATACAGGCAAAAACAACAACAACAAAAAACACAACCCTTTGCCACATTTACTGCCCCCATACATTGTTTACAACAAACCATAACCCCCCCCAACATCAGACCTACTGGAAGAAACCCTGAACAGAGACTTAAGATTCAAAAGTTTTGTGTGTTGAATTCAACCTTGAATACAAGAGTCATTGTGGACCTTCAAAATATAGTTATTAAGTGGACCTTGAGTTAAAATTCCTTCCTGTCAAATTCAACCTTGTTGTGACTTTACAGGTAAAATCCATGACATTGCTGAGAGTGACCTGGACACAAGAACTTTCCATTGCCACTCGTGAGTCAAAGATATCGAAAGTAACCCACAGATTAGAATCACCCAATTTTGCAGTTTCCTTCATCTCTATAAAGCTTTATAGTGTTTTCCAGCTAATTGCCTTGGTTTTTACTGGCCTGAAATTTTACTGTTTTGGTTCACTCTTGCTGCCCTCAGAGTGTCATTTTTGCTGCAGCAGCTATTTTCACCTTCAAAACTCCAAAACCCTACACTGCACACTACCTGCTCAGCACCAACATTAGGTAGCAGAGGCTGTTCAACCATGTTATGCCTTGTCCATACTGTGTGTTGTGTGGGGAAAAAAATCTGTTATGTAAGGGCCCTCTGAGGTGTCCATTGTCAGGAATTAATAGATGACTGGGAGGCCAGAACAGTCCAATGTGCAGTGGAGTCCATTAATTCTTAATAATAGACACCCCAAAGGGCATTATCCGGCTTATACTGTGCTCACTTGCCCATGTAAAAAGTTAAGATCATTAATTTATGTTTTCATGTATTTTGTAATCAAAATTGCCTGGATGGTTGTGGAAGCAAAAACCTAGGTATGGGAAAAGTATGGAAAAGAACACTGGACCAGCTCTATAACCTCTGCAGGGTGCTTGAGGGTTCATTGTAGTTTGCCCAACCAGTCCACATGTGTTTTGTGACTTGGAGAAGGCATTTGTCCCTCATGGCATTCGGGAGTATGGAGTTTGGGGCCCTCTGCTAAGGGCTGTACGATCTCTGTATGACCAGAGTAGGAGCTTGGTTCGCATTGCTGGCAATAAGTCAGACCTGTTCCCGGTGCATGTTGGACTCAGGCAGGGCTGTCCTTTGTCACCAGTTCTGTTCATTCTAAGCGCAGCCAGGGGCTGGAGGGAGTCCCGTTTGGGGACCACAAGATCTCATCTCTGCTTTCTGCGGATGATGTTGTCCTGTTGGCTCCTTTGAACCAGGACCTTCAGCATGTATTGGGGCGGTTTGCAGCCGAGTGCGAAGCGGCTAGGATAAGAATCAGCACCTCCAAGTCTGAGGCCATGGTTCTCAAATCTCAAAAAGGTGGCTTGCCCCCTCCAGGTTAGAGGAGAGTTCCTGCCTCAAGTGGGAGTTCAAGTATTTTGGGGTCTTGTTCACGAGTGAGATTGACAGACAGATCGGTGCAGCGGCAGCAGTAATGTGGTTGTTGCACCGGTCTGTTGTGAGAAAGAAGGAGCTGAGCCGAAAGACAAAGCTCTCAATTTTCCTGTCAATCTACGTTCCTACCGTCACCTATGGTCATGAACTTTGGGTCATGACCAAAAGAACGAGATCTCAGATACAAGCGGCTGAAATGCGTTTCCTCTGCAGAGTGGCGGGGCGCTCCCTTAGAGATAGGGTGAGGAGCTCTGTCACCTGGGAGGGGCTCAGAGTAGAGCCACTGCTTCTCCACGTTGAGAGGAGCCAGCTGAGGTAACTCAGGCATCTATATCAGATGCCTCCCTGAGGAGGTGTTCCAGGCATGCCCCACTGGGAGGAGGCCCCGGGGAAGACCCAGGACACGCTGGAGGGACTATGTCACTCAGCTGGCCTGGGAAAGCCTTGGGATCCTCCCAGAAGACCTGGAGGAAGTGTCCAGGGAGAGGGAAGTTTGGGCATCCCTGCTTAGACTGCTGCCCCTGCGACCTGGCCCCAGATTAGCGGAAGAATATGGATGGGTGGATGGTAATAGTTACTTTTTGCTTATTTTTTTTGCAAATTATGTACCTTGTTGGCAGCCTTGCTGTGCTCCAAGGTTGCTGATCCAGTGAACTGTTAATACCCAGAAAGCTTTTGTTGTTAGCTGTCCAGATGTTGGCAGTCTACCTCTTAGTGATGTGTGACTACAGTTACATTGTAGAACCACGGAGTGGTTGACTGCGGTCAGTCCATGGCCCAAGCAGGTCATACAAATGACTATTCTGATTAATAGGGAGTGTGTGTGAGAAAGAGGGTGCATCTCTCCAGAAGGAGAGGGAGGCTGTGTGCATTTATGCATCAAACAGCAGCATAACTTCTTTGAAAAATTAAGTCTTCTTTCCTCTTGGGAGTTTCATCTGTCCTGCCAAGTTTATAACTAGAGTCTGTAGTTTTGTTGCTTGAATGTCCCACATAGTTGTGGCAGTGACATAGTGGAAACAAAAATGAAAGCAGCCTTTCTAATCATAGGTAAATCATTTAAAAAAAAAAAAAAAACATCATACATCAGTATAACATACAGTCAAGAAATCGCCTGGAAATCTTGCCTTGCTCAATATAATTCAAGTGGTATCATAGCCTACAGGGACAGATGAAGGTGCGATTGCAGGCCTTCAAATTTGAGAAAATATGTTCAGGTGGATGGTGAGTGGATTATTTATGCAGACATGTAAACTCAGATTAATTCCAAGCCCATTTGTGCCAACCTAGGACATAAAACAAATCATGTATGCACTGAAGGACACTCTGTTGTAAAAAAGATATATACATATAGACTGATACTATGTAGCCAGTGCATTAATTTAGAACAGTAAACAGTAAAGACAGTTTCACTGGAACTACTTAGCTCTCACTCTTTTCACCAGATGAAAATGATACATGCTGTTCATACCGCTTAGCAAGATAGATGGTGGTGTCCATAAACAATCCCTTCAGAAAATTATGGTGTTTATCTGTGAATCATTTCACCCAGAACATGTTGTGATGCAGCTTTAAGGAATGTTGAGCATGTTGGAAGATGACTTTATAGTATAGACGTTACAGGTTTTTTTTCCCCACAAACTCCATGTGTACTTTACGCACAAATTCATACTGATTTTGGTGTCAAGTGTTTCCTACCACTGCATATTTTCACACAGGCACTAAGCCCACAAGGCATTAACAAGATTCACTGATAAAACCATGTTTTGATTGTGATAAATGAGTCAAAAGAGAACTATGTGAAGAGTGGTTGAAGAGCACTGAATGTGTAATCTTAAGACTCATTTATTCTAAATGTTAAACATACATATGGATACAGACTGAACCGTCTGCATTCACTTTTTTCATATTTCTGCACATTTCCTGAAAACTCACAGATACAGAGGAAAATGAGCAGAACCTCCAGTAGCTGTGGGGACAGACCCCTTTTGCATTGGCAAAATTATGTTTTTTTGTCGGTGGAGTTTAGGTGAGTTCCTACAAATGTTACAATAGTAGTAGTAGTCAGTAGTAGTCTCTCCAGGACCGCAAGTGTCACTTGAAAAAGTCAGCTTTAATCAGTGGGACCAGACTGACTGACCCGTACACACTCACTCACCATCTTTCTACACTTGTAGGTTGGACAATTGGGTTGATAAATCACTGGTTGTCTTTTGGGGGTGATTTTCTTGTAATTTCATTTTGCCAGTATGGTCTGCATGAGTGACAGTTGACACACGCAGCCACACAGTACACACCCACTGGGCCCAAGGACAAGTGAGTAAAACCCAAAGCCAGGCTATTTTCACTAACATTGTAAATTAATAATTTATTTTGACCAAACCAGAGCTGGTGTTTGTTATAAAAGTGGAAAGACTGACCCATATGTTTTTGGTGAGTTTCATTTTGTGCCTGTCTTTTGTGCTTAAACAGAGTGTGTTTTAAGGAGTTAACCAGGCAATTAAAGCTTTTCTTAGTCTGGTAACAAAGAGAAAGCTAAGTCTGAGAACATTTTCTTTCTTGGCAATTTGTGAGTTCATTCTGTTTATTTTGTCACAACTCGCACACATCTCCTAGCTTATCGTGTTTAACCATGATCGTCTTCAATTTTTTGACTGACAGTGGCAGCTGGTAAGAGATAAATTCAGTTCTGAGACACTACTACTGCAACAACACAGCAAAAGGACATTTTGCTTGGTTATGTGGGCTACTCTGAGATGAGTTGTGTTTGACTCCAGTTTTTCCTTTGTTTTGCCTCCAGGCAACATGATGATTTAACTATGATGACGGCTAAAAAAGGGTCGACAGTTCAAGCAAGACACGACTACAAGACACAAAGTTTTTAAACCATATTGGAAATAACGTTTGTCTTCAATTAGTCAGTGAAAAGAATCCTCCGTCCACGTCACGATGTGTTTAGAGGCCACACAGACCACCACTGTCTACAACACTGCCTATGCTTTTGCCTCTTTCTCAAGAGAGGTAGATAATCACAAACAACTCCCATCTTCCTTGTTAGTTGTTGTTGTTGATCCTTTTGACTCTTCTTCTTATTATTATGTTTTTTCTTATGTGTGTGTTTCTTCCTCGACTCTGAGCAGTGCCCTCTTAAAAACAGACAATTTTATATGTAAGGGGACATAAATAGCCTTTAGAACATAGCTGGAATTAATTGTAAATTATTTATTTTTCATTTATCCTTTATTTAATTAGGAATATCTCAGTGCGATACTAGATCTCTTCTTCCAGAGAGTCCTGGTCAAGACAGCAGTACATGCAGTTTTACATAAAAGACAGTATGATGAGTTAGAAAGCATACAGTACATAAAAACAGCAACAACACGAGAACAAAAAACACACCAGCCATACCAGTGAAATCCATATCACATTTCACCACAGGTCAAGGGTTGTGTAAAGTAGCAAAACATTTCCTTCAGGGCAGTTAAATATATTCAAAGACAGGACTGCTTCTGACAAAATGGTATTTTTTGTGACCCATTCCATGCCCAGGGTGTATAAAAAGAAAAAGCAGTTTTAGCAAGTTCAGAGTGCACACTGGGGACATTTAAAAACCAAAAAATGGCTTGTAGATCTAATACTGTAGTTCCTGGTATGATGGCATAAAAGGATGAATATATATGTAGGTAATTTTCCTGATAGTATCTTGACAATAAACAGCAGTGTGTGTGTTCTTCTCCTCTGGTATGGAGAAGACCATCATATCATATAAAATCATATAAAATACAATGATGAGTCGTGAGCCAGCACATGTTACAGAAACGAATGCAGCATGATATACAGAGTCCAGTTTTTTGAGTAGTGTTGAATTTGTAAAATCTAAAACTGATAAAAAGTAACTTTGCACAATTTTCAATTTTCAAAAAAAAACATTTTAATGCATTTTAGCAAAGGATGAAAAATATGAACCACTTGTAAAGTTTTCTTACAGGACACACGTAAACACCAACAGCGGTATTATGTTATTGGCCACATTGGCATTCGGAATGATTGATCACTGAGAGATGGAGGTGACAGGGAGTCGGATGCCAATTGTCGCTCCTGTGCATGTGTAACTCACCATGTCTCTGACGGTCATATATCAGCATTTTCGAAAAGCGGCATTTTCCTTTTATCACTACAAAGAAAGTGGAGGTTTTCAGATTCATGGACTCTGGAGAGTGTTTCACAAAAGATCTTTTGTAGTTTTGGAGAAGAGCTTAGTGTGGACAGAAAGGCATAACAGAAAAAAATGCCTTTCCAAATGTATTAGTGTGGACAAAGCCTTGAGGAGTGTTTGTGTGTGTGTGTGTGTGTGTGTCTCATCTCATAATTTTATACTTATTTACTTTAATATATGTGCATCTATTTTGCATGCAGTAGGTACACAGTGGTTTTGTTTGGTTGGCTGTTTTTAATGTCACCTGTGTTTTTCTTTTCACTCGGTGTTCCCTACCTGAAAAGGTTTTTGTCTGAGTGACGGTATTTGTCTGAATGTGTGTGTGTGTGAGAGAGAGAGTGTGTGCGTGCGAGTCTGTGTGTGGCCTGCTTCCCTTCAGTTGCCCATGCACCTACGTAATTAGTGTGTTCTTGGTAATGTAGTCTAATGGCTTCACAGGAACACTCTGAAATGCTGATGAACATCTGTTTGGCAGAAAACTCTGTCTCTGCCTCTGACAGAAACACACACTTCACGCTGTATGCCGTCCAATCAACGCTGTGTGTGTGACTATTTGAATCTATGTAAATGATGTAAATGTTATGTACTGTACCTGAAAGAATGTATCCAGCCAAAGAAAAAACTTAGAACCCTGCAATTACAGAAACAACTTTGCATAACGTTCTGCTTCACACAGAGGCAAAAATTTGCATTTTAGACAGTTCTGTGGCTCAGACACACACAAAGGACAGAAACTCTTCCAGTTGTTTGTCTCCACAGTGAATATGAAAAGACTTCTACACTCTAACCCTAACTTTAATCTTTGAGTTTTAGAAACTCAAAATTCCTTTTAACACCACTATTTTTTTTTAACATGCAATTAACGCATGTTCTGCTATATTGGCCTGACCCATAGTTTAAATCAGAAGCGAGCTTCCCTGTCACCCAGCAACGTAAACAGGCTTTTCTATTTAGGCAATTGGCTCAACACAAAGAAATACAAGTATAGGAGAGAGTTCTGATCGAGCTGCAGCTCCACCTGAAACCAGGTAAAAGTAAAAATAAGGCTGAGCCACAGCAGAGAGAGAGGGAGAGTGTGTGAATATGGACAGATGTTTCAACTTGATATAAAAACTTTTTATGATAATCATAATATTACTGTACACTTCTGTGGTGCGTGATTTTTTACTCCAAGTCCAATTTGTGTACTTTTAAATACTTAATTACTTCATGCTGATTGATTGCAACAGGGAGGGAGGAGAAATGAGCTGCAGAGAGGAGGGAGGGAGAGGAGCGAGTGTATGAAGTATTGACTGATATAAAAACTTTATTGATGATGAATCCTGATGTTACTGTGCAGTTCTGTGGTTTAAACACTACAGATTAAAATATCTGTCTCTGTGAAGTCCAAACTGATGCTTGTCTCCTCCACAAAACGTGCACTGTATTATTGTAAGTCATGATGAAGAGTCCAGACTCTGTCTCTCCTCTTTGTCTCCTCGGTTTGTGTCGGTGTGCAGTTTGCTGTCTTCTGTGGTCTAAAACATCCTCACTGATGTAAACTGTCAGAGTGACATTGATGTAAATGATCCTGCTATCTTAATACAAAAACATGAATATCGCGCATCGTTTTGTCATTATATAGACTGAGCTGAATAAAGCTGAAGATTTTTCTCCTCAGAGGACAATATGTTATTAAAGAAATAAACTATTACTAACAATAATACTAAATAAATAAATAACAGCATATAAATAGTAACCTTTTCCTAAAATACTGCTGGTTCTGTTGTGATGAAATTTTAAATCTGAAGCCTGCAGTTCCACAGAAAGGTCTATTTAAACACTTGAAAAATATCCATTTAAGGTACATTTTAAACAAATGAAAAATGTGTGATTGATTTGCAATTAATCACAAATAACTACAGACAGTTATGCAATTAACTGTGATTAAATATTTCAATGAGTTGACAGCACTAATTTCAAAAATTGGTCACAGTGGGCTGTGAACCTGATTTGTCATTATTTGCATGCCTGAAAATTAAATGGTTTTAACTGAAAATATTAAGGTATTAATTTTTCAGGATGTCTGGTCACCCTATCTACAACGTCTCTGTCCCTTTTTGGTGCACATACAAACAAACCAACCCGCTGAATTTATAACAGGTCAGTGACAACGTAGAGTATCATTTCGATGAGAGCAGGTGGCTTGTTAGTGTGTGTGTGTTTCGATGTGTATGTGTGTTCTTGTTAGGGCTGTACAGTTTGCTGCCCCTACCAAGGTCACAATGTCTCAGTGCACTCTGGGAGAAAACGCAGGCCTGTATGTTTGTGTGTGTGTGTGTGTGTGTGTGTGTGTGTGTGTGTGTGTGTGTGTGTGTGTGTGTGTGTGTGTGCATCCTCGCCAGCTGGCAGAGACCCAACCTGCTATCAGTGTCACACCCTTCTCCTGGAGACAGATCTACTGACTAGTTAAGAAGGTAAGCAGAGAATCTGACTCCTTCTCTCCTCCTCCTCCTCCACCTCCTCTCAGTCCTGCCTCCATCACTCTCTCTTCTTGTCCTCCTGTCATCCTCTCAAATGTCAGAGGGAAATGAGAGCGAAAAGTGTGTGTGCGCATTTGGATTCTGGCGCGATCAGCCGTCGTCATGTCTAAAATCCAATCCAGTCTTCAGAGGCACAAAAACATACATTTACTGTGACGCTGCGAGACTGACACTCATTTATTTTCCTTACTTAGTCTCAGACTGCAGGGTGGACAGATGAAGGGATGGTGGGATGGAGCGATGAAGGCGAAGAGAGGTGCCAAGAGAGGGAACCATGTGACGATGGCAGTTCAAACAAGCTGCCTAATTGGGCACAAGAGGCCTCACAAGTTTGGTGGCGGAACACTTCAAAAACACTTTTTTAATATAAACATATCCAGGAAAGGCGCATAACTGGGCGTGGATAATTACACACACACACACACACACACTTATAAATGCAAAGCAGAGACAGGGATATGATGGAGTCATAAACTTGGACATCATGAATTCTGTCAGACACACACAAATCAGCACACACAGGACTATTAACAAAGTTACAAAGCAGGAAGATGGAGGGTTTGTGTATTCCAATGACACGTGTAAACTTCCTCACACACACACACACACACACACACACACACAAGCTTAATATAATAGGAGCCCCTCAGATCTCAAAGCAGTTGCATTATTTAACAGCAGGACTAGGATAGCCTCCAGTGTATGTGTGTGTGTGTGTGTGTGTGTGTCTGCGTGTCTGTGCGTGTGTGTCTGTGCGTGTGTGTGTGTGTGTGTGTGTGTGACTCTCCTTTTCCAGCTATAAATACACCTGGATCTGAGAATCCCCTTGTTCTCTCCCTGTTTTCCTCTGTCAGTCTCCTCTCCTCTCTGTCTCTTTCCATCTGCACTGGAACTGTTGTACTTTGCAGTGATTTATCTAGTATTTGAAATATTTCCCCACTTCCATCTAAATGGTACCTGGCATGAAAGCAGAATTCTGTATTATATGATATTACAGGGAGGGAAAAGCAACATGTAACCTGCTGTTTTTATTCAAAACCTGCCATCAAGGTGAAATGTATAGTTTTCTCACAGAAGGAAATGTGGGATTTCACCTCAGCTTCCTGACAAAATTAATTATTGAGTGAAATTCATTGTTATGTCAGCAGTGCCAAAGATCACATGTCTCTAAGAAACAATAATGTCATGGACGCAGGCTACAAACCGAACTGTCACACCTCAAGTGTGATTATCACCGCCACAGTGTTACAGCCAGTGAATACAGGCAGCACAGAAATGACTCAAATGCAGACAAAAGCAGGCAGACCAGTGTTAATGTTGACAGCAAATTTTGATTTAGATTTAGTCATAGGCTTTTGACCAAAATGCCATTTTGTTCTGTTTGGTCATCTGATTTCTTTAGTGGTCGTCCACACCAAGAACTATAGCTATAAAATATAATATAATATATAATAATATAAATATAAAATAATCATTCAGAAATCATTTTAACTCCACCTGGACTCCACCATCCACTTGAAGTAGAATGATTTTTAAAACAATATAGTAATAGTTCTTTGGTGTTAACGGGCCTTTAGTCGACTAAATATCAAAATTTAGATTTCAAGATTTTAATTGTATTTTAATCGTTGCAATCTTTAGTGGAATAAACTGTAACATAATGCATTATTTACATACTCCTGGAGCAAATACCTAATTAACCTGGTAATAACATTAACATTTCATAAACTACATTTCTATTCCTTTCTCTCAACGTATGTATGACATTAAGCAAACTGCTTTTCATCAAACGTGCTTTCTTCTTTTGTTATATATTTGTTTCATACATATGTGGGAAAATTTCTAATCTATGGGTCAAATGTAAAGATATGATGTATCACAGACCTGGCTGCCACAATGGGCATGTAATTATTCTATGAATAGTTCCAAAACTACAGGACATTTCCACTAAAACATTACTCCAGAAACTCACTTTTTGCCTGGGGCATTATACTCACTGTTATGTTCCCTAAATCTTCAGTGCGATTGTTTATTTTTAATTAGCAATTCTTATCTGACACAGAGCCACCGTAGTTTAGGAGTGCCTTGTAGCTAGTGCTAGTGGTCCTACGCTTTTAAGCTATTAAACGCACCAAGACAAGACCCCAAAATAACAGTAGCTTAATATAATGTTGATGGCTACACTGTATTGACAGGTTGAAAGTGGCGAGTTGAAAATATTCAGTGAAAAAGCGAGGACCAGGCGGAGCAAAAGGGCAAAGCCACTGCTCACTTCAAGGAGCTCTGGAGGAGAGAGCCGGGGCAGGTCCAGAGCTTTTGGAGGAATAAATACCCTGAGTCATATCGGATTCTGATCTGTTGTATTTTAATTCATGAAAGCACACAGACGTACAGAGAGGAGAGGGAAAAAGAAGAGAGACTGGATGGAAATAATCAGAGTCAGGTCAGTCAGGCTGAACTGCACACTGTGCTGAAAATTATTCGTCAGCATAATTAACACTGAAGCAGACAGGATCAGTTCAGTGATTTCTTTAGAAAAAATGAGGTCCAAAGGCTTACAGAACTATGAGGCAGGCAAAGGTCAGCGCCAGGAAGGCAGTCCCAACATGCTAACAAATCCAGAGGGGCAAAGCAGGCAGGTCAGAATCCAAGCAGGTAAAAACAGGAACAGATCAAATACAAATACAGATGGCTGGAGCTCATAGGCACAAGGCACATGGCAACTTTGACAAACTGGCAAAGGAACAATGGATCTGTCTGGAATACCTATAAATGGCTCATAAAAGGGTGGAGTACGGTGGTGAGATGGGCGGGGAAGCTCAGGTGAGGGGAATGAGGTGATCACAGGGCAGATGTGAGTGATTCTTAAGAGATACTGAGCTTAAAGCAATATTTCACCCAAAAATGAAAATTCACTTAATATTTACTCACCCCTGTGCTGATGTGACCAATTTTGAAAAGTAAAAAAAGAACAAAACACAAAGTGTCTCCACACTGAAGTGCCTGAAGTGGGTACACAGGCTCTCGCCTAAGAGGCGCAATGCGAGATATATGAGATCTCACACTACCTGGAAGCAACTGAGACAAGCGAGATCTGCTCAGAAACAGTGACTTGTTATGTGCACAGTTGACTTTGCAGACTTTCAACAAAGATGAAAATGTCCGGGGACTTCAACATAGAAGAGGAACATCATGTCTGCAGCTGCACCGCTTAGGCGAGAGCTTTTGTATCCGCTTCAGGCATGTGTATGTGGATCAGGTCTGAGAGGCTACAGTTGACATTTAGGCTAAAAACATGGTGTAAATGGCGTCTTTTCGGGTCAAAATTTTAATGTCGAAGCTTACAGGGGTGAGTGGATATTGAGTGAAATTTCATTTTTGGGTGAACTATTGCTTTAAGCAGGAGCCAAAGGAGAAAAGTCAGAGGGCTTCTGGTGGACAGGTAAAGAATAACGCTCAAGGGGCCGTGGGAATTGGAGATGTGGTGGAATAGGGACAGAGAGGCAGAATGAGCAGCATGTACAGCATTAGCAAATCATTCTGATTTCTCTTACCGTCAGCTAAGTACATGAAAATGAAACTAAATGGGCACATCGTGACAGTCTACCCCTCATCAGATAGCAATGTCCTGCAGGATAATGTGTCAGGAAGCACACATCATCTCCAGATGGTTCCAAGAACACGACAGTTACTTTATTTTACTCTACTAACTTGCACAGTTTTCAGACCATAACGACATACATAGGATTTTTGAAATAAGGTGAAATATGATGCTCGGTAGGTTTTAAAAATCATCAAAATGAGGACACAATGTCTGTTACCGGAATCTTGCTGAATCTTTGCCTAGAAGATTTCACTCTGTTCTTGAGGGAAAAAGGGAATGTACCAGGTATCAACAAGGTGTACCTACTGAAATGGACATTGTGTGCACATGAATCAATGCTGATGGTACTGGTGAACATGATGCTCAGGTCACAATCCTTAAATCACCTCCATTACACTTGTACATGACCTAGATTCACTTAGCAAAAATCAATTTAAGGCTTTTGCTGATACTGATTTTTATTTACTAATAAAGAATAGAACTCCAGGTGTCGACCTATGGTCAACCCATTATGTCTATTTTTATAGAAATGTACTGAAAGAAACACACATGCACACTTAAACTAAGAACATCCTTGCACTTACCGTAGATGAGCGGTGCAAAGGTCCAGGGATCAGTCAGATAACAAAATGGAAGACAAGTGATGGGAGGGAAAAGAAAAAAAACAAAAAGGACATAACAGTCCAGAGCAGGCAGTTTGATTGGGAAGCACGATGCACTTAAGCTGTACAACCCAACAGTGAAAAAAAAAAAAAAAAAAAAAAACGAAGACAGAAAGAGTTTTGTTGTCCTTTTTTTTCTACTTCACTCAAAGAGAGTGGCAGAGAGCAGAAATGTGGTGGGATGTTCCACATAAATCTAATTTATTTTGCTGTCTCCTGCCACTAATTTGCCAAAGGAAGGATTCTTGTCAAAAGGCTGAGACGTGAAGCTCTTGCTCTGACACAAGCAATTGATGGTATTCACTTCTTGAGTCCAGCTATAAAAATAAGTGGGCCCAGTGCAAGTCTCAGCTAATTGAGAGGGTTAGATGAGCTGAAAAAAAAACTTTATATGTTTGTGTCTTTTGAGACAATAAAGAACACCTAAAAACAGTAGTTGCACTTTCACAGGACAGCAGGACAGTTCTGTGTTTGAATCCCCCAGCTGGCTGTGGGTCTAAAGGGAGTTTGTGTCTGGGGCAGGGCCTCTCTGTGCAGAGTTTGTATGGTGTCTCTGTGGGCTCACTTTGGATACCGCGGCTTCCTCCCACATCCAAAGACAGAACGCCTAAACTGTGCATTAATATTTGATCATTTTTAACGCAGATGACTTTTGAATTTTCTGAATAATGAGTGTGTTTGTTGCACATTCATCCAGAGACTTCATCTTTCAGGCCCACACTTGCAGCCTGTAGAGAAGCACTTCTGAAAATCCCAAACACCCTCAGTTTTCTCCTACATTATTCTCTCACCCTGCCATTATGGTTGCCTTACTCATCTTGCTAAAGGGTTAGTTTGATTTTTGTCATGTTTAAAAGTTCATTCACTATTGCCGCTCTCTTGCATGACCAGACAGACAAATGTGGAGGAGAAAAACAAAACATCAGCATCAAATAAAGAAGTCAGAAGAGCTTTGCCCTTCTTGTCTCATTTCTCATGTTGGTCTCTTTCTCTCGCTTTCTTTTGCTTCCAACTCTGACTCACCGAAAACTCAAAAGTTACAGGCTGCCTTTCACAGCGTCTGTGAAAAACAGCCTCTTCCTTGCATAAGATTGCATGAGGAAAAAGACTTTGACTTCTAAAGCCTTTAAATAGTCATAAACATCACATATTTGTCTTTTTTATATGCACAGATGAGCTGAGAATATTCATTAATAGATTCCACATGTCAGAGCATTTCATAGCCTGAGCTTATTTGCAAAACTTTTCCCTCTCATTATTTTTTAGCTGTGACCAGCAGCTCTGTAGGTTGCTCCGTTGGTAGGTCAATCCACAAAAAATTCCTACCCTTTGGCGGCCACAGTCTTCACCCTAGCAGGCTGAAAATTGGCATGGAGGTCAAGTGTGTGCTTGTGTTTATGCCAATTAGGTAAACGGGGGTGTAGTAATAGTAAGAGCTGCTTATTTTAAACTTTTAAACCATTTATCGTAGACTCTTTTGGAAGGCATCATTGCACCTAGCAGAGTTTATTATGCCAAACCCCGTCTATGTTGTAGCCATGCCTCTTTGTAGATGGTAACAATTTAAATGGTGCCAGTTAGCTCTGCTCCCTATACTTTATATGCCCCTTTCATAACCCGCTAACTGTTTGTTTTAGGCACTTGTTGGGGTCATCATTGGACTAAGCAAAGGTGATTTTTCATCATCACCACCAGTCATAAGCCTGGAGTGGGTCATGCGATCATGTCCATGTGTGTGTTAATGAGTAAGTGCTAGTGCTCTAGCCTGGAGTTAATCTCACATACTACTGGACCAATCAGCCTTTTTTGTGCACATTCATGACTGTATACTGACGGCCTCTGTGATGAACGATTTTGAAAAACTTTGAAAAACCTTTTTGATGTCTCCACGTTGTTAGACTCAAGGATGGACTGATTAAATTTTTTTGGTCACAGTGACTTCATTAAACACATTTTTGGCCATAACTAAGGTACGCTAATTGTGTAAGATTTACACACAAATATCTAGTAGGATAAAAGAATGAGGTGATGACAAAAAGGCCAAAGGTCAACTTCACTGTGACATTATCAAGTTCAGCTCCCTGTCAGTCCTCTGTGCTCCTGTGTAAAAATAGTCTGTAAGTGAACACAACATGATTCTCACTCATTCACTGGACTCACACGTGTCAATACAGTGATAAGTTCCACCCCACAATAAAATACACTCAATACCTTTTATGATTCTTATGAGTCTTGCAGCAGGCATCTTTGCGCTTGGCAGAGCGATCCTTTTTCCGATGCTGTGACTGAGTCTCAGTCCTTATACTTTAGCTACAGAGGTCAAGTGTGTGTATGAATGCATGCACAGGCAGATGCATGCATGTAAGTATAGCTGGTCATTGCAGCTACTCTGAGGTAGTTTGAAGTAGTTACAACAATCTAGTCGAGTAATGTAGTAAATACAGCCACACTTCCAAACCTTGCATAACCAGCTGCATTATCACTTCGCAAAAATGCACACAGCAAAGCTGATCATCTTTTCTACTTTAAATGTGGCTGGAACGCAACTACATGCTCCAAAGAGAGTCTGTGTAGCAGGTTAAAAAAAAACCCGCTCCACTCCATCTTTGTGATGTGTCGTGTCCGGTCTCCATGTATTTCAGTCATGACACACTTGTGTGAGACAGACCAGAAGTAAACAGAATGTAACCCCTTGTAAAAATTGTTGTAGGTGATGTAATAAAGTGCAGTGCCTAGCAGATTCTCTGCTGGGTCAACTTGCTGGCTGATTTAACTGCTGTATTCATGCACACAAACTTTACATTAGTCTGAGGCTGTGGCTTGGGCTGAATGTAAAAAGTGAGCAATTTCTTCCTAGACACAAAATGCTATTCACACATTCAGGATGACTAGTAGCTACACAGATGAAGAAAATTAAACAAAATCACATTACTCTTTAGTTTACAGTAAGTGCTAACTAAACCCTAACCAAACAAAAAACTCCAAAATCTAAACAAAATCAGGAGAAAATGTTTTCAACAAAAATGGCAGTTCACTATGGCTTTGTGCAGTTATATGTAGTGACTATTTACAAGATTTCCAGGAAGTGATCTCAGGGGCTGTGTCATGTAGCAACCTGTGTGTGTTGTTTAAGAAAGTGAGAGTATCTTGTACTCTGTGAGAATGCAGGCCCCTCTTGACGCCTTTTTTACTCTAAATGGGACCATAATTTACAAAGTGAAGTGCTGTAGCAGAGAAGACTTGAAACTAGCAATTGAGACCATAAACTCATTAGGAAACTTATAGCTATGCCAAGCTAACGGGCTCCTGGCTTCAGATTCCTACTGACAGACAGATATGAGAGTGATATTGATCGTCTCATATGACTCATAGTACAAGTACATCTCCCAAAATGTTAGAGTATTCCTTGAACTAAGCTGCCAGATTCTAAATGTCAGCTCACACTGGGGTGCCCCGATGTATGAAAATAAAAGGAAAATGTCTGTTGTAATTTATATCAGGACATTTTTAAGTGCATTATCACATTTATGCCATGGTCACTTGCCAAAGAAACAAAGCAGCTGTGTTAC
The DNA here is from genome assembly GCF_056507025.1 of Lutjanus erythropterus. Lineage (NCBI taxonomy): Eukaryota > Metazoa > Chordata > Actinopteri > Lutjaniformes > Lutjanidae > Lutjanus > Lutjanus erythropterus. The sequence continues at coordinate 32,205,953 of NC_139319.1, read as the reverse complement.
GATGATTGTTTCTTCAGCCCAGTAGTTCTCAAACATTTTTGGCAGGCCTCCCCTCAAAAGGCAAACAAGGTTCATGCCCCTCACCCCACATTTTTTAATCAATCATCAACAATACCCTGGGAAGTGACTAATAAAAAAGGATTCAAGTTGAATCTTAGAGAAATAAAGGTAAAGGATATGCCCCTTGCGCTGAGGCTATCCGTCCTCTGCAGCAGCCACCAGTTCGACTCCTGTCTGTGGCCCTTTGCTGCGTGTCATCCCCCCTTTCCTGTGTGCTCTTCACTTGTGCTTTTCAAATAAAGACAAAAGCCAAAAAGAAATAATAATCTTAACTTTGTTTTACTCTATATTTCTCCCCTGGTCATCCACACACTCCCCCCTGCTGTGGCTCCATGCCCAACCACGGGGCCCGGCCCCCAGTTTGGGGCTTTGGCTGCTGTGGTTACCTGCTGTTTTATGTATCTTGTGAACTAACCGCAGATAAACTGTTGACAGAAAACAGGATTGAGATGTCCTGTTAAAGTTTTAATGGACACTGCCTTGCAGGTGCTAGCTCTAGATGTTCTGAAAAAATAAATCTCTCATTAAAGTGTGTATTTCTTCACGCTCACCGATTTCAAAACTGCCAAAATACCTAATGGGCAACTTAATGACATCAAGCACGCTTTCATCTAGTCTGCACCTACACAAGCATATAAACTGCGTGTATATGATCTGAATATTGCATCTACCCCACAGAGAGCCTGTGTTTTCGCAAGTGCAGTCTGTTTGTTAGCAGACCCCCTCTGGAGCCTGGGTCACTGTGTTCTATTACTGCGCAGTATGCATGAAGCCAAACAAACATCCTGGCAATAGGCAAAGCAAACAGTAGCTCAGCACCCTGCTGCCATTTAAGGCACAGTATGGGGTCTGTGCTGTTTGTGTGTGTGTGTGTGTGTGTGTGTGTGTGTGTGTGTGTGTGTGTGTGTGTGTGTGTGTGTGTGTGTGTGTGTTTGGGGGGACTGGAATAAAGGAGCTTAGCACACAATATTTCCAGTAACTTTATGAAGTTTTGTGCATTACAGGTGAGTGTAAGCAGTTGCACAAATCTGAGGGAAAATTGGGCTCATGACTTCAAGAGCGTGCTTGATGTAATTTCTGTGGGAGTGTGTGTGTCTTTGTGCATATTTGTACACACTGCAGATGCGCTGTGGCCAATGATTCATTGTCCTTCTGCAGCCGACTAGATCAGACTCTGTCCGCCAGCTCCATTGTGTCCCAATAACACCCTTGTCTCCTACTGATAATTATCTGCACGGCTGATCTCCAGTCCACTCACCTCGCGTCTGAATGGGAAAGACAAAAAAGCAAGTTTGTAAAAGAGCCTGAAAACTTAGTTAGGCAGTAAGGAGGGAGGGGGGAAGAGAGAGCGACAGTCAGCGGGATAGGGTGGGGGGGTTCAGAGGAGGGGCAGGCGGTGGAGCAGACAGACGAAAGGAGAGGAAGGAGAAATGATGATGATGAGTGTGGATAGGCAGGGAGAATTGAATCTTTTAATCTCCCAAAGTGGGAAGAAAGCGACCCGAGGCATTTGTGATTGGATTTCCTTTAAGTCCACAAGTAGGTCAATAGAGCTAGCATTGCTCATTAGCAAAGAGGGAGGGCGAGGGAAAAGTTTTGTGTCGATACAGTGAGCATCATTCATTTGCCCTTTCCTCAGAAGAAGAGGAGGAGGAGGAGATGGAGCAGAGAGAGTGTTATGGGAAGTTTGGCTGTGTGGCTTTTTGTTGACTGTCTGAAAAGGGTGGAGGAGAGGTTGGAGCTGGCAGCATATATAATGAAGTAGAAAGGACTTGCAAAAGGGTATTCATGCCAAATATCAACCATGCGGCTTGTCGACATAATAAAGATTTCTCACTGTTGAAACCAAGAGTCCTTATTAAGCCAAATGAAAATCATCTGAGGTCACATCCAGCCAAACAAAAAAATAAATAAGTAAAAGAACGCCAACGTACGTAAAGTCTCCTATTTATCACCCCTTAAAATGGCTGCCACCTACATTGGGGTGTGAATGAAAGCATTAGCCACTTGTTTTGGCATTTGGCTGAATAATAAACAAGTACTAAAAGCTCGGAATAATTCTTCCTGCCCAGATTTCTTTCTGCACAATTAGATCTTGCTCTTAAAGCACAATTAGCAATATGGTGCCAAAGGCAACTGGAGAGAGAGGAAGGAACGATGTGGCAGAGCTGGGGGAAGCAATAAAAAGAAACAAAAAGGTTAAGCTGAGTGGAGCACAGTTTGTATGGAAATGTCAGGATGTTTTTCAAACCATTTATTGAGCTTCAGTGGGTGTTGTTTTCCAGATTGCAAGGGCTTTATTCTTCTGTCATTCTAATATCAGCGTTGAAATTAGCGATTTACAATAGTTTAATGTGACGGTAGGAAATACACAAACACCTTTTTAATTAAGAATACAGCACACATGGCTTTCACAAAGAAATGACGCAGGAAAGTAAAACAGAACTTTTGAATTTTGGTTTATTAAAAAGGGTGGAACAATAAAATGCCATGTCTCATTGCATTGTGGGTATTTTATAGGCTAGTCTTGTATTGTTGTTGGCTGTTTCCCAAGTTACATGTAGATGAGAAGATCAAAACCACTTTCATGATCATCTATTAAGGACGAAGGCAATTAGCTTAGTTTAGCATCAGTGTTTACGTTACATTTAAACAAATCTGTCAGATAGTCGGTTTTAGACTACAGAGCCTCACCACGGGTGCACAGATGTGTGGGTGGGTGGTGTTAGTGTTGGGGTGTTGTCTCAAAGACAGATTTGATCATGGGGAATTTGTTCAATATGTCTATCTCAAGACCCAACTTGAAATACTTCACAGGAGTGGTCCCTGGGCTGGCCCTTTGAGACCCCCGCCGCAGGCTGTCTGTCTTCTGTCTCAGATGAAAAAAGTCATACTCAGATTCTCGTCCAGTGACAGGTGCAGGCAGCGGCACGTCTTACAGTGGTGAAAATTGACTATCTATATGAAAATGTGAGTAAATAATGGTATGGTTGTATGGTAGAACAGTATGGTTGAACATAATAACCGGGAGGAGTTTTGTTATGATGTTAGTTCATTAAAGATGGCAGAGTCTTCGTGACCAGTTTTGATTGACAAAGAAAACACTGTGAAAAAAACACAGGACTGCTGTTTGGAAATGCTTAACATTTGAGGCGAATGGACAAGGACAGGCAAAGGACACAAGCAAGCCCAAATGCAAATGATGCTACAGAGCATTGCTAATGGAACTCGCTAACATAACAAAATCAGGCAAAGCACCAGAAGGACTGACACGCCGACCTCTATAAAGAGTTTCTGAGAGCTTGGTGAGATCTCCCATTTCAACACAAGTGAAGCCTTTAACAACTGTTGTTGATAAGTGTGTTGTCCTGTTGTTGGGCCAAAGCGAAGCTAATCCCCACAGAGCTATCAGACATGAGGAATCTCAAACAGCAGAGTTTCAGCTGAAAGGAAAATACTTTATTTATATTGGACTTTTCATACAAACAAACTGTATCATGAAGTGCTTCATCCCAGTGAGCACCACTGATTTCCTGAAACCTCTTCTCACCCTCTTTTCAGATGTCTAAAATGTGGTTACAAAATCAGCATGTCACAAAACGCTAGTTTGTTTAATTATAATGATAATTTTTTTAGTTGTAGGTTAGAGGTTGAAAGACAGACAATATTGATTAGTGTGAATACATTTCTCCAAAGTCATATTTCACTAGTGGGTGAAATCTGGTCTATGCAAAAACACCATCAACGCATTTTATATTTCATATAAAATTTCATAAGTACAAATGATATAGGCCGTGTGCTGCCAACAAGAAGCTTCCAGGACATCATCATGGCATTGGGCCAGAGCTAAACTAATCCCCTCAGAGCTATAAGGAAACTCAGACATCAAAGTTTCAACTGAAAGGAAAATAGTTGGATTAAAGTAACTTGGATGCTGTTGCGCTTCACACACAGTATTATTGACGTTACTTAATTTCTAAGAAAGTTAGATTATTTAGTTACTTTTAAAAGCCTGACATAATTAGAAAAAAAATCCAGAAGTTAGCTTTCTCATTTTCGTCATGTTATAATTATTCAATGTTGTGTCAATTTTCCCCCAGTATCATAAATGGTATCGAATATCGATATTTATCTAAGTTAGTAATGACAGCAAGTGAAAACACTACAGGTGACATTCACAGGTATGTTAACATGCTGGTTCATGTGCTGCAAACTGAGCACTTAATTGTCTATCTAACCTGTAAACTAATGTTTCCCTGGTGAATGTTTGTTTGGTTGCTTGTTCGACAAGTTAAGGTGCAGTTCAAGATGTGTTCATGTCTGTAAGTTAGATAAGAAGGAGGCATTAGTAGGAAAGTTAATGTTGGTTGCTGTTCAAAGTCTGTGGCTCTTGTGTTCTGCAGTCGGCTGCAGTCTGGCTCAGTGTGACCATCTGCTCGCCCTGTGATAGAACAATGACGTTAATGCTCTAAGCGGGATGTGATGGGCTGTATATAAGGTCTCCATCTACATAGGCATATACCAAAACTGGATTCTGGCGAGCTCATGTTAAACAAGGGGGCGCCAATCGTGAATAAATCTCTGTCTCTGTGAGTACAGGTCATTTCACCCCCCTGTATATCATGATATAAGTTGCCGTCAAGTACAGCAGATGTTAAAAAAAAAAAAAAAAAAAAGACTCAAGAGTTCATGTTGTTGATTTAAGAGTCTCATTTACCTTTAATCTTTATCAGACTAAAATAATTAAAAATGAATTTTAAATTAAATTAATGCATGTTCCTCTCAACTATCATCAAACTGTGGTGTTGTGAAAGAGACAGTTTTAATGATGAGCTCTTCAGCTCAAGGCAAACATACTGAGTGGAAAATGATTGCCTAACACATTGTTTTGTTTGGTGAATGCATAATGATTTGAATGTTGTCTTTTCTGTTTGGATTTTGAAACAGTTCATATGGGGTGTTCTTTGGATGGTCTGGCTTCCTCCAACACATCCAGCTCTGGTGATAAGGAACTTTCAGGATGTTTTCGTCTGTCTCCACAGTATGTGATCAACTGGTGGTTCCCTGCAATTGTGTGTTCATTCTGGGATAGACTCCAGTTCCCAGCATGCATTTGTCTTTTTACTTTTTGACTCATTAACTTGCTCAGATTTTGGTGATTTGGTCGTCTTTCCTTGCTTTTATGCCACTGCCACGGGTAAGTGTGCTACCAGTTAAATAGTTTCTTTTTTGTCTGTTTTTATGATCACGAGTCTGCAAGGGGTCTTTTATATTGAAAATTGTTGGGATTCTCTGCTATTTTAGACCTCCTTCCTGCTCAGTCTGCTTCGTGTAGCCTAATGCAACACCTGTCAAAAAAAGAAAGACGTATTTGAAGCAGAGGAAAGCAGGAAGACACTTCTAAGATGTGCTGCTGGCGTGGACAGCTCCTGTACTGATATGTGAAATATTCTTAAACATACAATATGCAAGTTCAGCCAATAGGGGTCTCTCTCATTGAAACAATAACAAAAGATGTAATTTGATGACATCTTAGGTAGTGTGGATTCATGGGAGTTGTTTTCTTCACAGTTATAATCCATCTGATGTGATATAGAGTGGACGAGTTAATGTATTAAGTTTTATTTATTTTATGTTTAGTTACGTTTGTTGACTTTTTTTCCCTCACTCTGACATATTCACCTGTTCCAGTTCTGGCACAACACTAATCTATTTTCACCTAAATCAGTGTGTAGCTGGTGGTGTGTGATATAGTGCTGTAAAGCACTATATGAGATTGTGAGAGCAGGCGTACAGGGTGCAGAGTGGGAATGACATATGCACCCACTTCAGGTGGAATAGTTACATAAACTTGCTTTAAAGATTTAATGTTTTTATGTTCTTTAATTAATCATATTTATTTGAGTAATAATATTTAATCTCACAATAAAAAATGTCTCAATACTGTACCATACTGCTACAGAAGCTACCTTAACATAGTTAATGGTGTTATTTTATAATTTTATTTTATAAAAGGCCTGCTGCTGACTGCTGAATGGTTTTGTTTTTTTGTTTTGTAATTGTACATAATTCAAACATTCACTGCCAAAGAAAAGTCTTGCCAATTATATGCACATGCTGAGGTCAGGGCTGGCTAGTTTTATTTATTAAAGAAGGAAAGCAGAAACACTTGAAGATAAAAGGAAAAACAAATACTTTGGACAAAAAGGCTGTATAGGTCAGATTTATTATTTAAAGCCACAACAAGGAGTTTTTAACTGGTTATGAAACGTCTTAGTTTATTACTGACGCTTCTTTATGCAAACTAGTCAGTCCTCTCCATGAGAGGACTGACTAGTTTTTCTTTCTCTGTGAAGTCAGCTGAAAAAGGCATGTTTACATTTTCACAAGCAAACATACAGTGAGTAGTACATTAGTCGCTTAAATGGAAGCAAGAGGAGAGTTTTTATTTAGATCATTTAACTTAAATAATTGTATTTTTTACATTATACTGTATCTTGTGGTTATAACAGTACAAACACTACCACTTTTTTCCACAGGGCCCTTAAAAACATGACATGAAAGCTTCTTGTGGTAGCTTTAATAATGGACATTTTTTTATGCCATCATTTTGTTTTTTAATATCAAGGTTAAATATGGACTTTTTTATCTTAGTATTATTGTGCCTTAAGTTTCTGGCATCATTACATCCCTAATATTGACTGTATAAAGCAGAAGATAACTAGATGTCTGCTGAGGGGAATATGAACTATTGGCCGCTGTCTTGCATTCTAGTTTGTTCTCAACTGGAATTGAAGTATATAAACAAAAAAAGCAGGCCAATCAAGCACACACATGCACACACACAGACACACACACTGCATATCTACACACTCAATCTTGCGCACACTTTTAAAACAAATATTCATAAACCTGCCTGTGAATGTGCGCGTGCGCACACATGTAGAAGGAGCTGATGCTGATGAAGCAGTGGCAGCTGTTGGGCTGAGGCAGATGATGGATGGAAGGCGGTTGATGACTGTGTTGGGTGGCTGCTCGCCCCCTTTCATTTTCCCCTCCCACCCCTCCCTCCTCATATAGTATCTTCCTCTTTGTCTCTTTTTTCTCACCCCCCTCTCTCTCTCTTCCTCCCTTCGCATCCATGTCCAATTCCTCCCCCCTTTTCTCAGGTGATGAGTGATGGAGGGAGGATCTCTCCTGCCACCATGCTTCCTCCCTACCATTCAGGGTGTCAGAATCTCCTACATCCTCCGCTATTTGGACCCGCTAGAATTTATAGAAGCATTGTGGGACAGACGAGGGTGAGGGAGGTGGAGGAGGAGACGGACACACAAATGGACATGTGGGCAAATAGATAAAGAGGGAAAGAGATGGGAAACTAGAGAGAGATGGTGGGACAGATAGAGACAGAGGGAGACAGTGAGAGAAAAGTGAAATAAGAGGAAGGCAGCGACAGCTGAAATGATGAGACCAAAGACACTCTAAAGCTCCACTTAGACCCTGTCAGCGACTACAGGAGAATCTGCCTAACATCCATTCAACTCATACACAGGATTCTCCAAGTTATTATTCTCTTCATTATCTCTAAATCAACAGTTTTAACCTAAACATGTTGAGTAATACTTTAAAGAATTGGAGGCACTCATAGGGGTATGTGTAAGCCTGACATGATACCATCACACCCAACATAACATGACATTACACCTGGTATGAACGTGAAGGATTCTTCATCAATGTTGACAGTCATTCAGTCAGTTAAATCATTTTTAATGCAAAGTTGATGTTTTTTGAGACGTCTTTGTTACTGCAGCTTGACATTAATCAAGACAACATAACCTGTCATAAACATGCCATAGCGGGCCTACATATCAAACTTAAAGAAACTATTTAGCATTATGTGTTAACAAAGCATTTTACTGTCATATGTGGTTGGTTTTGACATTAGTGGTTATAAGTTGCGGAAAAATCAGTCGACCAACATAAATGGTCGATACTGGCCTATCACAGCTGTAGGGGGTTATATCAGAATCTGCAAATTGTCCGATATATGAAAGCCCTTTTGCAACAGAAATTAATGCATATTTATTTGTTTGCTTTATAGGCAGGATATTTTGATCCTTTTTACAGTAAATCCAGGTTTAACATGTACATATATTTTGCTGTATCTGTGTTTTTTATTATTCTGGTGTTTTTATAATTATTAAAACCAAGAATTTATTTGCACCCAGGTGAGAAAATACATAAGGCAGCAATTCAACTATTCACAACTGACCCCCTGAGTCTAGCTATAAATAGCAACGGGTTTAGGTTTAGGCAATTTGGTTAGGTTTCAGAAAAGATTGTAGTTTTTCTCTGCCATGCTATTTGCAGCCGATGTAGCTATTTACAACCCAAACAGCATTGTTGGCAGCAGATACCTGGGTGCTTTTCTCTGCCATGCTAGGGTACATACACCTGGGTGTAAGTAGCTACATTAGCTAAACCTTCCCACTGCAAATAGCATCTGCTTTATTAAAAATACCAGTGAAAATAAATGGTTTAAGTTGTTTTGTCACAAGTGTTAACCAGTTATGAAGGATCATTGCGAAAAGATGTGTATTTGTGTATATAATCTATATAATCTATATTCTCTATATTATATTAATATTATATATTATATAGACTGAAATATCAAAGTTGTAAAATTTTAACTTCCTAATATTGGTATGAGGATTGGTCTCAAAAATCCAGTATTGGTTGGGCCCTTGTAGAAGACCATTATAGCTATTTCATGATGATCTCAATTACAGTGGTGCATTTTGGACTTGTCATAAAGATGTCATTAAGTGTTATAACTGTGTCATGACCTAAACTAAAATGGTACCATTTGGACGTGGCTTGGTTAATGTCAAGTTCTCAAAACAAAGACATCTCAAACGATCTCAGCTATGCATTAAAAAGACATAACTGACCGGATGGCATGACAACAGTCATAGACACTCATAACAGTTCATGACAGGTGTTATACATGTATGTGTGTATGTCAGTCTTATGCGCGCCCCTTCAAATAAAGTGCTACCAGATGTTCCTCATGAGCAAAAACCTGACCTGTGCCTCCTGGGAGACTTGGTGTCAAAGAACACTGACACTGTGGTCGCACCAGAAAGTGAGAACCGATTAAACAGTGTGAGATGGTTATTAGGATTAGCACTGAGCAATTAAATGTTAATGATATAATGAATAATGAGCCTCCACTCATTCTCATTAGCAAACAGTTGTTAATTGTATACAAGGCCACTAGCAGCTGAAGCAGAGAGAGGGGGAAATTGGAAAAAAAGAGAGAGAGAGAGAAAGAAAGAAAAAAGGGATGGAATACAGGAGGAGGAAGCACAATAGATGTGATATTACTACTTAATTTTGATTTTTGTATTAGAACACATGATGCACACCTCGATCCAAGTCCATAGTCAAACAGGCCTGCCTCAATATACTCCCTGACATTTTGTATAGACCCCGGAGCAAGTTGTAGAACTCTGCAGCTGCTCAGAGAGCACAAAACCTCTCTCATTTCCTGAAAACGCCCAGAAATCTGAGACGGCACCGATAACAAAAGTAGTCTTCTCAAAAACAGGATTTTAATAGAGGGTTAAGGCCTGTTTCTTAGAAGCATGTACTATTTTTTGCGAATAACCCATTTATTTATTTCTTTTTTCTTTTTTTTTCTTTTTTTTCTTTTTTAACTTGGCAGTCCTGAGGAGGCGGTTTCTCCAGTATAACCAGAGCGCCCCCATGAGGCAGCAAGCCAGAACCGCTGACTGTCCAGAGGGATGAGCATCACTTTGGGGACCTGGCGGCAGTGCACTGGAGTAGATTAAGAGGGAAAATTATTTATAAATTTTCCTTCAATTATTTATTGAGCAATTCCTCCCAGTGTTTACTCAGGGGTTATTAAATATTATGCTGCTAAGCAACTTAAAAGACAGAATCGTCAGAGGACATCCCGGGATACTTATAATTCCAGCGCTCACAGAACTCGCAGTTCTTCCAGAACCAGTGTTCAGAATGCAATTAAAGCAGCGGCTGCTCAATCAATTTTCTCACCATTTCACGTTTTTTCCTCCTTCCTTCCTTTCTTCTTTCTTCTCTTTTTCATTTGTGTTCAGCATTTGTGGTCTGTATGTTTGTGTGTGTGTGTGTGTGTGTGCAGATGCTTGTGTATGCGTGGCTCAGAGGTAATGGAATAACCGCGACTCAGCTAATCCGATCTGTCTCTCTTTCTCCATCTCCAGCCCCTGTCTTCCTCTCTCTATCGCACTCCCTCAGTACATTGAGAGACAGACCTCTGTCTGCTGGCGCGGAGACCGTCAATAGTTTGTCCAGATAGTGGCAGCAGGCTTAGCCAGGGAGAGGAAATGTAGCCTTGGATTTTGTCCTTCTTGGCTCCCACAACAAGCCATCTAATAGGTTTTGGTGAGAGGGAAAGAGACAGACAGACAGAGAGAGCAGTAGAAAGAGAGAAAGAGCACCTCAGGCCAGACAGTAGATGAACATTACGCAGCTAAAGCAGTCTAAATCATCCTGGCTGACACTGATAAGGCACACATACGGACATGTGCGCACACAGAGTTCATCCTGCTCGTGTCTCCCACAAATACTTGTGCTAACACAGGCGTATATGTACACATGCAATGAGAGAAAAATCCACGTCAAAATGACCACACTTTGATTACACGTAGAGAAAAGCTCACAGGGAAGTGGGTGTTTGACATTTCTTCAGCGACTCGTACTGCTTGTTGGCCCTTGTAGGGACTCATTCCATCTGTTCTGTTCCCTTATGAGCAAGGAAAAAAAGGTGTGTGTGTGTCTGTGTGTGTGTGTGTGTGTCCTTTTGCTTTGGGTGGCTCACTTTACCAAGACAGAAAAGGAGAAAACACAAACCATAGCTATCATCCCTCTCCACTCTCACCCACACTCACAGTCTGTCTTGCTTCTCCTCCCTCACTTTGCTTTGCTATCACACGTGCGTGTGTGTGTGTGTGTGTGTGTGGCCAGAGGGTAGAACACTCCACAAAGCAGAAAAAGACCAATAAGTTGGAAAAGAGGGAAAAGAAGAGGCAGTCAGTGTAAAGAAAAATGTGTCATCTGCTTGATAGTTGCACAAAATCAGAGCTGCAGACGAGATTAGTGTTTTTGTTTCTGTGTGTGTATGTGTGTGAGTGTGTGTTGTCATGTCAATTTATGTTGACAAGGTTTGCTCCAAATCACACACACACACACACACACACACACACACACACACACACACACACACACACACACACACACACATCTCAATCAACAAACAGAAGAGAAGGCTGGTGGTCTCACATGTTTCAGTGGAGCAACACTGACCCCTACTGAATGCAGCCACTCTATCAAATGTATCAGCATGACTGTGATGCTGCTAATCACAGCATTTCATACCTGCCTGTGAAAGCTGAGACTCAAGGAATAACAGGTTTTCACATTACCAAGCACAGAAGTAATCCACTTGAAGGAAATCCTCAGTTTCCCACATTGTCCTTAAACAATGGAGGGTAATCAGGCTGAGAAGTGATGCCATGTTCTTGTGAGTGCACCTCTGTGACTCAACAATAACAATTACAGTGGATTTTAATGAATAACTACGAGGAATGTGAGTGATTCTCTTTGAAGATGGCTCCGGCATTCTCCTGTTTTTTTATTCTCCTCTTGTTTCTCGCAGCAAATTGCTAAAAGGCCGTGTACGTTTATCATGTTTGGTTTCAGTGGTATAAACTGTTAATGACCTCTGTCCCTGCTCTCTTCAAAAGTAATGATTGTTCAGGAGAGTCATTCGGTATATTTTTCATGCGGCGCTAAAGGAGGACCAACGACATTTTCAAATGGCAGTTTGGGGATTCAGCCGCAATCTGTCGGCTGGTTGAACCTGTAATGTCAGTCGGTTTTTGATTTGTGGAGCTGCATATACGCGAGCCTGGTTCGGATGGGAAGGCAGGTTTGCTAAAATACCAGTAAAAACGAACAGTGATCGGGTCGACACTACTTGAAGTCCTCAGGTTCATTAACAAAGACCTGATCGTGTTTCATCTTTTTCATATTTGCCACAAAGAGCACTGTGTTTTATTGATATTCACTTCTTGCAAATTAAATATAAAACTATGCCTAAGTGTTTGGATGTTTGGATCTGTAATAATGCAGAGAGGTAGTTCCCTATTTCTGAGTAGTGCCTGCATTCATCCTCTCAGACTTCCTCCTAAGTAAGAGGATAATACAGAATGCAGAGCCTGAGAGGCAAAATCCAGGGAAGAAAAAGACCATAAATCACTTGGCTGCTGCTGGTTAAGTTTATTGCTCTGAGTGCGTGATAATAACTGAAGGCGACTCTCCTTCGCTCATCTGGGTTTTGGCAGCTGGAAAGTGAGAAAACAACATATAGAAAGATTTTAGATAGAAAACCAACCTGAAAAAACAAACATGAGGTGGACAAAAGTAGCATTTTGCAAAGTGGACCATCTCAGTTCAAGCAAGTTTTGTTTAGTTTTGTGTAGTTTCAGAGGACAGACTGACTGGAATGATGTAACTTAACACCACCCAAGATATCTGATGACTGTAATGTTTTTATTAGCCACGTGCGCCATGGATCCAGGAATGATGTTGGTCTGTTGCGCCATCACTTCGGTCTAGACTGAAAAATCTCAACGTTTATGATCCCCAGAGGATGAATTCTGCTGACTTTGGTGAATTTTCCCTTTAGCCCCACCATGAGGTTGACAATGGTTTTGAGTGAATTGTTGTCTCAACAACTGTTGGAAGGATTGTCATGAAATTTGCTTCGCACAGCCTCTGTCAGGATAGTTACAATGACTTTGGTGGTTCCAACTTTAAATTTCAGTGCAACCATCTGATTGAAATTCCAGTACTTACTCCAATACTTATGTTTGCAACCAAATACCATGAAAAGTACTGCCATTCCTATCAGCCATAACTGTACTGACAGAGACTTTGCAGTTAATCCGCTGCTCATAAAAATTAACACACTGATTAATAGTGGATGGTTGCAGGTGAGTGAAATAGGATGTGCTTCATGCACGATGCACAGCAGCTGTAATTTCACTGATTGTTTAAAACTGATAAAACTGATTAAGATCTAATGTTAATTACACACATCCATTCTTCTACACATCCAAAACAGTCAAAATTTATACAGTTAAATTGTTTGTAAGTTGTTTGGGGAGTAAAGCTGCTCCTAACTTCTGTCAGAGCTGGCTAAAAAAATATTTCCCCTGTTTCCTCTAAAGAGTTTCCTCTGTTCTGCCAAGTTTATAACTACAGTTTTTAGTTTTACTGCCTGAATATTAACAATATTGGCTGCAGTGACATTACTGTGTGTGTGGATAGGTTTAAAATTGCTGAAAACAGCTTCTAATCATTAAATCATCTTTTAAATTATGTTGAGCAGTGCAAGCTTTACAGGTGATGTCTGTATTATGTGTTGTATTGATGTCTAAGTTTTTCTTGAATGATTTTCTCTAAAGTAAATGTGGCTGTATTCTTTCAGTAATTAATATAATAACATTTCCACGCAAGCAGTCATGCTGCTATGCCTTGCACATAAATGCACGCAGCATCCTAGTGGGGAGATACCGTTTCACCCACCTAGAACCCATCCGCTATTTTTCTCGACCTGACTGACCCTACAAGTGGATCATTTCAGCATCCTCGTTTGCTTCTCTAACCTCTTAAATCCATCATTCAAATAGCAATGCACTAGATGCAGGCACACCTGGCTCTTAAGGGGAATGGAAAATGACACTGATTAGTTTAATTCATGTTATGACCAAAACACACCTATCAGACCATTGGCTATACATCATCTGAATAGGGCCCTATTGCACACTTATACACACCCATCCACTCTACGACTAAAGGAACAATAAGACAAGAATTATATCTAAAGTGTAAATATATTTAAAAATCGCTAGATACTGTGTAAATGCAGACACACAAGTGGCATTTTTCAGCTGCTTGACAAGGAGACAGGGAGAGTAGTTAAACAGAATAATAAAACCGCCGCCTGATGACAGTGGCGACAGGAGCCACTGTCTTCTGGGAGTGTGGGCGGGTATGTGCCTACAGCTAAACGAGGGGAAATGACAAGTCAGAATGGCACTTTTCAATGTTCTGGCTCCTCGTAGTGCTGCCGCTATCAGCTCAACATGAGTAATCCTATGCTTGGCTGAAAAATGTTGCCACAGGAAGAGTGTGTGCTTGTGCAACTTGATGGCAATAAATGCATCGATCAGTCTGTTTCTTCAAAGTCCCTTTTCATGTAGGGTTTTCTTCATGTTGTCCACCCTTTACATTTCATCTCTTGATCTTTCTTGTTTTTCTCTCCTTGTCTTGATACAAACCGTTGCCTCTCCGCCTCCCCCGTGTGGAATAACGCTGGGGCTCAACATGTTGATCAATGCATTTGTTGTGTGATGTGGGTGGAGGAGAAACACATGAAGTAATGAGAGGGGAGTGGGAGGTGGAGCTGCACAAATGAAGACAGAGAAGTATGACAGAGAGAGATCAAGAGATGTAATATGAAGGCTGGACAACATGATGAAAGCACAACATGAAAGGGGACTTTGAAGACTCTGACTCATAATTACAAAGGTACTGACGGAGCCAAGTTATATTAAGTTGAACGGTGATGAGAATTGTGAAACATCGGCAGTCACTGTTTGGACAGAGGGAGGTTTTCAAAGGAACATGAAACAATTAAGTTACAAAAAGTAATGCCCAGACTGCCAGGAGATTGATTAGTGAAACTGTATAATCATTCAGTGTGGAAGGGGAACTCGCTTGACTTTTCACATGTGCAAACGCTGTGTCCATGACAACATGAAATTGCATCAGCAGAGAGGTACAATGGGGGGTTCCCCTACAGCTCAGTTGGTAGAGCGTGCGCACCATGTGTTGAGGCGTCAGTCCTCTGCAGCGGCTGACAGTTCAATTCCCACCTGCGGCCCACTTCCTGCGTGTCATCCTCTCTCTCTCTCTACCCCCTTTCCTGTCATATCTTCAGCTGTCCTATCTCAATCAAGGAAAAAAGCCCAAAAAATAATCTTAGAAAAAAAAATAAAAAAGATGTACAATGGTCAGTCACAAAATTACAGCCTCATGACCGCAGAATTTATTCACAACCTCTCTAGCCATGTCAAACTGAACTGTACATAAGGAACTTCTGAAAGTTAGATATTTCTGGCATAATTGTGAGTCAAAAAGTACTTGTATCTGAGCAGAATGCACAAAGATGCATAATTTTAAGTAAGTAAGAAAAAAATATATGCTGGTTTTAAAAAAGAATATGGCAAAAATGCATTATAATATTTAAGGGTTTGTTTTCACTAATGTATAATTACCTGAAAATACAAACTTGTGTGTTTTTGTTAACTTAGAATTTAGCCCTTAAGGCCCGAACTACACTGGATTTCTGGGGCTGATGTTGACACCAGCGTTAGAGGTTTTTAACATTCCAATATCAATATATCAGCAAATATTCTTTATATAGAATAAAATATATAGAATATAAGATATATACATCAACACAGTGATCCATCAAAATGTTTAACACTTGTGACAAAGTTATGTAAAGGAACATGCTCATTTCGTTCAACAATAAACTTTATTGTTCAAAATTGTATCTGGGCACTGAAACAGTAAACCAATATTTTTAATAATTATAAATAGCTATACATTTAAAAAGACAAATATATGCTGTCTGTAATGCTAACAAATAAAAACAATCTTCATTATATTCTGTTAAAAAAAAGTTTTCATATACCACATATCAGACATGTAGACCAATATAGGTGTGATAATACCAGTCAACCAATAGTTCTGTCAGGCTCTACTTTATACAACACCACTTCTGTAAACTGCAAATTACAAAAGTTACAGGCTTCAGATTCAGAATGATTTTATATCTACAAAAAACAATAAAATCAGTTTGAACATTAAATTCCTGGTCTTGGTACTATATTCAAATTAATATAGTTTGGAAAGGATTTGCAAATCATTGCATTCTGTTTGCATTTATGGTTTGTGTCCCAACTTTTTTGGAACAGCAGTTGTATTTACAGAAGGAGGAGGTTCCCTTTGACAGAGGCCGTCATGTTTTTACAGACACCAAGAACAGACAAACCAAATACTGACACTGGAGAGGGCCTTTCTTGTTTTTTGCAAGTTCTGCAGGCACCATAGTTTCTCCTTACATGTTTGTTTGTGGAGGGTGAGGAAATAGTTTCAATCTGCAACCTCTAGGCCAGATGCCACTACATCCTACACACTGGTGTTCTCAAGGCGTTGGTCTTGTGTTATTACTTGTTAATACACATTGGTCAAAATATACCTCACACTACCAAATCAAGGATGAATTACCAACCTTGCAAAGCTGGGAAAAAGTTTCTCAGAAGGTGTACTGCTTGTCAATTGGTTGTATGCAGTTTGACAAATTGCAACTGTGTTTTGGGATCATTAAAGTACAATATCAACAAAGACAGGCCTTGAATTATTTATATTTATCTTGTCATTGTCCTGACCTGTGACAAAATCCAGTTTACAAGAGCTACACTATTATTATTAGTAGTAGCAGTAGTAGTATTGTATTAAAATGTACTTTGGGGGGCTTTGGGAGAAATGGAACATATGGAATGGAATGGAACATAACACTGATATATAATCACTTCATACAGATGTTATGGCAAAGGTGTTAGGAAAACTGCTTTTAGTATATGTACACATCCAGCAGACATCAGGCATGTGGGCCCACATATAAGTTTTCTTTTAAAAATGTTTTTCCTAAAACAGCTGGGTGCTACAGTTTTTAACAAATGTTAATCAAACATGAGTAAATAGTGCATTTGCTGGGGCCTATATTTTGTTGCAGATCACACAAGTGAGGATTTGTGGCAGCAGAATGGTTGAACCGGATCAAGGAACATGAACAGTGTAGCTCACTGATGTTTTTAATAGTTTTCGTGAAACAATGGCATAAAGGAATTACTGAAAATAGAAAATTCAGAGTACCTCCAGGCTCTGTTTTCTAAATTCCTACTTTAATCAAAGGACCAGTGTGCAGCATTTAGTGGCATCTAGGGGCGGGCTTGCAGATTGCAAACATCTCATTTCACTCTCCCCTTCCAAGCATGTTGGAAAACCTACGATAGCTGAAAAAGTTACAAGAAAACACAAAAGACAGTGTTTGGTTTGACTCGTCTCAGCTACTGCAGAAACACATCACATTCTTTGGTAACAAAATGCAACAATTTTTATTTTGAGTTGGTGATTTTACACCAATGGAAACATACGTATGAATATTATATTCCATTTCCGCCATAGTCTGCCAATAGAAAGTCAAAGTTCCCTCATGGGAACTCACTTGGGAGAAAATATGAAAGGTAGTCAATGGCAAGAGACAAATTATTTTTTGTTCCTGTTTGAATAGTGTCATTAATTACACATATGATGTTTGTCATTTTAAAAGATAATTATACAAGTCAAGAAAGTCTTAGTTTGTGGCAGGTTTTTTTGTAGTTTAGTAGCGTCGAACCACTCACTGAACTACATCTCTCATATTGCACAATATAGACATGTTTGGGTGTCTAGTCTTTCTAATTACGTTCCCCAGTGGTCAAATGCTCCAGCGGTTTTACTACAAACAGTGACATTTTTTCGACTTGAAAAATTCTCTTTTAAACTGACAAACATCCTTTGTGTAATTCATGGCACAATTCAAAAGAGGCTGAAAAATTATTTGTCTCTCATCATCGACTAACGTTCAAATTTTTTATCCAAAGTAAGGTCCTGTGGTCATCCACCAGAAGGGAGGGGACTTGACCTCTCTATAGATCCCGCTAAGTCTTACACACAGGACCTTTGAAATTCCTCAAAATAATTTACACAAGAAAACACTGGGTGTGGTATTCAAGTGAAGGAATTACGCTTGGGGTCTGGTTGTGTGGCCAAATAATTTAAGCTATTTATAGTCCGCTTTATAACAGGGTATATGCATAATGCAGGGAGGTGAGTGGGACAGAGCTTTTTGCTCCAGGGCCCCCATAACACGTCAAACTCGCCATGTACCCAATAATGTCTGTGCACTCATGCAACTGTCTAATATAATATAAATTTAACTTTATACTTAATTATGTTGCCCAAGATCAAGGACAAAATGAAATCACATTACTACTGAGAGAAAACACTGCAGGCCCTGAGATTCATTTCAAAGGCCTTCTTAACAAGGATCTGGCCCGACCCTGCGCTGCTCTGGTCCATAGCAAGAGTTTCTCTATGGAAAAGTGTATAGTAAATCAGATATGCAAGGCACTTAGAATTACTGGTACAATATGTTCTTTGTCATTATGCGAGCAGAGTAGAAGTATAGGCGTCAAGGTTTCCTCTTGTATGAAAAGTAGATTTTTCTGTTGCTTTGTCCGTTCGCTGCAGGTGCACTTACACACACAGCGAGACGGGTTATGTGGTTTCAGAAGCTTCTGCCAGACTTGAAGGACAAACAAGCGTCAAACTGTGAGACTGGCAGGGGAAAGAGTCCAGCACAGCTATTATTACACACACACACATACACACAAGCGCACAGTGATGAAAGATGTGCACGGATGTCCATTGACAATGACGGTGTGAACCCCACCGGTATGTCTGACTCTTGTTCTTTCTCTCTATCTCTACACACAAACACACACGCACATATGTACAGAGGGAGACAAATAGAAGCAAACTGTCCACTCTCAATCCCATTCACTGAGAACTGAAGAGACGTGCTTATTTGTGTTCAGGGACTGTCACTCACAATATTTTTTTATCTTAACACCAGAAGTTCTCCTGAATGGCTCTAAATGTTCCCGGTTAGTTTCCTCTTGAAACCTATTCAAGACGCTACTAAGAGCAATATTTTTTACCAATGAAGAGGACACTAAAGCTCAAAGAAATCATGTAGTTGATTCTTTTGCTCCTTGTGCAAGGTTACCTCTAGTTCAAGCCACCTGACAGCATGTAAATAACAGCTTATTTGAGAATTCAAAGTATTGTAATGTATTTCGAAAGAAAAAGAAATAAACCCATCTAAAGAAAATTATTATTAAGAAAATTAACAGAAGCCCTTCACCAGTTTGCACAAGGATCATTTCATTTCTCTGTAAACAAAAACTTGAGGTCTTGTACAAACAGCCTACAAATTCATCACAAAATTAAACCAAATCTATTTCCTGGTCTTGGGAAGTACTACTACATTCAGTATGTGGACAAAGTTGTGTAAACCCTTTCACTGCTCCAGAGCGAGCTGCACAAATTCTGATAAATTGCCTCCAGTGATGTTGGGTGGGGCTGAAGACTACAAGTTAGAAGAGGACAAAAAATCTGGGGATGTGAGTTTAGAAAGAAGTGAGCATACCATGAAGCTTCGTTCCTCATCTCAGCTGGAGGCTAGAGGCTCAAAGCTGCATTGGCCACCGCCAGCATCTCCAAGCAAACGGTCAATGCACAAATATTGACAAGGAAGATGAGTGCATGCAATAAAAAAAAATATATTAAATTAATGGTTCTCCTGCATTGATCCTGATCCTTTTTAAACTGTGTTGGAGGAGTGCAATAATGTTAAATTGGAGTATTATTTTAAAGGACCATTTGGATTAATGGCATCTAGTGGTTAGGTTGTAGATTGCAACTGAATACTTCATGAGCAGAAGAGTTGAGAGGGAGAGATGAAAAGCCCAAATATAGAAAAAAATAGCAATAACAGCAGTAGCCATGTGGTTATAAAGTAGTTCAAACAACAGATTAATTTTTTGTTGTTTTTTTTTTTTAACAAGAGGAGATGAAAGAGAGGGCTGAGTCTTATCTCTTTAGAAACTAACATAAAAAAAACTAAAAATGTTGTGACAAATGTTAAACATAAATAAAAACAGAATGCTGAATGAATGATTTGCAAATCATTTTTGTATTCAACTAAATATAGTAAAAAGATACAGTATGTTATGTTCAAACTGATAAACGTTTGACTGTAAGATGTCTTTTTTGGAGACATCCCTGCTTATTTCAGTGATAGTATACGAGAACAGAGACCCCGGTGTGTTGAGCGCCTGAAGTCGTATATCAGTCAAGAATGAGAAAGAATTCCTCTTCCAAAACCTTAAACAATTAGTGTCCTCAATTCTTAATGGCTTACTGAGTGTTGTTAAAAGAAAAAATGATGTATCATAGTTGTAAACATGCTCTTGTCCTGACTTTTTTGCAGGCATCAAGGTCATGTGTTGCAAAAAAAACAGTAATGTTTATCAGTTTGAACGTTAAATATCTGGTCTTGGTACTGTACTCAGTTGAAGAGGTCAAAAAGGATTTCCAAATCATCGCATTTCATTTTTAATTTTGTTTTACACACTGTTAACTCCACCTCCACATAATGTGTCAACATGAATCAGAAAGGTGAAGTGAGGAGCTCTTGAGCGTTCTCCAAATGTTTGTGGATACAGTCCCTGATCATAGTATCTTACAACAAATGAGGAGAGCAGTGTCAACTTCATAGCTACACTTATTCTTTAACACACAATAAAAAGAAGGTGAAGCTCAAGGACTTAAACCTCCTCTTAATGGATTTAGTGGACTTACAACAAATGGGAATAAAAGTTAGAATGAAGAACACATCAAAGTTCAATTTCTTCTGCCTGAGCTGCTTTTATGAAATATGAAGGTGTTATGAATAAGGCACACTAGCCTTGCAACACTTGGCATAAATCTTCCACAGTGCACTCCGTGGCCTGTTAAGCACTGAATTTAATATTGGAGTGAATTGACACAGAAGAGAAAAGAAGAAGTTTCTTTTAAAGTGAAGTTGAAATGAAAGCCTTTTTCACCCTTTTAGATCACATCTCCACTTGTGCACCTATTAAAAGGAGAAATGTGTAATATATTTACTGTTATTTATCACAAAACGACCATGATATGTCATCGGAGATTAAGGAAACATTTTAAGATGAAATACCTGCGTCTCTAACAACAAATACAGCCGTGGTGTCCTCTTTCTATTCTGGTCTGTCTGAGCAGGAGGGGGGCGGGAAGAAGCAACCACAAGATTTCAATCGTTTAAAAATTTTGTCCATGTCTCCAACTCTCTATGTGGACTGCTGAACTCATTTTTGGATGTAGAATTGCTACCATTGTTCCTTTAAAAATATATGGCCAAAAAAATTACAAAGATTAATTTCTTTGTACTCTTATATCAAAATTCAGTCATGTTTTCTTCCTATATAAAAATATATATATATACATATCACATGTCCTTAAGTATGCTTAGAGCAACCAGTTCCAGCCCATAATATAATGACACCCACCCATCAATCAGTCTTCAACTGTGAGAGCAGCTTCACAGAGCTAAGATTCATTTGTTAGCAAGCTAGCGACAGCGTGGTACGTCAGCCACTTTTCAACATTCAAATCAAATTACAACATTAAGCCACACCTGCCTATTCTGTTTCACTCTTAAATATCTCACAACACTGGAGCTTGATACTCTCAACATGCTGCTTCATCTAATTTTAAAATAGCTCCATTTAACAGTCATTATTTTTAAGTCCAGTCAGGCACACCTAATACTACTGATTGCCTTGTTAATTTAACAAACAGGATAAAATTCCATATCAAGGAATTTGAAATGACAATGACGAAGGAACTGTAATTTCAGTCTCCTCTTATTCAAAGTGACATTATTCTATGACACCTTCTGTCTGCTTTCTGTGTTGTCAGCCTTTTCACTCATCTTCCTTTGTCTCTCCCAGACCAGTTTAGGGAGACGTTAACGGTCTCTGCAATGAGAGGCGGTGGCTAAAAACCACGAGACAGTGCTGAGCTGTGCACATTACAGTTTTAAAGATATTAAAAACAGTGGGAGATCCAAAGGCAAAGTCACAACAAGTCTTGATTGTGAAGGAGTAAACTGGAGGCTCCTGCGTGAGGCAGTTAACGATCAACAACTAGGGGCTGTAAACAAATTATTAGAGGAGATCACAGGAGGGTATTTCATTTTCTCATCCCATATTCAATTTCATATACTATATTTGTGAATTTTATTTAAGAAAAAGGTATAAAATATTTACATCAAAGAGATGTAAATAAGATGTATGTGTGCCATGGAGGTGCATTTTTGCCATATGCAATGGGTATGGGGCGCCCTTCAGCACAAAGCTCTCGTCTGTTCCCAGTTCACTCATTTGAGGACTGTGATGACCACGTATCTAGCAGCACGGGAAGGGAGTTGGATCTCATGGCTCCATCCCTTTCCAAGGGCTGCTCAAATTTCTTTTTGTTGTTTTATTTCTGTCATGGAGGTCGAGGGTTACAAGGTTTATCCGTTATGAATCAGATTCAAACTAAGACGCCCGAATAAAAAACAATTTATTGAAGAAAAAAACCTACAGCCAACTTCTGGCAGCAGCCACCCACCTGCTTTTAACCTGATGGTATGATCTCTGTCTGTCATCACACAGCACACAACACAACATTCAGTCAGTGCAGGGATGGAGTGTGCACGGCTGGTGAGCAGTGTGGAGTAAAGATCATCCTATTTTTCTGTCTTGTATTCTTTCACAAAAAAGAGAAAGTAGTCTCAGACCGGAGCTGTCTCCCATCGTTCACTTACAAGAGCCAGTTCATAGAGCCGACTCTTTCTTGACTGACACGTCACTATTAGCTGATAAAAAAATAGAGGGAACTGTATTTTCCAACATGCTCTCCAAATCAAATGATGAAATCCAAAAACTATTCACCCTCTTTAGAGCAAGACAGACACACTGACGCCCCTTTTGGCAGGACGACATACAGTAACTTGTGCCTTTAAAACAGTTACAAATCGCTGTTAAAAAAAATAAATCTGTTCTAAAATGTGACAAAGTGATAGTTAACATTTGGTTTGGTTTGATGTTTGGAAAAAAAAACAAGACAGAAAAACTGGTTCGGATAAGGAAAGGAAACATGGAAAGGAAAGGATCATGGTTTGTGTTAAACTTAGCACTTTCTTGAGGTTTGTGACCCTTGTCGTCATGGTTACAGTAATAAAGATATTGTAATGATAAGGCCTTCCTTTCAAAAAATAATGTTGACTGTCGGTAAGAAATGGGAAATGAACAGATGTCTCCTGTGTTTTGCTGACCCATCCATCCTTCCATCCCGACCTTTGCTAACGTCACCTGACTTCATAAATATTGTGCCCACTGGAGAGCTCTGTCATGTCAAAGTAAACACATGCTTGTGTTTTGACACCGAAACAATTGCCTTCCTGAGAAGACTTACCATATACTTAAGAAAAGTTACCACAGAGATAACTGGCTCTAAGATTTCTTTCTATCTACAGGTTAGAGATTATATCAGAGTACAACAGGGTGGGAAACTACTACTATAGATATTAGGATGCAAGAAAAACATAACCCTAAAGGCTTTTTATCGTATGCCTACAACAAACTCATGAGTTCTCAGTGCAAAGGTTAAATGGGAAGTGGACATTGGTCAGCACTTTACCCAGGGGGCCGGAGTTTGTGTTTTTGCGTGAAACAAAAACGTTATTTAAGGTTTCTAGTACATAACGTTATGTGTGTCACATGACTTGCAAGATGCGAGTTGTTTCAGTGATGTCAATGTATGCTGAGCCCTAAATGTGATCTTATCACTGTGATCATTAAAGGGAACCTATCATGCTCATTTCATACGCACAGAAACAAAATCTCTTATTCCTCATAATACACCAGAGTGCAGCTTAAGCTACAATTCACCGAAAACCTGAAAACAGTCTGTACAAAGAACAAGGAATGTGATGAAATGAAGGGGCTATGCAAAGGAGGATTGGGAGTTCGCTTTTGTCATTTTAAAAAGTAATTAAACATCTTCTGAAAAAATGCTTACATGGCTAAATTTAAGAAAAAACTAAGTATTCAAATGAGACTAATAGTTACTCTAAATCGCGTTTTAGCTGACTGGCTAACATACAAGGACGTGTTTATATATGCTGTGCACTCCCACACATTCAACTGAGAACCGACAGAGTAGTTTCACAATCCCCTCACACAGCCACCTCTATCCATTATGCTCACTGCAGATTCAGCTAAGTAGGTATTTCAATTGCTCTCCATAGATAACTTCTCTTGTTATTGGGTTCAAACATCAAAAAGAAAAGATAGCATCTAGAACATAAGCTTTAATCCACATTCTCTCTCCCTCTCACTCACACACTCACACACACACACACGCACACAGCGAGACACAGAGTTTAGCCTCGGCTAGCTTTTACCTCACCTTGAAAATAAGATTAAAATGTTATCAGTTGTACCACCTGCACAGTGCTGCTCTGACTCTAACTACAGATACAACACATCAAGCTTAATCCTGGACGAGATAGGTAACACACACACACACACACACACACAGGCGTGGGAAAACAGACTGACTGAAACAGAGACTACAGAAAAGTGTAATTATGATGTGTTACTCTAATGGAATGGTTTTCTTTACGAGTACTCCCCTATTCCATTAATACATTAGCAGCCCGACAAGAGAACGGACCATCTGCTGCTCCTGACATTTACACAAAGTTGAAAGGTGAAAGGCTGACACCAAGTGGCCAAATCAGATACTACAATGCTGCTGTGAAACTTGACAGTGAGGTATTGTTGCAGGAGATCTTGTATTTAATGAACAATTACTGTCATCATTTTCATCATTTAAGAGCATAAATTCAGAAGTTGCTCATGATACATCGTCTGAATGACTCAGTTCTTCAAATGATCCGGTTTTCAGGATTTTACTGGAGCAATCTTAGCCAAAACAAATTATACTCAAGTGAGAACAAATCTACAGACCTTCAAAGGGACAGTTCACCCCCAAAATCAAAAACACGTACTTCTCCTTTGTTTTGGAGATAGTGGCCACAGAGATGTCCGCCTTCTTGTGAGCAGTTTTGAGTAGGAACTACTCTCTTTCTAGTTCTGGTAAATTCTATGACAGAAAGAAGGTGATTCAACCTTGTTTTGAATAACCTGCATTCTCCTACTTAATTAAATGTGAGAGTAATCTTTAAGAATTCACATTGTTGATGTGTGCTCAGAGCAGGAGAAGCCAATTAGCGGCAATCCATTTTGTTTTTGTTGCTTATTAAATAGGGGTGTCGGGATTCACCAAATCCACGATTTGATCTGACCTTTAATTTTAAGGTCATAATTTGATTTGATTTAAAAATGTTTGTTTGAGCGCTGACAGCTCTGTCGTTATTAGACTACCATCTTGATTTGTAAAGATCAACAGATCATTGGTTCTTTGCTCTGTCATTTACAATTCTGCTTTAGAAAGTTAGTCTGTATGGGGTCTACTGAGATATAACAGCTGGTAAGCTACGCTGTGTCGTCTCGTAAAGGTTGTTTTTTTCTTTGCACATGCACCAGATGCTGTCAGTAGGCAGTGGTGGAGAAAAAACAAAACACGAGAGAATCGCCAGTTCTGTCTTTTCGATTCTTAAAATTGCATTTTGAGTGATTTTCAATTTATTACTGAAATTGTGGCACTCCTATCTTTTAAATCATCTACAATGTTGTCTATTTTGTAAAATCAATGAAAAAATATGAATCTTAAAAAATAAATAGCTCATCAGTGACCAGGATATACTTAACATCTGCCCCTCTGTTAAGTATAAAAAAAATGCAATTTTGAATTTTGAAGTTAATTTTATTTTTTTTAATTCTTAAAAAAATGCAGCAAATGAAATGTCAAATTAAAACCATATATTTATAATATACCGTGTAAATACATAAATATGGATACAAATAATAAGAAACTGGTTGAAACAGAAGCAAAAAGACAACCAAACCAAAAGGAAAAATCAAAACAGAAAAAGTGGTCACCTCTGAAATGCCTGAATTAAATGCCAATAATAGCCTCAAACTACATTATTCTGAAATACAACGCTTCCACTAACAGACTAAGTCACGACCAATGATTCACTCATGTTAGCACGTATGTGTACTGACCTGTCTCTGTACCTACTTATCACATTAAAGCTGTGAGTAATTTGGCAAATGTCCAGTATGTAAGATTTAGGGGCACCTAATGGCAGAATACGACAGAAATGGAATATAATATTTATAAGAATGTTTTCATAAGTCACCAGAAAATAACAATGGTGTTTTTGCTACCTTAGCGAGTCATTTAATGAGTCACTTGAATGTCTCATTTACGTCTACAAAGTCCGCCATGTTGCACCGCCATGTTTCTACAGTAGCCCAGAAAATACAAACCAACCACTGGCTTTTCTTGTGAGGTTTGCCTGTGTTCTTGGAAAGAGAGGGTGTTCACAATCTGCAAGTTTACTGCTAGATGCTGTCAAATCCTACACACTGGTCATTTAAGTGTGTGAGTTACTTTTACCTTTCATGTTAGTCCAAAATGTCCCTTTCAGCAGGTTGATAAAGATCACCTCTGATCCATGGTCAATATATAGTAACTGCCTACGTGGACACGCATGGCAACACTGACACAATGGATGAATTTGAGTATTCACAGAATAAATAGTTATTTATTGATCAAAAGTGACAACTGACCTTTCTCTGTGTGTGATACATTTCACAACACACTGCTTTCTGTCCTTTAATAACACTACAACACCTTCGCAAGTTACTAGATTTTCTGGAACGCACAGAAGACAATCACTTCAAGAGACGTATACACAAGAAGCAATTTTGCAATGCATCACAGCAACTGTCTGACATTGCAAGGAAACACATCTTAGCATCTTAAAGCCTCTGGAAACTGAAATCCACAATAGCCTTCTAACCATGAAATTTAGGGTCTCGTGTACATAACAGTAAGAATCTAAAATTAGAAAGTTGTTTTAATTCAAATTTGAAATCTTGCTCCTCACATGAGAAATCTGTAATATATTTACTGTAATAAATCATAAAAAGTTGAAATACACTCTCCTCTGACAACAATGCTAGAGCTGTTGTGTCCTATCTCAAGATTTATTTTCCCGACCAGAGTCACTGTTTGTCCGTTTGATGTTAATTTATACTTCTAATTAATGTCAAATGTTCACCAAGTGAGTTAGTGCTGTCTATGAGTTGCAAGACATCAATCTTGTAGAAGGAGTAGATGTTTATGACGGTTACACTGAGCTATATGTTAATGAAGTCTGGCAGGCAGTGAGACAGGCAGTCACAGGCAGGCACTGTGTATTTTTGGAGTAGTGAGCTTTTGTTTTCAGGATAACAGACTTAACTCTATCATTGACAGACAACTGACAGTAATAAACAGCTGATCCACTTACAGTGTTCGACTCATCCTCCTTTGTTATTGTCAAATTACAACGTTGTGTTTATCTTGCTCCTCTGCAGTGTTCCTGCAGTTTGCCCGAGCCTTGCTGAGTCTAGGGAGGAGGGGGTGGTAGCAACCAACTCCCTCCAACCATACATTGTGTATTAAATATGATTTCAACCTAATAATATACCATAAACCCATTGTATGGCTCCAGACTACTTTGAAACAAAAGCCTTTTTTTTAAAAAGCAATCCTGCAATATTACTGCTAAAGACTCGCCTCTATTTATACTGAACCAGCATAAAGACGCCCCAGTGCATCCTTTTAAACAGTGTGCTGGTATCACAGAGCCAAACAAGCTGTGACATAAGACAACAGCACACCAGTCAACAAGTGATTCTGCTTGCCTGGTCATTAATAATCACACACAGAGCTGATAACCTCATGAATCAATCATGTGAAGCTTTTAATGTGTTCCTGGACCATCGCTTCTTCTGCAACAGTTAAATTAAAGAGATGGTCTTGTGTGATGATCTGTGGGGAGGAATTTCCCACCTCCTGTCTGTCAGCGTGTCTGATTACCGCATGCAGCTCTGTAAAAAGTGTCTGCTCATCTCTCTGCTTAAAACAGCTGATAATTAAATCAGTACATAATTTAAGGAACACAGTCACAAACTGCAGTGAACATGTGACTCAGCAGCATCCTGACCAGCTGTGCCGCTTACCCTTTTACACAGATGTTGCCTTGGCTCTGTTACTACCTCAGAGCAGAACAAAACTGACAAATCCCATACTACCTCCATACCTTTTACACAGACGACAAGGAGGAATAAAGGCGCCTTAAAGAGGCTTAAAGGCTAAACAGTCATTTTTTCCTCACAGAAATCAATATTAGTTGAAGTGTGTAAGTTTTAGTTTTTGCTGCTTCAGTTTGCCCTCAGACAGCCTTTTCTGATGGGGAACTGAAGTTGCTGTCTGTACTCTCTTCACAGTCACAAGCCTCCTTTGAACAAAAACAGTGATTCTGCCACGCAGGACACTGGACTTGCTGGTCTACTACTGCCTCGATCCACAGCAAGTAACACTGGTTTGAATCCAAACTAACCTGCTGAAACACTGAAGTCACACAATAACTCCAACAAACTAACAGATTGAGGCAGCAGTAATCCAGAAACTCCCATGTGCTGTGAAGTAAAATGACTGTTTTTTGCCAAGCAATCTGGTAGCATTGAAGAGTGCAAAGACTGCTGCTTCAGTTCCCTGTTGGAAGAGGCTGTCTGATGGCAAAGCAGAGCGGTGAAAATGTTTTAAATATAGCATACGCTTAAACTGATATTGTTTTTTCAAGTGGCAAAAATATGTTTTGTTGCTGCCCCTGTACACAGCGGCACAATGCTTAGCTTCCGTGTTGGGATGCTAGGGAGCTGTCAATCAAATGTCATCTGCCATGCCCACAGGCTTGAGAAACAGCAAAATGTGCTTTACATTTTGCAAGGTTTAATAGTTAAGAACATTTATTTTAACTCAGATGTTTTGTGGATATTTAATGAGAAATTAAACGTTGATATTGTATATGCATTTTACTATTTAAAGCCACATTTCCAGAGGCTTTAATCTAAAAGGTACAAACACACCAAACTTGTCTTTTTTTCTCACTGGCTGTCCATCATCATTCATCCAGGTGAATCTTCTGGTGACGTTTCATATTACATTTCTGGGTGAAGCGTTTGCCGCAAGCCAAGCAGCAGTATGGTTTCTCTCCGGTGTGGACCCGTCGGTGGGCCTTGAGGTTGCTCAGCTTGGTGAAGCTGCGGCCACACAGGGAGCAGCAGAAAGGCCGTTCACCCGTGTGAGTCTGCAGGTGGGCCTTGAGGTTGCTAGGATGGGGGAAGCACTTCCCGCACTGGCCACAGCGTGGGAGGTGCCTGGAGCCGGTGAGAGGGTGAGAGCCTGGATGCGGTAAGGGGTTGGCATGATGGGCATTTGAGGACTGAAGTTGGGTTTTAATGCTGACCCATGGGCCACCAGTTCGGTTATGTGCCGCAGCCTGTTTGTCACCCAGGTGAACTCGCTGGACTGAGAGTGGCGGAGGAGGAGCGGCTTTAGATGTGGAGGGAATTCTGTTGAAGGGATTTAAGTTCACAGCCTGAGAGTGAGCTACAGACAGAGCTGAGCTGGTGCTGTTCGAGAGTGAATGGGGGGGCTTTTTCATCGGCCGGTGGAGGTGCTGTATAGCAGTTTGCAATCTGAGATCTGTGCCCACTTTGGAATGCAGCTTCATCATCTCCTGCACAGTGGCTTTATGGGAAATGTGCTTCTGCTTGAGTGCTTCTGAGCTCACCCTGTGCTGTTTTACTGAACAGGAGAAAGAAGCGATCCCAGACTTTGTCATTTTCTTGTCCTTATGCTCGCTTTCCACACGGCAATCAGAATCAGCAATAACCTCCTGCTTGATAGTCACACCCAACACATCACTGTTTTGTAGTCTTGCCGTAGGAGATGCTGAGGATGAAATCTGATCTCTACCTGGGGGAACTAGAATATTCACATCTGCTGTGACAGAGCTGGTCAGCTTTTGTTCTGTTTGCTGTAGAGAACCTCGAGTTTTGGCTGCATCACACTCTTCCTCAGTCACAAGTCTGTGATTCTGTAATAATCCAGCTGTTGTGGGAGTCAGGCCGGTCCAACCACCATCTACCTCTAAAGATGGATCTGTAGCCATGTGTGTTTCCTCCTGCTCTTCAGGAAAGACATATGGAGTAGAGATCTGTGGGTCTTGCTTAATGACGGTCCTCAATAAATTCTCACTGTCCGCTTGAGTCTGTTTCAGCTGTGCTTCGGTCATCTCAGTAGTGCTCAGGGATTCATGTCCTGCTTCATCTGGAAAATGAATGGAAACAGGAGTTGTATTAATGACTTCAAATGCTTTCTTCAATTGGTGGAAACAGAAGTTGCTTTTTTACATTGGTAGACATTTGCCAAAAGATGCAACTTGTTTGCTGCCACAGCTAATGCTGCCAGCTCAGTATTTTGGCCTGAAAACAGAATATTCACTGAAATCCTTTGTAGCGGTCAACTGATGGGGAATTTTCTATAGCTGATGCCAATGCCATACTTTGAGAGCATGGTGCCCAGTGGCTGTTATTTAATGCCAATATCAACAGAAAGAAAAGCCATTATTCCATGTGCATTACATTCTAATATGGCTATCTTAGCCAGTAACATGTTTTTTTAGATTTTTTTATCAATTAAAGCTAAGGTTGGCAATATTGTTTTGGTATCATTGAGAAATAATTTCCTGATAACCTTTCAGCATATTGTAAATCAAGTGATGTGAGACAGAGCTAGATTTTGGACCTCCTCTTGGCTCGGTTTTCAGCATTTAGAGAATCTGGCCTGTGACGGTAGACTTATACTAATCACAGGTCTTCTCAGAAGACAAAAACAGAATCATAATAAAGAGAATCTTAAAACGAGTCTAATTAGCAACATGCCCAGCCCAGTGAGTTTGTCAGCGCACTTAGTTCATTTTGACTTCACCTTCAGTTGACTTCATTCACGTCTATAGTGGGACTTTGCTGAGTGACGAGAGGACCGGGCAGAGCAGAGACACAGAGCCAAGAGACAGCTGCTCAGGGGGAGGGTCGGTGGCCGAATGGAGCTTCTGGAGGAAAAAAACACCGGAATCATTCTGATGCCGGCTCCTTTATTGGCAGGTGGGGAGCTCAGAGTGAATGTTTTGAACTTTTAGAATTAAAAAGATGATTTATTTTCACTCCTGCATTTCATCCCTCTGCAGCAACGAAGAAGAAATCATGGACACACAGACTGGCCAGACGAGAGCTCAGTGTTTGTTTTTGAAACTTATGGGATTTACATTTGCTTGTAACTTGTATGCAGCAGCGACTACGGAGGAACCTACCTCACTGTTTACAGTAAGATATCCTGTCTGTCCATGTTGACTGCTGATCAGAGGAGAAATGTATTTGAAAGTCACAGAATGAGAGGAAACAGAGAAGGGATATAACGGAAAAATATCAGCTTTTTCTGGTGAGTACTAGGGCACACATGATGCTTTTGTACTGGCATTTTTGGCTGCACCGAGTCAAATGTGTCGCTGCTGATTTGCATTTCCATTACTGCTGATATCAAGATGAGCTGCACCCAAGATGGACCTACTCCAGAGTGGGGACAAAGCGAGCCTTCAAGCAGGTTGTGGTCACGTCACGCCAACAATGGCCAAACCATGTCAAGCCTCCTTTTCTCCCCCCGAACAAGCGAGTGTTGTGATACTGGGTTCATGTGTGTGCAGAAGAGCAGAGAGAAAGATGTTTTTGAGAGCTTCTTTATGTTCAGCTTCTGTACCTTCACACTGAATCTTTAGGCTCTGAAATGTAGTTTCTCTCCTCTGTGGCTGTTTTGTACCGTCAGGTGTCTGTTTTATTACACACAGGTGATGTCTGTCGGTTCGTGCTCACTCACGATTGCATCAGTAAACTACTGAGTGCCTGCATGAAGCGCATGCTGCTTATCTGCACTAACTCAGATGAGACTCAACAATCAACAGTTTTTAGACTTTCTACCTACTGCAGCTTTATAGAATACAAAATACATTGGCTTATGCTGTAGATTTCAGATCATGACTGGTATTTAGGGGAGACCAGGGTACAGTATGTCAATAAGGTTGCATTCAATTGCATTATTCCATGTATTATAACATAATATATATTTAGTGCTGGCCAGGAATGTTTTTAGATTAGATTTGCTGTCATTTAGGATGGAGAAATTGGCCATCAGATCACTAATCCTTTTCTAACAAATTCTGAGAAATGCCTGCAAGAGAAGGTATTAATCTTTCTATACACAGACCACAAATGAATTCACGGGTCTACAAGCTACAGGAGAAAAATTTAAAATGTTCTTACATGCTATACACAAGCATTCACAAGTTTTATATAGTAGTATAAGTGAGAAAACTGCACATCACATTTCTTTCACACATGGTAGAGAAGAGAGAGATAGTTGAGAAAATAGTCAACTGTGGCTAAACGGATTCTATTTAAATAGTAAAAATGTGTTAGTTAGAATGGCACTCATTAAAGAGTGGCAAAGAATGGGCTAGCTTTATTTCTAAAGCTTAGAAACTTTGGCAAACTAGACTGAATAATAAGCATAGAATAAGTGATTATTTAATTTGATACACATGAAGTATGAAGAGTATATTATTCAGGATTTCCTAAAATTTGTATATTTAGTCTCACACCTATGTAGGTGGAAATTGTTAGTCTGCCTTGTAAGGCCATTTGAGTAGATTTTTGTTGTTGGACATAATTTAGTCTTGCTAAATGTCAATATATTTTAACATTATTTAGTTGTACATATTTCTGGTATGACGATGTGATGGTCAGGTTGAGAATTTAATTTAATTTTTTTACAGTCAGATAAAAGTCATTTGAAAATCTACAGTTGTGCCAGTAGTACAAGGAGTAAAAATCTAAGTGTATCAATGTAAAACGATAAAAAGTTAGAAAAGATTAGGTTCATAAACAACTTTTCATTTAAAAAGTGATGAGAAGACTCAATGAGAGCCAACAAGAATGCACATTAGGCACACAACACTCTATGTGGGGCAGGACGTAAGGTGCCACCCCTGGGCGAAATACCAAGTTTTTAGGGAGTTCTCTGCTGTCAGAGCGACAGTGGGATGCAGTGATGAGCAAATCAGCTTCTCTGCTGCTTTTCTGTGTATTTTGTGTACCCTTACACCACTATTAAGCATATTTGCAATGAAAACAATGGATCTAGGTGACACAGCACAATGCTTACCATCAAGGGTACCATTCCACACAGCAGAACAAGAAGGCTTATTCACTTCTTCTTCCTTTACATTCACAGCAGTCAACACGTCGTCGTCTTCTTTTGTTGCCTAAATGACACAGAGAACACATCAAAGAGTTCTGAGAATATGATTTTATTTTGATTCGGTAGTTGGATGACAAATCAAAAGGTTGGATTCTCAGAACAGAGAATTCTTCTCTGAGAGATTCTTGTGACCCACCTGTGATTCCGGGCTGTGAGCAGCTGTAGGAGTGTCTGCTGCCTGTTCTGTCTCTGGTATGACTTCTTGTCGGCTTCTTGTCCACCTTTCCACAGAATCTGCCTCTTTTTTCACACCACGCTCCCTCAAAATATCTGAAAAATAATAAGTATTGAAGTAGTATAACAGAATACAATGTTATATACCTAAATACAGGTATATAACAGGTATAAAACAACATCAAAATTTATGAGGTGTCAGTATTATTGTGATATTGTAAAACTGACGATGTTCAAAAAGTAATGATACACACTGTGAAATGATTTCACTTGACAATGAAAATCTCTCAACACTTTGATTTGGCATGTGCTCTACAATATCAATTTTTTCACTGATGCAAAACAAACCAACACTGCTGCTGCACATGCATCTCTGAGACTATTGCTAACTTTGGTTGATGCTGGACTGTACTTACCATGAGTTTTTCAAAGCATGGTAATCAAACATGGTTACTTCATTAATTAAACTTTAAAAACATTATTACTCATTGCAATGAATTTTTATCACAGTTTATCACTTCGTCACTAACACATGAAGTTATTTACTTTTTATTTTATTTTTCGGTTCCTAATTATAAAAGAGACTAAACATATTGCAAGAGTAACATTAGTGAATCATTCCCACCATATATTAAGGAACAGTCACATGTAGCACTGATTAGTTTACTTTGGTTTTGGACAGAGATGTTTGGTACATGAGAGGGTTAAAAATTCACCTTTTTGGCTAATTAAAGTTCAAATTTTACCAGTAATTCAACAGAGTAGATTACCATTGTTTTTTGTCTGGTGAAGAATGCAAATCTACCCACCACTTACATATTTCACTTGCATCTGACTGGTGGCTACTGCTAATTTTGTATATCTAACTACGATCTTCATGCAATTACTTGGCAACATAATGCATGAGTAATCAGAATTTAAAAACGTTTATTTACATAATAAACATTGATATTTAATAAGAATTAGATGTCAAGCACGATCTGAAAAAGTAAGACATTCTGAAATGGAAAAAGTGTAGAACCCCTGTAGAAACACTTCTTCCTGTTTGTTCTTACCATCCTGCTGTTCTTTGGGCCTCTGTTCTGCAGTGTCACTGGGCAGCTCCACATCATCCTTGGCACAGTCAACACACTTTCCATTCTTCCCTCCTTCCCTCCCTTCTCGGTCACCTCTCAGTCTCCTCTCGGCCCACTGCAGCTGGATCCTCAGGGACTCCACTTCCTGGTTCCTGCGCTTCACCTCCTCCAGGAAGCCGTCCTCCACCAGCCTGTTGACCTCATACATGGCTGTCTTGACCACAGCCTCCATCACATCCGAGAGCTGGGTCTGGAAAGTGACAATGAGGGTGTCCAGGTCCGACATGATGGGTGCCAGACTGCCAGGGTCTCGTGTCTTAGCAACCGTGACTCCGTATATCTGTGGTCTCAATAAAAGTGAAGATGAACTCCGCTTAAAGTTTTTTTTTTTCTCTTGAAAATGCTACCACCGATTGTTTAGGTTGTTCACCATTATCACAGCGGGGTCTCAAGGCAACCAAACATCCACTTGTTGTTGTATGTATTTCAGATAACAAGAAATAAACATATATTTATTCATTTAGAGATATTAAAAGGTTAGATCTACGACACCAAACGAGCTACTCACTGACACGAATAGCCTTCATGTCAGTTGGAACTGTCAGCTAACGCGCTAGCGTCACGGTAGCATTCGAATGCTTTTGACTGCCGTAAACAGCCTCAAACCGTTAACTGAACGTAGACTTACAGAGTTATGAATTGCGTAAACCATAGTCGAGCCTAACGTGTTTCACTTTGCTTTATGAATTCCACGCATATCAACTGCTCGGCTACGCAAACTCATGTGCTCCAATAATTTTGTGTGCTAGCCTTTAACAATCGCTGCTGGTCCTTGTTTTTGCTCGTGACATCACACACAACCTCGTACGGTGGCCTTAACGTGAAGCCTGTGAATAACGAAACGCGTTTTAGTAAAGGGAAACCTATAGGCTGCGCCAAGCAGTAAGTTCTCACCGTAATACATCTATGGTTCTTACTAAACTTACTTAAACTGTTGTTCTACAGTATGACCGCTCACTCACACAATGCGTTGCTGAAATGCGGGAAAAAAGTGAGATTATTATTCATTTTAAACCCAATTTAAGATAGAGCACCAGTTCGCAAATAGAGTTTTACATTAAAAATATCATGGTTAAAAATGTTTATTTAGAAAATGCGCTTCGTAACTCAACAAATGTTTTAATTTTCAAATCAAAAATAGTTCAAAGATTACACTCTAACTTAACAATCTATAACTATTAACAAACATAGTGTATACTGCTCTCTTTATATAAAAGTTCCAGGCTAGGCCTATTCTTTTTCTTTTTTATGTTTTTATTAAGCCTATTTTATATTGCCAGTTATTTATTTAATCTCATATATATTATATTTTTTGTATTTTATATTATTTACACTAAAGAGAATCTGCATTTCATTTTATATTTGCACTCAGAGTGAAGCACATTCTCTTGATGTGTTTGTATTTATGTTATGGGCATTCAGTGTTGACTTGATGTAAATATTTTAAATACAGGTCTAATATCTTGCTAATACATTTCTCTTGCATTGTTTGTTCACATACCAAAGTGCCAAAAAAAGGGGCCATGTCAAATTATTGCAAGGGACATACATGAGGGGTCCCCGGTATATTTTCTATCTTGTAAGGGGCCCTTGGCTGAGGAAAAAAAAAGTAAACCTCTTAGACAAAGCATGCATCTGATTGATATGGAGATCAGATGTTATTCTCCATAATTTCATCAGGTTGTTGATACTAAAAATATGTGATACTTTCACATTAAAACTTGAGCTCTACAGTTTGACACTATGTTACCAATATATGTAGATATGTTAACTTTGTACTTATTATGCTTCTTGTGGAAAATTTTCAGATGCATTTAGCTAAAGCTAAAGCTCGTGAGGAACCCCTGACTAGATTGGCACCACCTGCATTTTTCTGGTGTTGTGTGTGTGTATGTGTTTTTTTTTTTTATTCTGCTAAGCATGATCAGCATGAATGCTTTTATATTTATCTAATAATATTTCCATATTTTTACTTCAAGGTTTTGTGAATGCAGGACTTTCACTTATAGTGAAGCCTTTTTTACAGTCTGATATTCGTACTTTTGCATTAGTAAAGGATATGAATACTTCCTTCTCGGAGGACTAACATCATGTTCATATATTGTCTGGACAGAACTCCAGATTATAAACGCTGCTGCACGTTGGCGCTCATCAAACTCCAGTTGCTCGACTTAATATGGGGGTTTCTGTAAAAAGGGCATTGTTCACTTTTTTTTGTTGTTCTTCCCTTTACCACATGTGAACATTTAAAGCTACTATGAGGGACTTTAAATTTTTTTTTTTCCAATTTCGGGGGCCCCTGTGGAAAAAGCAGTGGTGTTTCAACTGTAATAACCACAAATTATGTAAAAAATTAAATGAGCTAAATCAAAGTCTCCTCCTGCTTCTTTTTAACTGGTTAACGTCCTACTCACTGTAACTTTGTTTGGGAAAATGTAAATGTAATTGTTTCATCCGATTTCAAGGACGATCCAACCTGATGGCAGACATTAAGAACCACACAGAAATAACCACTTGTCTTGCAGAGAGTCTCATTTGCTTATGTAAGTCATAGCAACATCGGCATTAAATTAACTGTTTCAAAACCAGTTTAAAATTCCTTGTAGCAGCACTTACAGATGTATTTAATATAGACATTAACTCAAAATTGAGCTATCGCTTTAACAGCAATCCTATGAAAATTAACACCCTCACTGTGTAGTGCCATACCCTACAGTTTATTGGAATATAAAGGTTGAGTCTTTATATCATGAATGAATTAAAAAAAATGTTACCCTTAGCAGGTCTATTGAACAAATTGTTATTCTCTAATAAAGTTTAATCCAAGTGGAAAAAATTAAGTATTTTCAAATGAGTTCATCGATTTTAAAAAAAAAATGAAATGATAGAAAGACTTGTGATGAAAATGGGATTAAAATCTACAGCTTTGGCTTCAACTGTTTACAGAGAACATTAACAGACACAATTTTTAGTTTTATTTTGAATCTGTGATGTAATCACAAGGACAGCATTACTCTGAATTTTTCCAGTTTTACTTGAAATCAGTCATTTTTTGGTAACAAAATATGCAGCAATAAATGAGAACAGATGTGACATTTGATCAAACACAAGAAATGTGTATGTTATGCTTGTCCTATATTTTTAATTAGGGATGCACCGATGCCACTTCTTCAGACCAAGTACAAGTACAAGCACTTACATTTGGGTACTTGCCGATATCAAGTACCAATACAAGCACTTGATAATGCCATTAAAGTTCTTACAATAACATGTTTTATTTTCATTAGATGCTCATTTTCAAAATGTAACAAGTCATTGATGCTGTTTCCTGCTACAAGTGTAACCATATTTACTATGCACATTAAATTTTTGGGTTATTTGCAGTCAGTTACTTTACTGATTTTGTGTTCCTTATTAAGCTGTACAGTTTACTTCATACATGATATATTTCAGTATAATAATTACACAACATAATTATGGACTTGCAGAATTGAGTTTACTGTTACAAATGGTGTTATATATGATAATCATTTCATTATCATTTACAGCATTTTAACTAGTATTTTAATTATCAGTATCGGTGCATCCCTATTTTTAATACCAGCAAAAGGTTTTTAAATAAAAAAACAAAGAATCTGGAATTAAAGAGAGCAAGAAAGAAACATGACTTTGGCTGATAAGGGTCTCATAAATAAAACCATCATTTTTTAAATCTCCTAATACAACAAACAACCTTAAATTTTCTGATGCTACCTCTCAAAACTTCCCTAGTCTTATAGATCTGTCATGTGTTTGCGTTGATGTGATTTCAGATGATCCAGGCGTTTGAAGCTGAGGCCACAGACTGTGCAGCAGTATGGTCTTTCCCCTGTGTGGGTACGCTGGTGAACCTTCAATATGTCCGCTCGTGTGAAGCTCTTATCACACATGGTGCACCGGTGAGGTTTTTCCTGTGTGTGAATCCTCCGGTGCAACTTCAGATTCCAGAGACGGCTGAACTTGTTCCCACATACAGTGCAGCAGTAAGGTTTGTCGCCTGTTTGGCCGCACTTGTGCATCTTTAGGTCAGAAAAAGAAGGGAAACCTTTACCGCAGTGGCTGCAGAGGTGAAGGCCCTGCCCTGAGTGAATCCTCTGGTGGACTTTGAGGTTACAGGCTTGAGCGAAGGTCTTTCCGCACTGGGTGCAGGAGTATGGTGGCACCTGTCCGGGGCCTTTGTGTGTCTGCTTGTGTGCCTTTAGTGAGGCTGAATCAAGGAACGACATGGAGCACTGGTTACAAGTGTGTCTCCTCCCTCCTCTCCCTCCTGCCTGATGCTGCAATCTCTCACCCAGGTTTAAGGTATCACTGTATGTCTCTGATGGCCCATACATGTCAGCCGTGCTGTCCAAAGACGGGTCAATGCGAACACCCTGGCCCCGAAGGCTCAACCTGCTACCTGCTTCACCAGACGCATGTTCAGGGTACAGGATACTCGGGTCCTGTAGGTACCCCTCTTCATTTATCAATAAACAGCTGAACTCTCCACCTACATCAATGTTAGTCCTTGAGGGAGAGCCTGCAGGTGAACCAGCTGCACCCCTTCTGCTCCGTGGAGCTCCTGTTTGGTAAGCTTGATGCTCAGCTCCCTCTGGTGCTTCCATATCCCCTTCATAGTGCCCCATGTAACTCAGATCCTCACCCAGGTGGGATGGGGATCCTTGTAACCCATCCAAGTGACCCATGTCTATCATATTGCCATCTCCATAGCCAGTCTTGTCGAAGCCTCCCAAGTCTTCCATTCCATACCTGCTCTGGAAAAGTGGTTCAGATGGGTCACCAGATGGGTGTCCATCTTGGCCTGATTCTGGCCTCTGGTCAAGGCCAACATCCCAGTTCACATGGCACTTTGGGATCTTCTGGTCACTGTAGCGTTTACTGGGCCCCGGCAGACCTGATGCCTCTGTTTCTGACCAATCAAAGGAGGAAAAGATGATATAGATAAATGGTTACAGGTACTAACGATACCTATACAAATCTCTCAAATATAATGGAATTAGACAGCACTCAGCTTGTGGCGCCCAAAGTATTAGTAGTTAGTATTAGTACATTCACTGCACTCATGTGATTTCCATTTCACCAGTTGTGAGACTACTAGCACCAATTAGCTGGATCTCTGTTGAATTAGATCAGTCACTTTAAAAGGGGTGAATGTTTATGCAATCACTTATTTTATATTACATATATTTAATTAATTGACATTACTTTGTAGAAATCTGTTTTCACCTTGACATTAAAGAGTTTTTTTTGCAATTTGTTTTGTCAAAAAAAAGCCAAAATATATTGACTACGATTCATGATTGGTTTATAAAAGCAATAAGAGGGGGAAAACATCCAAGGGGGTGAATACTTTTTGTAGGCAATGTATATGAAGAGACTGACCCTCCAAACTGACTCCCCATCTGTCTTGGGACTCATTAGTTTCTGGCGTTATCCGAAGGACTTCCTCCTTGAGCAGTCTATCCAGCTTTTCACCCTGTGCACCTGAAGACTGGCAGACAAGCAGACAGAATATTAATACAAGAGGTTCAACTCTACTCACCTGAAAAGAAACAATAAGCTTGCCATTACATCAAAAGTTAAATCTGATTTGATGCTAAAGCATTTTAAAAATACACACAGAAGAAAATTATGTAAAGTATTACAGAGATCACTTGACTCCTCAGCGGTGTGCAACAATGAATTTGCCATCGAGTGTACAGTTAAGCTCATTTTAAGCTTGTGCTCATATAGTGTAATAAACTGTCCTATACCTGTGGAGCTTTCATGGCACTGTGGGTGTCTTCTGCTTCATGACTAGGTGTCTCTCCATCAGTGCCCTGGGAGCTATTTATCTCTTCTTGCAGCACCCTCTCCTGTTTAAGACTTTTCTCTGGAGCAGAAGATAAAGAAAAATGTTTGTTGTTTTAGTCACATGTCACATTCAGCCCATTGTTTTGGTTTTCCAGCCTGCAAGTTTACTATTGTGGTCTAATTTGTCTCAGAGTGTAATTTTTGTCAACAGCAGCTACAATCAGAGAAAAGCTCCAAAAACCCACTATACACAGGAGTTGGTAGAGACCAAAAACAGAGCTAAAAGGAGAGTGAAAATTTCCCAGTCAGTGTTGTGTTTACAGCTTATTGCCTCTGGCCTTAGGTAGACCAAAAACAGACTTTGCAGGTTTAAGGCAGCATAATTTATTTTGGCCACTTGGGGGCCACAGAAACAAGATGTAAACAAAATATTTGATAACACATTGTTCGCCTGTTTCCATATCAAGCAGAGACAGAGCAACATTAACATTCAATGTCATCTTTCTGGCCACATGATAAATGTTATTCCAATATTCACTCATGTTTTGGTTCTGCCAAGGCAGCAAAAACGGTGCCCTTGACCCATGTGTGTGGAGTCTGGCATCAAGCATCTGTCCTGCAGTGATTTGACTTTTGAAAACTAGAGACAGTCAAATGTGGGACACCATATCTATATATGGGACTTGTGACAAGGGGTAAAAATACTATTCAGTCCCACAAAATGGGACACCTGGTCACTCTAGCTGCTTGGCAGGCGCTGCACAGTTGGTATATTAGAGGGTTTGTGACTACAAGAAACCCCTTTACATGAATCAATATAAATCAAATAAAAAATTGATTAAATGGTCATTCAAAAATATTGATTGAGATAGCTTCAAACTGTTGCAGATCACCTTCTGATGTCTTAATCTAATAGTAATTAATTTCCTAGATTTTTTTTCACATGCATAATTGGCTAAAATAATTCTTTATGACTTTTGATTTTTTTTTTAACTCAGAAAGAGCTCAGCCAGCTCAGGAAAGTGAAATATAGTGGTCAACCAATACTGAGTTTTCTATGGTCAATGCCAATACTATTCCATGCATACTACACACTAATATGGCTATCTTAGTTTGTTGTTTTTTATATAGAATCTTAATCAATTAAAAAAATTACAAAATACATTAGGTTATGCCGCATTTCAGAACGTGACTGATATTTAGGTCAGAAGGGACGTCAATCAACTGCATTACTCTATACATTAAAACATAACATATATTTAAAGCTAAAATCAGTGATTTGTCAGAGCTATTTGTAAATTCACCAGAAAGATCCCAGTAGCTCAAATACTGATATTTTGGGTTGGTATCAAGCACAACAAAATAATGAGAAAATAAGGAAATACAGGCAGAGGGTAGGGTCTCTGCAGATAGAGACAACACCACACATTTCTGCTGGGTCATAAATGATGACTAGAAGGGACCTTGTTTATATGAGTCTAGAGATTATTTTTTTTAGGAAAATGTTGCATATCATGCCTTTGATGCTAGCCAGTAACACTTTTGGATTAGATTTGCTGTCATTTATGAAAAGACTTTAGAAAAGGTGATGGTGACAGAGGAAATTTTGACAAACATTTACAACGAGATGTATCATTATACAGTAGTCACATTGTTAAGGCTGTCTACAGATATTTTTGTTTATTGGCACCTTGAGCGCAGGTGTTGGCCAATGGTGATTATCTCAAAATGCCCCAAAATCAGCCCCACTAATTGGTCTACCACTGGTGAATTTGGTAATGTAGTCCATAACTTAGCAGGTGTGCATTTAGTCACCAGTTTGACAGATTTCACATGGCTAATTAATAATGGCTGAATTACAGACAGACTCACCTGTCGTTCTGGGCTCCTCCTCAGTGGACAGCCCGACTCTTCCACAGTCAACACATCTCCCCCTCCTGTCTCCGTCTCTTTCTTTCCGTCGGCTCTCTGACCACTTCAGTCTCCTCTTCAGGGACTCCACCTGCTCCCTGCACCGCGTCACCTCTTCCAAAAAACTGTCCTCCACCAGCCGGGTGATCTCATACATGGCGGCTTTGAACACGGTTTCCATGACACCAGAAAGTTGCGACTGAAACGTTACTATAGCCTCTGCCATTATGCCAGCAGTGTGTGATAACTGTCGACTGTCTTTTATTCTCAATAAAATAAACACAAGGCAACTTTTCGACTGGCACTAGAGTGACATTTGTCAGGCACAGCTAACGTCGGTCTCTTAAAACTGGACGTCTCGGTTTCTTTAACTCGGTTCTCAGAGTGCAATGTTAAACAGGTTGTAGACGTGTTTTAATTGGTCCACATTTACCGTTTGCTAAATCCATCACACCAAACTTCATGTTAACAAACAATAGGTCGCTTATAATGTCAACTTTAGCTCTGCTAACTAGCTTGCAGCACTAGTTTTGATTCAGAGTAAACGTTAGTGATACAGACCGTTACGCCGCAAGCTATGAACAGACAGACAAAATAGCGTATTTTACATTGAAACGGTTTATGCTCTGTGCAAGGGTTTGGTAGCAAGCGTAATTAATTTACTTAGCTTTAGTATAACGGTACAAATTGTTTTCTGTTCAGCTATCGCATTTCCTCTTGATTCCGTAAACAACAGCACTTCCGAGATTTAAAGTACAGGTCGCGAGTTGGGACAATCTTCAACGTCTCAGCTGTATGACTCTCTGTTAACCCTGTACTGCTCACTGGTGTCCTCAGGCAACAGGAGTTCTTTAAGTCGCTCAACACTTTTTACATTCCCACACATAACAGTATGTTATATGTTTATAAATCACCCATGAGATGCATGAATGGAGGTATGGGGAGGGGCTTCTTTCAGGAAGGCAAATGAAGCGACCATTTTGTCAGTGGAGAGAGAGATAAATTTCACTCTTTCGCTTTTTTTTTTTTTTTTGGAAAAAAAAAAGAAGAAGCAAGGTCTGTGCCAATTACAGACCTTGCTATTACACTTCAGAATTGTGGGTAGTGTAGTAATTCTCCATGACATTAATAAGACATGCTTTTCTTAAAACAATGTTGAAATGAAACATACTTGTGTCATCTACAGGAGCATATACCATCATTTGACAATCTCATACCTCATGGTAAGTCCGCATTGGATGGTTACGATTTTATGACTAATAATCTAAGTCCTCTATGCACAGTATGGATGGGATTTTCACTTCCAGAACCTCACTTTTGAGCTCTACTTATGAATGTTATACTTAATTCCTGCCACGTTCTGCCAATAAATGGCCATACAACATATACACTGGACCTTTAAGAGTGACATGAATAATGGACAGAATTTAGTTTCAGTTTTGTTGTTCGTGTTTTCCTGCCTACTGCTCTCCACTCCGGTCCAGTAGGTGGCGGTAATACACCTCAAAGCTGGTTTGCCAACCGCCATTAAAACTCAAAGAAGAAGACGAAGAAGACGAAGATGAATATCTGATAAAGAAAGAAGCCTCTTGGTTAAGAG
The DNA here is from genome assembly GCF_056507025.1 of Lutjanus erythropterus. NCBI lineage: Eukaryota > Metazoa > Chordata > Actinopteri > Lutjaniformes > Lutjanidae > Lutjanus > Lutjanus erythropterus. The sequence continues at coordinate 32,161,967 of NC_139319.1, read as the reverse complement.
TGGTATATCGCGCATTAATGGCAATTAATTACTTGAATAAATACCAGTTAATTTTTTTCCTTAGTAGGAATATACAAAGGACCGTTTTGGATATAAGTAGATAACCGGATATATCGCTTAACTTCCTTCAGTCGATGTGCGTCATACAAAGCAGTGACCGCGACTGTCTGGTAAGAAGCCATGTTGAGCCATCTCTTCATACTATGCCTTTAACTACGCTACCGTAAACCCAGTGTCAACTGTGGATTTATATTTAAACTCGTACGGACGGTTAACCACAACGTTAACACGATGTCAGCGGACGATTTTCAGTCGAAGTACGCCTCTGTCATGGAGAGCATGCTGAAGAGTGCTGTGGCAGAGACCACGAAACTTTTCGAAACTATGGTGGACGAGCTGAAGGCAGAAATATCCAGAATCAAAAAGGAGAACGAGGACCTCAAAACAAGATGCAGCCAGTTTGAGAGTGCGAGAGGCCAGCCGACCGTTGACACAGGAGAAACTGATCCTCCTCCAGGACCAAGCGACGGCTCCGAGAAACGTGACACAGCCGTTCAGTGCGGTGAGTTGTGGTGATACCCACCATAAGCTTAGTAAACTTTTCTAATTTAACTGTCCGATAATACACTCTGTGATGTTTAAACCAAAATAATATTTTTTTTCCATATTATTTAAGATACACATAACAGTACCTGTGTACTGATATATCAAGCTTTAGCTGTGGTAGGCCCATCAAAAAATAGGAGGGAAACCATACTATGCTATCCTGATAGAGGAAGTACAGTCGCTGCGTTCCCACAACAGACACGTTGACAAGTAGGGCTACAACCGATTACTTTCATTATCGACTGATCTGTCAGTTCTTTTCTTAATTAAACAATTGGTTATTTGTTGTATAAAATGTCAGTGAATGGTGAAAAATGGCCATCAGTGTTTCTCACAGCCCAAGCTTGAGGTCCTTGCATGTCTTTTGTTCACAACCCAAGAATATTCAGTTTACTGTCACAGAAGAGTAAAGAAACCAGAAAATATTTTTATGTAAGAATCAGGTATCAGAGAATTTTAGATTTATTTTCTTGGTAAAATAATCAAACTGATGAATCAAATATCAAAATAGTTTGCCATTGTTTATACAGTTGACAGCCAAGGTCCGATAGACACTGGATATATGGGGCAGATACCAATATTGGAGCGGAAACATTCTGATATCAATTTATTGGCTGATATACAAAATATAAAAAAACAAATATTTTATTGCAGTGATCCCATGAAAGTGGTTAATACTTGTGGCATAGATATGTACTTCAGGCAGGATATTTTACAGTTTAATAATAAACTTTTTGTCCAAAATGACATCCGTGAACTGAACCAGAAAACTGTTAGTGGTATTTTTAATAATTAAAGTGACTATAATCTAAAATTAAAAAAAAAGAATAAAATGTATGTTAAAGCTGAATTAAGAAAAATGGTCAAATATACTTTAAATGCTGCCTATTAAGCTAAAAATAATGTGCATTATGTTCTGTCAAAAAAAAAGTATTAATACAGGCACATATATAATATAGGCACATACCAGAGCTGGGTGACGAGTGAGAGGAAAACAGCCTGCAGACTCTTTATACTCTTTTCATGTGGTAAAGTGAGTATTTATTTTGATCAAATCAGAGTTGGTGATTGTTAGAAGAGTGGACAGACTAACAAAGACGGTTCTGTTGAGTTTTACATGTTTTTCTGTTGAGTTTAAATGAAGTGTGTTTACAGAGCCAATTAAGAGAGAAACTTGAATTCAGAAGGTGAACGGTTGTATTTCTGTGTTTAAAATGGAAAATAAGCATGAGAACATGTAATTTCTAGACACTTTTGAGTTTATTTTGTCTACTGGAGGTAGTGAATGTATGCAGCATGTGCTACATAGTTAATTCGCCGCTTGCACACATCTCCCAGCTGAGACCTGAGGGAACGGGCGGAGGTGGGAGGGGGGACAATGATATCGCCTGTGGCTGACAATGATTCTTTGGAAAATTTGAACATATCGCCCAACTCTAGTTTTAACAATGTCCAATTGGTACTAAGGGGCCCAAAGTGTGCCAAGAAAATATCCCCCACACAATCACACCACCACTGCCAGCCTGAACCATTGATACAAGGCAGGATGGAGCCATGCTTTCATGTTGTGGAGCCATGCTTTCATGTTGTTTACACCAAATTCTGACCCTACCATATGAATGTCGCAGCAGAAATCAAGATTCATCAAACCAGGCAGCGTTTTTTCAATCTTCTGTTGTCAAGTTTTGGTGAGCCTGTGTGAATTGTAGCCTCGGTTTCCTGTTCTTAACTGACAGGAGTGGCACCTGGTGTGGTCTTGTGCTTCTGTAGCCCATCTGCTTCAAGGTTTGACGTGTTGTGTGTTGAGAGATGGTCTTCTGCATACCTTGGTTGTAACTAGGGCTGTGCGATTGCCTATAAATTTCAAATTGTAGATTGTCATTGCTCTAGATTGCCAATACACGATTAAATTGGCAAAGGGGCAGGGGCGGCACGTGTCCTTGGCACGTGTCTTATGTTGATCGCTACCAGTCAGCAACACTGCCAACACTGACACTGCTGTGGCTTTGGTGGCAAAGAAAAATGCCACAACTCCAATTTGGGAGTTTTTTGGGTTTATCCCAGATGCCAGAGGTGAGCCGATGGACACAACAAAGCCTATCTGCAAAATATGCAACAAATGTATGTCTGTGACAAATGTTCAGACAACCAATTTATTTGCGCACCTTCGTCTTCATCATCCTGCTGAAGCCACGAAACACCCGATCCCCCAAGCTAGCACTTCAAGCACTGCAGGTTTATACTTTTTGTTATAATGACGTTATTTTTAATGTTTTGCATCACATGCAACAGTGAGCGACACCGCTGCGCTGACAAGCCGGAGACTTGTTGCTCCTCCTCACTTCAAGTCGCTGTCATTAACTTTTAACCTGCAAAGGCGGCAGTGTCGCAACACTGTAGGAATTTATGAAAGCCCTTGTGTGAACATTTCAGTAGTTATACATTAAAACAACATTTATTTGCAATTAGCCTACTCTGTTGAACGACCCCGAAGCATGAGCAAACGGGCTGTGTCAGTTCGAATCAAAGAGATGCGCCCTGTCACTGTCACAGGGCTGGCTGACAGTGCACCCTGCGCAGTGTTTCCTCTAGGCTTTTTTTCAGCAGCGGGGGCAGGCGTTCCGTTTCTCTTCTTAGAGAAATATTTCAATAAACTCATCTGAAAAATGCAGTCAGTTGTTACATAATGGTGTGTAGATATTAATCTTAGCCTAATACTATCTATTAGTTTACTCACGTTAACGACACTGAGTTGGCACCGGGCCAAATTAACTTAAACTACCGATAAGTTACGTAACGTTAGCTGGTCATCAACATATTGTGAACATCTGTTTAACTTGTAAAATCTATGTCGAGTTATCTCAAGCTAATTTAGCTAACTTACGTCTACCTCTTCTCCGGCCGGTAATTCGCTGCTTTATTGTTTATTTGTAATTCGGGAATTCGCTCCTCTGAATCTGCCCTGTCGCCTAGGTGCTTGACGTGCTTGACGAACGCGCCCCCCAAACAACGCTAGCATCATGCAAATGAGCACGCGCAAGTATATTTCCATACTGAGCAAGATAGTTATCTACAGTTTACCTTAGTGCTCGCAAGTACCCGACAGGAGTCTGTTTTGAAGGTGGAGAGATGCGGCGGTGGTGTATTTGCGTCAACAATAAGAAAAAAAAAAAAGAAATTTGAAGGAGTGGCGGCTAGGATTTAGGAGTGGTGGGCCGCCACCCCTGAATGAATGTAGAGGAAACACTGCTGCGCTGAGAGGAGAGTGTGGATTGTAGGTCTGTTTGTAAACGGGGCTTCTATAACAGTCATGTATTTCCTCCAGAAACATCTCTTAATGCACAGTAGAGCGCCGTTTTTTTTTTTTTTTTTTCGAAATCGCCTTGATAAACAGCAAATCGCCTGGCAACCTTCCAATCGCCAATATATGATTTAATCGGTGATCTTCCCAGCCCTAGTTGTAACGAGTGTTTTTTTTGAGTTACTGTTGCCTTTCTATCATCTTGAACTAGTCTGGCTATTCTCCTCTGACCTCTGGCATCAACAAGGTATTTTCTCCAAGTATCAACTACTATCTCTAGGAAAATATCCAGTGAGCGTCACTTCACTGGATATTTTCCTAGAGATAGTTGTGTATGACAATCCCAGTAGATCAGCAGTTTCTGAAATACTCAGACCAGCCTGTCTGGCACCAACAACCATGCCATGTTCAAAGTCACTTAACTCACCTGTCTTCCCCATTCTGATGCTGGATTTGCACTTCAGCAGGTCATCTTGACCAGGTTTACATGCCTAAATGTATTGAGTTGCTGCCATATGATTGGTTGATTAGATATTTGCATTAACAAACAGTTGAACAAGTATACCTAATGAAGTCGCCAGTGAATGTGAATGTCAGAACATGGAAAAATCCCAACATAATTTAACTGCTGTGGAGCAGGTTATTTTAAAGATAAGAGATAAACTAGCATAAAGCACCACCTGCTGACCAATCAAATCACTTTAGTAAATGGCACTGGGCATCGCTATGATTGTGAGTGGAGTGTGGCACGCAGTGCCTGAGTCATGAGAGGGAGGAAGGAAAAGTGTTATTTCATTGTGCTTTTATATACTGATATCGTCCTAAAACAGAGACTGGTTGAAGCACTAAAGCCCTTTACTTGGTGAAGTTTAAAAACGTGTATAAATAAGCCTACAGACTGCTTTGAATTATGTTTTTATATTTATTATGTTTTTATATTTATTATTGTTGCACATGCTGTTCTCTCATTTTCTAAACATTTGCTGTGTGTTGAAACCTTTCAACTTACAAGCACAAAGCAAGTCTTAAACGATGTACATGCCAAATGATGTAAGAAAAAGACTTTGGTCTTAAAAATCACTGCTTGTCCTGTTTTTTTGTCTTTATCTTTACAGACCTAGTTCCATTCCGCACAATGCTGATAGAGCAGTGTCAGCCACTGCGAAACCAACAATGTGGTTATGAGGAGATGGAGTATGCTTTGCAGGAGCACGACTATGATACCCATGGAGAGGGAAATTCTCAAATGGCACTTATTGTTGTCAAACAGGAGGTACATGTGTATTTTAGCAGCAAACAAATGTATTTCCATTTTTCCAATGTAATCCATTTATGACTTATCAAAATTCAAAGTTTTGTCACCCCTCTACGTAACTAATGATGATTATTCTCTGCAGGCTGTCTTGAAACAAGAGGAAATTGAGTCCACTGTGGTCTGCGGGCAAGTCTTGAGAAATAAAACAGGTATGGAATTAAAACAGACTTTTTTTTTTTACACTAATTTTTAATGTTTGTAAGATTTAATGAAGCCTATAAAATTTGCTAATGCTTACTTTTCACCATTCTCACCTTTTTATTTCTTGTCTTGTTTCCTCTGACATCTCATCATCATTGCTGTGCCTAGATTCACCATGGGCCTCTCCCTGTCCAATTGAAAATGAAGGGCCTTTCATTAACAAGGTGTGTTCAACTAGAGATATGCATTTGCCTCAAAGCCATGAAGAGATGATGGAACTACCTTTTTCTGGAACATGTAGTGGACTCCAGAACCAATCATCTGAATCAGAGCATTCATTAGTCATCTCACTCGCTGCAATAAAGGACATGGAAGAGGAGTCTGAAGTCAGTCAGAAGATATCAGAAGCTGATACACAGGGAGGACTCATGGCATCGGAGAAACAGCAGTTAGTCACTGATCAATCGGAGGTTGAACTCCTTGCAGAAGAGCAACCTTCAGTGGTCCCCCAACAATGTCAAAGAGAGGACAGGATGTCAGTAAATGAACAAACAGATGTTACTCAGAAACAACACACAGATGTGCAATCTACACAAGAGCAGTTGGCACAATCCTCACCAGTCAACAAAGGAGAAACATGCGAGGAACTAAAAAATGGTGGGACAGAAGTTCAGGCTAGTTCACAGCCTGACATGTCAGTACGACGTAGAAGAGGACGACCACCAAAGAAAGCAAAACGTCTGAAACAGCCAGTTAAAGAAAAACTTAATTCACCATCTTCTGATATTCCAACAGGACAAGAAGAGAATAAATCCCCTTCATCAAGAGTGGAAGAGGAGGAGGTCTCTTCTGTAGCTAACACAGATAATATCACGTCATCTGAATCCCCACAAACATGTCCAGTTCAGTCTAAGGAGTCTACATCCTTTATCACTCCATCGATCCTGGAGAGGGCAAACTCTGCTTTAAAAGATACAGAGAACAGAAAGGTTGGTTCTCAAGCATCTTTGTGTAGAAGACGTTCCTCTAAAAAGGACAAAACTTCTGAATCTCAACAACTATCCAAGGACACGGAAGATCGGGGTCCTATTCAGGCTCCACCCCCTGAAGTTTCCTCTGCAATTGAAAAGCTGAACATTCCACCAGCTGAGCCACCACAAGCACCATCAGCTCAGGCCAGAGAACGCTGCACCTCTGTCACTCTTCAGGATGCCATGCTATTAATTGAAGCCATGAATCAGCCACCAGCAGAAAATACATCCTCTTCTCCACAAAGAAAATCAGCACCACCCCAAACTCAGTCTGCTCCCAGTGTGGGTGTCATGCAAACTGTGGATGAGGTCCTAGCTGAGCCACAGACACCATCACTTTCTGATGAAACTTGTAAAGCTGTAAGCAATGTACCCCTAACAGAACTGTCCACAACAAAGCAGTCAACAGCCTCTCCTAAGGCTAAAGATGTTACTCCAAGGAGTGAAGCTCAGGCACACACTGAGGTTGCCGTAACAAAACAACAGCATACGATTTCTCTATCCAGTACTACAACAGCGACACTGCCCCTATCAACTGCTGCAACTCAAACAACTGTGCAGTCACTTCAGCAGCACCCTCCCCATCCTCTGATAACATCAGTTGCACACAGCAGACAGGGTAACGCAGTACCTCATAAAATAATTGTTGTGCCAAGATCAGTATCCTCATTAAAGCCTCATAAAGTTGCAGTACAGTCTACAGCCCAGCTTCCTACTGTTTTGTCAACAGTTGTGGTGTCGCAAAATAAAAGTATACTTCCACGCACTACAGCTGCAGGCATACCTGTTGGAACAGCTTCCCGTTCCTCAGTTCCTCAGAAAACAATCTACGTTTCGTCCAGCAAATTGCTTCCTGTTGTCACACAGTCGACCGCCACCTCTACAGACACGCAGTCAGGAACTCAACCAAACCCAAAAATGACAATTATAATTCCAAGACAGATGTCCGCTGTAGCGTCAATGAAACATAAGTCACAGACTGGTGTATTGACAGCACAGCAGGAGTCAGCCAAATCAACTGCCCCTGTTATGATGGTTATGTCATCGTCACAGGAGTCAAGTGTTTCTATGGATACACAAACTGCTTTAGATAAAGTGGCCACAGTACTGTCTCAAAAGAGGGATATTACATCTGACAACTTGGACTCTTCCAAACAACCTTCCTCTATTCCTCAAACAATAAATGCACATACACAAACTTTGTCTAGTTTAAATATGCCAGTTGGGCTAGTGCCAGCATCCATGTCTCCAACATTACCACTGGGTTTTGAGCAAAAACGCTCGGCTGTGGTCAGATTAACTAGGCTCCCATTTCCGATATCAGCCACAGAATCCATCGTGGTCTCAAGACTGCCTACAAATGGATCTTCTGACACTGAATACACTGAAATTTGTCCCATTTTAAAAGAAGCTCCAGTGCCTGTACAGACCTCTCATATGTCAGAAGAGCCAAATGATATCCAAGAGAAGCCATCATTATTCTCTGAAAACCACACCACTTTGGAAGAGTCACTTAACAATTGGCATGTGCAGCCATCTTCATCTTTCAAGGTGTCCCAACCAATCTTTGAGAAATCAACAACAACCATCAAAACAATTGAGCCATCAGCTGTATTTAGTACAGCCAGTGAACTTACTTCCAATTTGGGCCCGGAAATAATTGAAGTAGACGAAGAGACACAATCAGCTGCTCTCATACATCTAACCTCCATCACATCCAAGGACACGTCAGATCCTCATTTACAGATGACTAAAACCCAGTTCCTGGCACAGCTGGCAGTGTCGCCTGTTGCAGAAGATCAAAAAAAGGTAATGCAGCTGTAAGAACTCATCTGTTTTGCAGTGTTATTACTGTGGGTATAAAATTGAAGAAAGAAAGAAAATTCAGCCACAGCAGGGACGTTATTTTTTACCGACCATTGATTGGAAAGCACACTCCAGCATCTCTATGATTAAATGCCATTCTATGTAGTTACGTTTTGTAAAAAGCATTGATGGTCATGTACATTGTATGTTGTTGTGATTAGTCTGCATGTATTTTGCTAAATTTATTTTCCTTCTTTGCTTTTTTTTGTTATAGGCCTCTTCTGAAGACTCCGTAGATGCCACAGCTTCTTGTGCAGAGACAAGCACCAGTGAGAAAAAAAGTTTGCAGAAAACATCCCTTATGGCTCAACTCCGAACTCACATCAAAACCCACTTGCAAGCCAGAAGAACTGAAGCAATAGAGAATGACCATTCAAATGATGAAAACACAACTAGCAACATTATTCCTCTTAGCCCAAAATACACGGTAGCAGTTGAGGATGTTACATCTCTAAAAAAGGCAACTAATGACCCTACTCCCATTAGTCCAAAGAGATCTGAACTATGTAAAGATGGTGTTAAGTCCAAGATCACTGTTGGTGAATCATCCTCTGTCAGTTCTAGGAGGTCTAAGGCAACTAGCGAATCCCCTCCTTTAAGTCCAAGGCAGACAAGTTTGAGTAGCGATGGTGTATGTTCCAAAAATAAAAAATCAATTTCTGTAAGTCCTAGGAGGTTAAGCTCAACTAAAGAAAGTGCTACCCCTAAAAAGATGAAAAACACCTCTGTGAGTGCTAGGAGGTTAGGTTCAACTAAACATCGTGCTGCCCCTAAAAAGACGAACAACACTGCTGAGAGTCCTAGGAGGTCTAGCTCAGCTAAAGAAAGTGCTACCTGTAAAAAGACCACAAACAGGAATAGTTCAACTAGAGATGGTGCAAGCCCAAAAACTACAAAAACTGGTGGGCACCCTAACAATACGAAAACCACCTCTGTGAGACCTGGGAAGACTAGCTTGAGAGGAGATGGTGCTAGTCTTAAAATGACTAAATCCACTTCTGTTAGTCCTGCAACATCTGATTTGGGTAAAAATGATGCTAGCCCTAAAATGTCTGACAATGAACAAACCTCTTTCTGTCGTAGGAGGTGTACTTTAATTAAAGATGGTTCTAGCACTAAACAGATTAAAAGGGAATTCAATTCCGTCAGTCCTAGCACAGATACAGATGGTGCTAGTTCTAAGACCACAACGAGTGAAACAGATTCCCCTAGTGTTAGCTGGCCTAAATTGGATGAAGATGATGTCAGTCCTGGAAGGACTGGGGAAGCTACTTCTATTAAGAAGCCCAGATTAATTGAAGATAGTACCATTCCTAGAAAGAATTTAGGAGTGGTTAATTCTAGCTGTGAGCCTGTAAAGAAATGCACAGTTAAAGCTGTGTGGACTCCTCCGAGAATGCCAGCCAGTAAAATGCCACCAGCAGGTGGAAAGAAGTCAGTGCAGTTACCTGTAAAGAAAAATACAATAACCCCAGGATCCCCAGACCGTCCAGTAGTTTACCCCCCCAGTGTTTCTCTCTACCCCATACCTGTCAAAGCGCCACCTGTTGTATCACCATTACAACCTTTATCAGTCATTGGTTGGCGTCTGCTCAAGAATCAGTGTGGGGAGTGCGGTCGTGTCCTCAGCAGCAGTGCAACCCTGGAAAGTCATGTTAGTCTCCACAAAGGTCGCCGGCCTTTCTCGTGTACGCTTTGTGGGAAGCGCTTCGCGGACTCCAAGGCTCTTAAACGGCATGGCCGTGTGCACCGCAATGGTAGGATCCATATCTGCCAGCAGTGCGGCAAAGGCTTTGTCTACCGATTTAGTCTCACCAAACACCTCCAGATGGTGCACGGCAGGCTAAAACCTTTTGTTTGTCAGATCTGTGAGAAGGGATTCTTCACAAAACGAGATGTGGAAGCCCACATACGAATCCACACTGGAGAGAAACCATTCCATTGCAACCTCTGTGAAAAGAAATTTGCAAGGAGAGTAGAGCTAAATGTGCATTTAAGGTGGCATAATGGGGAGAAGAGACACTGGTGTCCATACTGTGGGAAAGGATTTTTAGACTTCAATAATCTGAAAAGGCACAAGTATATCCACACAGGGGAGAAACCACATTCCTGCCCACACTGCCCCAAGAGCTTCACACAGTCAGGTCACCTGAAAAAGCATGTAAAAAATGTACATAAAATACAATGAGAGATGGACATCCAAGATGCCACCCTGTTCCACTGGGAACATTAATGCTTTCTTTAATGAGAGATATTAAGCCTTGAAATGTGAATATTTGGCACGGAAGGGATTGGTTTGTTTGTTTTTTCTTGGATGCAATGCATCTGTGAAGCAAATGGAGAATTCAATGCAATCTTTTCATGTTATATTCATCAGAGGATGGATTTCTTTTTATTATGTGTGTGTGTGTATGTGTACATATGCACACACATATATATTATGAAGGCTTAAAGGAATAGTTTAGCATTTTAGGTAATTCACTTTCTTGCAAAGAGTAAGATGAGAAGATGAATATTGTCACGTCTGTGTGTTAAGCATGGAGCTAGAGCACAGAGGCAGTTTACTTAGGGTAAAGACTAGAAGATGCACGTGTAAAGCTGTTTAAATTGTAAAAATGTCAAATTGGATTTTAGGTGGACAGAATAAGCAAGTGAGATAAAGCATTATAAGAGTTGTAGAGGTGCTCGTAGCTGTATTTTTGAGAGTTGAACAAAGCCAGACTAGCCAGCAAATAAACAAATAAGCATATTTCCCAAGATGTCAAACTAATCTTTTAAAAACAGGGCACTGTGTGCTCTTCACAGGGTAGAGAAAGTATAGACTTGAATGATAACAATGATAATTTTCTGATAATAAACTTAGGTCGGTCGCTAAGAATATACATGTGGGAAATTAGCATTGTTGTCTTTCCATGCTACATCCAAAGAGATTACTTAAGTAATAGTTTACTTAATTCATAAGACTAATGAGAGCATATGAGAACCAGCATGAAAACATTGTGTGTCTCTTACAATTTACCTAATTTATTTATGTATACAGCCGTAAGAAGTTGTAAATTTTGTTATGTTAGCGAAAATGCTAAGGTTAATCTGACACCAACTTCAAGAAGACTTCATGATGTATATGAAACATCTGTTTTGGATGTAGGCTTCACTGCAAACATTTGCATACTAGAGCTGTCACATTTTTACTGTCATCCATTTCTTTTACTGGCTTAACTGAAATGGCCAACAATTTTAGAATATTGTCTGGAAACATGGTTAACTCGCTTGCTGATGGGATATTACTTGGAATAATTTAAATTATTTTCACTGTTTTCACAAGACATTACTGAAAAGCAAACATGTCGAAGTCTAATTTTGGAACATTGTGTAAATTTATGAAAAATTATTGACATTTTTAAAAATGTTAATTAAGAATACTTGCAATTTAATGTTTAAATTATTTAAACAATTTAGATTATTTATATTTCTGTTTTTTTTTTTTTTACTGCTGCTGTTTCAAAAATGGCAATAAGAGTTAGTAGTATACTTTGTACCGTAATTAACCTCTTCAATTAATAATTATATAGGTGCGTTCACACTGGACATGAAATGAAATTACAGCTTGATTTTGACCATTGGAATGTCTTTGTAGTCAGTGATTAATCCCCAAAAAGCCAGTGAATGTAAACCGCTATTGTTTCAAGTTGAGAAAATACTTCATGGTTTCAGTTGATGTCACCTTAAACAAATCTACATTTGTTCAATTTTTGCATGACTTTGCTTGATTTTTTGTCACCTTTGGTTTTCACTTCATGTGTAGTCTTAACGCACCTAAAGAGAATGTGCCACTGCTCCACCAATAATGAAGCACAGCTTTAGCAGTTCTGCAGATTAAAGTTGGACTTAAACTGATATTAAACAATTTCTTATTTTGTCAGCGGCTCTCACATTGTGCAGTATTCCAGAAGAGTTTAAATGTTGTCACAAACAGATGTGTGAAGTGTTTTCTGTTTTCTCAAAGTTCTAACAACATTGCATTTCTAAGCCTCATTTAATAAATTGTACAGATTCTGAATTTGCAAAGATTTGATTGCCTTCAAATCAAGATGTCTATTTTATTGGTCCTGTCATTTGAGAAAACAGGTAATAAATGTAAAGTTGACACCTAATCTTCTTTTCTTCCTTTTTTTGTCAGAATAAATGTTTTCCCACAATTGGCCGCTCAAGATGTCTCAACTAACACACAAGTGCAAGCCTTAATGCTAATGCCTGATCATTTTAATTAAAACTGCAACTGAGATGTGCCATACAGCTGTAGAATAATATAGTGCAGTTCATGTGTTACAAAAAAATCAGTTACTTTTAACAAAGCTAGGGTCATAGGTATCCCAGGTATCAATCAAAAGTCTTAAGTCTTGTTTTCCCCAAAGTAACACAAAACACATTTCTGCTGCCATTCCAAAACAATGGAAGCAAACAGAATTTTGCACAGTGGAAACTTGCATATGAAATCACAGCAGTGTCTTCCCAGAAACAATGTTGTAGTCACAGATCACTGTATTTGTAGTTTTCAGTGGAACGAATTGTCTCTATAAAAACTGCTGTGAATAATGCATGTCCACTGCAGAATGACTGACATAATGACATTTTTTCATATCATTCTTTCCTCTTAATCCAGTAGTAAGTCTCACTTTACAGTAATATCGTCTCTCATTCTGTCACACTTACTGCTCTGGAGGTGTGAATCTAACTGTCTTAAAAAGAGCAATCTACACAGAGAAGGTGTATTAGTTGATTTTCTTTAAATATTATTGGATTTGTTTGCAAACTGTACAAATAATCAGAACCCAGCAAAATCGTGCCAACTGTACTATGTACTACACCAAACGATTACTTTTCCATGAAAAAAAAAAAGCATTTTGTTTGCATTAACTTAACAAATGAAATTTGTAAAGCGTGTTCATAGAAAATAATTTACTGTACAAGAACATTTCTATCATGGTAAATATGTTTGTAATATTTGTGCATTTTAATGGGTAAAAATGACTCTGCTATCCTGATGTGCGACCAAACATTTCTTCCAATAAGGATTTTTGTCCATAAAACAGAACTGATTCAGACTCTAGAAAATTATTCATCTATGCAATACAATTAAATGTTTGCTTTTTTTATTATAAACATTTCCTTTTTGGCAACTGAAGTACATTCATTATGTATTGCTTAATCTGTGCCTGCATTTTATTTAAGCATGATATGTCAGAAATGTTACTTAATCTCTTCAAAGTCTTGCTATGAAGGTAGATACCAGCAGGCACAACCACAGTGGCAGCGACAGGGTTAAAGCAGGAGGGCCAGCAGAACGTTCAATGGAATGATAGCACTTGCCCACATTTCCAACTTTATCTACAGCTACCAGCTCAACAATCTGCGAGCAGCAGGAGGCTGTGTACTTTGCTTGAATGACAGGAGCACTCAGGGAGGTGTATGTGAGGTTTCCGTCACCACGACTGAGGGAAACGCGCTCTATCCCAGTGCCGTTTCCATCAGTGAGGTTGGCCGAGAGCTCCCACTGGAGAGGTCCACACTGAGAAACATCTTTGGGGCAGTCGTCAGCCAGCACACTAGCCACTTCACACAAAGGCTGGACAAAATCTGTAATCTGGACACAGAACACAAAAAGAAAAACTGAAAAAAATTGCATGAAGGAGGAATTTAATCTGTAATAGCCATGTTTGTGGTGATGTTTAAAAGCTTTTTTTTTAACAAAATTTATTTCACTCTTTCCAAAAGTGTAATCCAGGATTTGTCTGGTTACCTTGGTAACAACAGAGAATCTCAAAACAGCGTAGTTGGAGTCAACACCACTGGATGACTTGGCCTCCATAGTCAGAGTGACATCAGTGCCTGATGGTGTGTTGGCAGGTGGCGTAATGGTTAAGGTAGCATTAGTGTATTGTCCAGCTGTTAATGTGAGGCTGTCAAGAGAAGAGAGAAAAATACACTTCATTTATATGGAACTATTATTGTGAATAATTCATTCATTTGATTTTGATTGAATTATTAACAAGAGTTTACAGCCATGCTAGTGGCTCTGTGATGGGCACAGTGATGCTTTGAGCTAAATGCTGATGTTAAATGCAACCAATGGCAACGTAATTAGTTTTGAAAGCATTAACTCATCAACCAAAGTATTGGACAAATTGAAATTTTGTGAATGAATGGGTATCCAAAATGTCATAAACATGTACAATGTCAGACAGACCAAAAAATCTCTTGGTCTACTTGACCTCAGTCAGATCTGCCAACATCCATTGCAGTGTACAGGGTGCTTGTGGTGGAGTATCAAAAAAAAAAAAATTCCTCTTACCTGTAATCCTTTTTATCCTTAGAAATTGTTTTGGTATGTGGAATGGAACTATATGGGGCTCATCTTGCAGTGCTCAAAGTGCCCCAAAAAAAAAAAAACAGCTTATCTCTTTCTAGAAATAATGACCTGTTTACTCAAGACAATCTTTGTTGTGAGCAGTTTAATGTGGGAGCTATTTTCTTTCTATCATCCACCAACCATATCACCATGTGCACAAGAAGGCGTGCATATACTCATGGATGAGAGGCTTCTGCTTGTGGCAGCACGCAATGTAAACATGAATGTCAATTTCTTCATCTGAGTTGTAAACCTTTGACTTATCAGCAGTTACAGGCTGATATCTTCAAAACTCAACAACTAACACCAAAACAATCTAGATGCACGAGAGGCAAGAGGGAAAATATGTATTTTTGATTTGGGAATGAATTTTCCCTTTAACTTGTGTCACTTGCCAGGGGTGAGAAAGGAACTGGTTGATACAATGTGTTGTCTGATAATGTTGGGAGGCACCCACCCACTTTCAAGCAGGGAGAGATATGATGTGCAGATGTGAGTGGGGTTGCACGTTACTCCACCCAGATGTAGCCTTGCCGCAAGTTTCTCTACATTAGAAGTAGAGACGTGTCAGTACAGATAAGGATATATTTTAAAAAATTCTCTGCTTCTCCTCACCTGCTTGGGTAGGTCATTCGGAAGTTTCTGTCATTTCTGGCATCAATTAAGTATTTACCACCAGAGCCCTTGGTCATGACACTGAAGGGGAGCCTAAAGTCTTTTCCTGGCTCCACACTGCTGTCTATCACAGCCTAGAGGGGAATGGAAGAGAAGGAAAAGGAAACAAAAAAAAAAAAACAGTTGAGAAAGAGTGATTTTCTATACCCCTAGAAAGGTCAAGGCAAAAGTTTACTGTACTCATTCAGAATAGAATCTGAATGGTACACTGAAGTACAGACCTACCTGGATATTCACTGTGGAGACAGACATCTGTGTAGTAGACTGCCTCTGAAATTCGCTGTTTGACACTTTGTCAGTCCCTTTAAGAATAACCACAAACTCCCCTCCAGGGACTGCATCTACAGTCACCAAGATGTCTCCGTTGCCCATGTCAGTGGTTGTGCCTTTGATCAAAGTCTCAGAACCAGATATAGTTACCAGGCCAACATCTCCAACAGCCATTGAGGATGGGCCTTTCCTACCCATAACCGAGAGCATCAGGTTGGCAGGCTGGCCTGAGTTTCCACAAGACAGATACAAAGAAGCAAGGTAAGCAGAAGAAATTAATTTTCATGGCATAATGTGATTGAATGATTTATGGAAAACATTGATATATACTCTGTTATTTGAATAAATGTATAGAGATATAATTATATTAAAAAATTAGAGCTGCCCTCTGAAAGTTTTTAATCACCAGCTGTACACCCCTAAGTTTTTTTTTTTTTGTCAGTAAGTGTGTCAATAGTTACTAATTATAATTATAGAATATGGGCAGTCATAAATATATTTATACATTAAGTGACAGATAAATCCAATTCAACTAAATGACAAAATTATGAGAATTATGAGTAAAGCCCTTTAAAAAATATAAATCCCTATGAGCAAATAAATTTATAAAATATAATAATTTAAAAACATTCTTAGTTACAACCAGAAGAGTGCTCTCAGTGGGGTGCAGATATCTGCCAGGCAACATGAAAAGAACATCTAGATGTAAGTACCTTGCTTACGCCTGGTGGAGATAAAGATGTAGTAGGACCATGATATTTATGGTTGATGATTACACACAACTGCTTCACATCTGTATAATGTACAGTTAATGAGTTGCTACCTTTGTAAGATGATAAAATTGCTTTATTGAGTATAAGGCACCTGCTTGTGGACGGCCACTGAGGACTGCGTAACCTGGATGGGGTCCCCCGAAGCTTTCCACAAAGTCATAGATGAAGGTAATCGTACTCTGACCTGGAAACACAAGGCCAGACTCACAGTAAGAACAGATATACACCAAAAGAACTCATGAGGCCTTTTCGGACTGTTTTAAAAACAAAATTAATAAACAACAGCTGTGGAATAATTTGTGCTAAATCATGTTGACAGCAGATGCAGAATTAAATACACTACTGAGTTAAAACAGTGCAAGTATCGGCTCAGATAACCTTAAAGGAATAATTCATTTGGGGATCAACAGATCAACACTAGTCTCATGTGTGTCCAGTAAATATGAAGCAACTGGCAGCAGACTAACTTAGTTTAGAGCAGAGGATGGAAATGGACAGTTAGGCTAGCTCTGTCCAAAGTGTACAAAATCAGCCTACCAGCACCTCTACAGCTCAGTGATTAACACGTCATATCTTGTTTTTTTAAGCCGTACAAAAACCGGAGGGTGACAATGACAATTTGTGATTTGTGGGGATAATGAGCAGGTACCTTACTAAAGTAAAAAATCCTAAGTGCTTGTCCTATCTTAACTTTAGTTGCAAAGATAGGAAGAATTACTACTAGAATTACAGAAACAATAAACTCATGGCTGTGTCTTATCTTATCTCAGACCTTATATCTTAACTTAGGAAATCCTTACTACAGCTGTGAACTTGATTCTTCAATTGGTACTCATACTGTCATGCCTGTATCTGTGTTTATTATGTGCACAAGACTGCCTGTATCCAGGACAACAGCTCAATTGTCACTGGCTAGCTTGTGTCTGGACAGGAAAATTTAGCTTTGATGAGTCTGAGTAATTAATTGTGTCTTGGAAGAGAGGAAGCGCCACCATTTCACAAAGTTTTGGGGAGTTATTCTTGTCAATTATCAACCCACGATATGGATTTGAACAGGTGGAGCATGTCAGTCAAATTCAGAATTGATCATCTTGGCAGTATATACCCATAAATATGTGATCCTGGAAATTTAAAGCACCATCATAGGGTTTGAGTAGCTTTTCAATCATAATATTTTGTGACCAAGTTGTTCCTCGTCTTCATTGGCATTTCCAAACAGACTTATCAACAGTGGTGCTGCCATTTCTGGCGTTAATTTTGAATTTGGGACAGGGTCTATGCCATCCTAACTTAGGATTCCCAATGTAGGAAATATCCATTAGGATGCTTCTGTACTAGCTTAATTCCTATCCTAAACTGTGATAGATATGATAAGATAGGAGGATAGGTTTCTTGGCCATAAGAAGACACTTAATAAAGTCTCTGCTGGGTGCCTCACTATCTCAAGGTGACTACCATCGACTAAAGCCTGGCTAGTTGTTTGCCCTCTTTCCCAGCTAAGCTAACCAGGTGATAATCATATTTGCCTGATCTATCCCATCTAATACTCAGCAAGAAAGCAAATAAGGAGATGAACTATTCCTTTAGCCTGCAAATTAAGTGTATATAAAGGAAGATACAATTTCACCAATTTCTGACCTGTGATTTTGAGTGTGTATGGTTGGTTGGACTTTATGTTTATCTTCCAGGTTCCTGTCTGCTTGTCAGCATTGAGACGGATTCTCCTCAGGTTGCCCACTGTCTGTATGGTCCCCAGTTTGCCGCTGGCCTCACCGCTGTTCTGGCTCACGCCTGGAATGTAGCAGCGCGCATCATTACTCTTAAATATGCATCATGATGACATCCTGAGTAATAACAGGGGACGCTTAGCAACAAGTCGCAAACATTTCCACTGTATTTGGAATAATGTGTTACCTGCAGGATTGGTCAGTGTGAACATTATGTCTGTTCCTGTGATGTAGATAGTGATATTTTTTAGAGATTCATCCAATATGAAAGGGAAGGTCTCCTCTTTCCCAGGGTTCCTTGCTCGCTGAAGAACTGTCACCTGATGGAGAGAGGAGAACAAGACAAACAGATGATTTATGGCTCTGTTTTTTAAACTGGCCCATCCATGAAAGGCCAAATAGATAGATAGATAGATAGATAGATAATACTTTATTGCTTCAGATAGCACAGAATGTACGTACTATCTTGTACTATCAGATCTGCGCAGGCTTACCAGAGCTGAGGTGGATGTGTCAAGGATGACATCTGTGGCCTCAGGCAGCTGTTTCTTAGATACCTGGATGGCCTGGCCTCCAGAGGTCAAAGCCAGGTCCTTGTAATCATCAAAGGAAGAACGTCTGAGGGAACGACGACGCCTTGTACTGGCCCTGGTCAGAAAGAATGACACCTATGGAGATCGTTAAATTGGGATATTATAATACGCTGAATAAACTGAGCAAACAAGGCATCATTGGTGTTGTCACTGTCAGTCAGTAGTTACCGTTGACTTGGAGCTCCTGATTAGAGCAACAATAGTGTCCTTGAGGGTGATGTCTTTGGCTGTAGCATCAGTGAAAACATAGATGTGGGAGGAGGCAGGGGCACCGGTGAGAGCCAACTGGAAGAATAAAATAATGAAGCTGGTCAAGTTCAGTCTGGATCACCACAGTTCCCCCTATCAACAGCCACACTAGTTACAATCTGACAGTATCATAGTTTTAGTACCTGAAGACCAGACAGGCACATCTCGGGAATGTCACCACCTCCACTCACTCTGAGCTTAGAGATTTCTCTTTTCATCTCATCAGGGTCTGTTGTCCTGATCATAGGTCCAAAACCTACATATTAAGCACAGAAAAGGGACCAAGAGCCAAGACTAACTGGTGGTTCAAAATATTTTAGACTAAATTTATCTTTCTTGGAATCAAGTTTTATCCTACAAAACCACTGTGACTGTGCAGATTTAGTTTGTTAAATCTATTGTACATAAGATCATACACTTACATGTAACTAGTATTACAACTTTACAACATGATCAGTAAAACTTCATACTGGGGTCATTGAAGGTCACCAGAATGTACTCGGATGGCTCATCCTGCGTTCCTTTTTTGCTGTCAATGATGTCATAAACAACAGCCCTGGCTTCATCAATGTCATCCGACATACTGGCAGTGGTGTCAATAACAAAGCACACAACAGAGGAGCGAGCGATCCCCATCATTCTGAGAGAAAGAAAGTGAGAGTGAAGAATTAAAAGTCTGGTAAATCTAATCATTTTTCTCAGTCTGGACCACTGTCATAAATAACGATGGACAACATGTCTCCGCCTCCTCCCACTGTGCAAAACTCAAGCCAAAATATCACAGATACGTTCCTGCCCATGCAGCCAGCTGACGCGACTGTCATGACATGACTTCATTTTTTGGGAGCTGTTATGTTCATCTTTCTGTATCTTAGGTCTGGACAGTGAAATGTTTGTTTTCATCATGAAGTAAAAATTTGAGATTTTAAGATCAAATTGAGATTTTTTTTTTCCACATCAGAAACAGCATACCTCAGAAAACTGTTGTTCCCAACAGCCAATCGGATGTCATCCAGCAGTTGCAGGCTGGCAGCTGTGGCTGCGTTCACAGCAGCGTTGTGGAGGGCAATGTTGTCTGAGCGACGCTCGTCTTTGTTGATTCCTCCGCGAGGATCTGCTGAGCTAGTCAGATCAGTTGCACCTCCATGGCTGCATTTACCTGGTGCGACAGGGCAGAGGGGACAGTTCGAACTGTAACATTGTTCAAATGATGGTTTATAGTGGATTATCATGTACTCAGGTGTGTTTTTCTGGCTCGAAGGAAGTACTAGGCAGATTTAAATCATGTTTGTCTTGAAATTAATATGGTTTTATGTATTTGAATATGGTTTGTCAGTGATACCTTTAGGCTTGGCAGCAGAGAAGATTCCCATGTAGCCTGATGTTAGTTTCTTCTCCTTCAGGATGTTGGGGAGGATGGGATTGGGACATGTTCCACTGGCACAGTCACTGCAGGTTGCACTGTCAACATCTACACAGGCAAAATGAGTAGAACTCATTTCATTCCAAACCAAGGTAAGGTAAGCATTGCTGCATTTCATTACACTGACCTCTGTTCTACAGTATGTGTTAGAGCACTGGAAGGTCTGCTATGTCAGAACCTTATCTCAAAATAATGCACGCCCACCAACCAATCAGAATCAACAATACACTTTGGTCTTTGGTGTATAGATACACTCCCAAAATTGAGTTTTACCCAACCTACAACTATATGATATATCTACGTATGACATTTTACCCCTCCTACAGAAATGTATGTGTATCCTTTGTGTATGTGTATGACAATAATAACACACACACACACCTGCCAGGTTTTCCAGAGGATGGTCAGGGCGTATGAGGTTATTGTATGGCTCTGTGTATCCCAGCTCCACCCAGTTACTGTGGCTGTAGAAGTCCTGACAGTGCATGGAAAAGCACACATTAACACTTTTATACATACACAGAATTTACCCTTTCTTAAAAATTGTGACAAATCATGTCCAACTAAAAACTACTAACACTACATATGAAATACATGTAATTTATCGAATGTTTTGATTAGCTTTAAATTGTTTAGTTTCTAAACTCGTCCTGTGCCAGAAGACACCCTTGTACCACACAAGAATTCACAACTTCAAAAGATTTAAAAACATGTGTTGAAAGCTTTCAAAATCTACTGATAACACACATGTTAAAATGTGCTGTTACAGTCATCTTTGTTTTAAGGTATATTTTTTATGAAAATGTTTGATTTTGTGTTCCATATTTCTATGATTTAAGCAGGCATTAAAAAGGGTTAGCTATATCCTAAGGTCCTGTCATACTTACTGGTTTTTAAAAAGGCGGGAACACTGCTCAAACACTGCTAAACTTAATATTTTTGAACAAACTTATCAAATAATATTGCTATCAGATGTGTCTCAACCATAATAAATCAACTCAGCAGTCCTTCTAAGTCGAAGCTAAATAAGAATTATAGTTTAAAATGTATATTTTGATTAGCATTAAGAGAACGTGTAGCAGCTTTAAAAAATAATATGGCTGCTCAATACGACTATACTGTGTGTTCACATCTATAATGACTGAGGTGACATAACTCTGAGTTCTCTTGAATAATTGAATAATGTGTTAAATTAGTAATTTTTTCAATGTAATAAAAAAACCCATAAATAAATATGTAATAAAATAAAAAGCAGTCAGCAAAGTCTGGACATGGCCCCGTATGTGACGCCAACTCCACTTTAGTTAAAGAGAATTTTTTTGTCTCTTCTGTTTATTAAACATTATGTTAATAAGAATTAAAAAAAATTAGTTTATGTAAACAAAAAAATCATGGTGCAACTAATGTGTGTTCTTTGTGTTAGTAATGATATTATATGTGGTTTATCACAAAGACAAATTACATTATTAACAAAAAATTTAAGTGGGCAACATTGTAATGTTATAATAATACAATATATCAGATATTTTGATTATATACATAATTAAACAATCTTACATTTAATGCAACAAAAACATTACACATTTCCTACATATTTTCTATTATAATACTTTTATGTTATAATAAATCACTAGGAGATTGAGTGAGTTATGATTTTATATTCAGTACTAAAACATATGGTAACATTGAACCTTTCCTTCTTTCAGTCTCATTTCTTGCTCATCCTGCCTCCTCTAACATATTCTTTTACTCAATATATGCCTGTTTGTTTCTCCATGTCCTCCTTTAACCTCTCTATGCCCAGCTGTGTTTTTCCAGGCCTCTCACCTGAAGTGTGTGAAGGACTCTGCCCAGTGTTTCTCGGGCAGCCTGGAAATTCTCATTGCGAACATTAGCCTTAATGGCCACCATACCTTCCATGATCAGGCCACGTCCTTCCAGGAAGGCCTCTGAGTTGAAGTGATGTGGAGCACTGAAAGAATTTTTCACAAGTTGTAGCTCGGTAAGTATAAAAGCAACTCATATTTAAAGCTTAGCAACACATGCAGTCCTACCTATTGACAAAGTCGCGGTCTACCAGTCCGTTCTGGACATAGATTTGCTGCAGAGCAGAGTGAAACTTGGCACCAGACACTTCTCCTGTTGCTGTGGGGCCGAGGCAGGCCTGGACCAGCTCTTCAGGAGATGCCCCCTGTGGT
Source organism: Lutjanus erythropterus (assembly GCF_056507025.1). NCBI lineage: Eukaryota > Metazoa > Chordata > Actinopteri > Lutjaniformes > Lutjanidae > Lutjanus > Lutjanus erythropterus. Next base: position 32,139,390 of record NC_139319.1, on the reverse strand, counting down.
CAGAGGTCAAAGGCTGGTAAAGGACTGGTAAGAAAGTGCACTGTTTGAAGCAGCTGTGCATAAAAGACTGTTTACCATAAGAATGGAGCCACGTTTGTCACAAAGGATATGATGTGTGTGTTTCTGCCGGTTGGGTGCGACTATGTTTGTGCTATTTTGCGCTTTTTTTTTTAATCTTCCATCTTACCGTGGGTTTGAACTCATGACCAGCTGCCTCAGCCACTGCGTGACAAGTCTCTGTCACTTTTTGCAGTAGAGCTGTTCCTGTGATGCTGATATGAGTGGAGGCCCCACCCCCAATGGGAACAAAGGCCACGGCAGATCCTGACAGGGCCAAAGCCAGCATGGCCATCACCAGTACTGAAGTCATGATCAGTTTGCTGGGAGAGAAAATGACCATCAGTTATCAGACTGGTTTAATGATAAATTATAGAAAAGGACTGTTAATTCAACTGATGTGTGTTCTGAACAAACGTGTTGATGGTCAGGAGCTTCATCTGTGGCCTTTTTCAAATATCCAAGTTATTCAATGTACTGAATGTGACATGAGGAGGTCATAGGCAAATACACATGTTGAGCACACACTTGATGATGGGCCTCTCCCTCCAAAACATATTACTGCAATGTTTGCTTTGCCCTTTATTCACTGTTAACAGATTTCTCAGTGATTATATAAGGAAGAAATTGATGGATTAGACACAATAGGCTCCAACTCTTGTAATGTTTCAATTTTCTGTATTTTGTCAAATAAAACAAGTTTTGCACAACATACAAAAAAGTAAATGTTTAAATAAAGAAACAGTACTTTATAATAATGGAATTTACCTACTTGTTGATTTATTTGAAACAAAAAAAATACATCTGATAAAAGATAGCACTTATTTTACACAGAATTATTTTGTTTTGATCTTTTCATTGAAAAAGCTTTTTAAAATGTAATTATTTCAGTTATTTTGTTTTGCAAAAAAACTCAAAACATATTAAGCAATATGGGAAAACTGTTATAGTGTTCAGTGTTGTACACTGTCAATTAAATGCACAAAACTGAACTGTGAAATACAATCATACCTTGATGTCTCTTGGCTGTGAAGACTCCAGTGACTCTGACAGAAGTGTAACCTGCAGCCTGACCCTCCTTTTATAGCTGGATCTATACAGCACTTTGTATATGATGGGTGTAGACTTGAAGCATTTAAAAAGGTGTGTCATGTAATTCAAAAAGGTGTGTGTTTGTGTGTACGTTGTCACTATCAGTCATACAAAGGTAGAATCTGATAAAATGCTAGGCTCTCCCTCATAAAAACTGGTGTAAACAGTAAAAAAGGGCGTAAATACAAGGAACACATTCACTTCACATTCACTGAGTGCAACAACTCAAAATGATCATTTTATGAGTCTATTTAAAAGATGACCAAACAAAGGTGAGGCAAGGTGAGATATTTCTTAATACATTCTTCTCCACCTGTTCAGTTAGAGTTGGAGGACTGGAGGGAAATGACTTCACAGCATGGAGTAAACTTTATTGTGTTCATGTGTTTTCAACAAGTTCTTAGGAGTTTGACATTTTCTCAGAATTGTGTTGACATTTTCTTAAACTGCCAAACATTTAATTGAAGCATGTTTTGATATAATGTTTTTTTTAAAATATCGGATCAGGACACTGTGGAGCTGTCTGAAAGTTCAGGAGTTTTAGTTAACTATCCATCAAACTATTATTGGCCAAGATATATCTTTCACTTCAGTTCTGTGTATTTTGGGAGACCCCACGGGGTTAAATAATTGAACTACCTCTGTTGCAGATTGGATCCAAGCTGCTGTCATGCTGGGAGGGAAATTCATAATTTTAAATTGGAAAGCCTCCTGTGGGTGATCCGGTTAGGGACACAACTGCATTGGTAAGTCTATTGATCGAGTTACTTAATAAGACAGAAATGTATTTCAGAAAGTGGGAGTGATACCACACATATATGGATAGGAGTCATATATTTTTATGATCGTATCATCGTAAGGTGGATATATATACATCATCACCCATGGTGCACCAATTTTATTCTTTCCTTTTGTTATTTTATTATTTTATTATTTCTCTCATTTCATGTACTTAATTTTATTTACCATTATTTATTTTTTATTTTGTTGTCCTTAGTATGTAAGTATTAACATTTAGGTACTTTGTTGAATGTCTACTGTTGCGACCCCTCAAATAAAATACAAATAAAAAAAACATCAGATCAACACAACACAAAAATACTTGGCAGCATGGGTTGTGTAAAATTACAAACCATAGCAATAATAACTGAACTGCATAATGTATAATTTCACAAAAATTAATAGAAATAAATTGCAATACTTTTCAATAAGGGTACATTAATTAATATTAGCTAATGCAGTCATAATAAACTATAAGTAATACTATAAAAAAAGTTATTTAATCGTTAAGTAATGTGTCTGATAATCATTTAAAAATGGTGTTATGTAATAGTTTGTAGGTTAGTAACATTATATATTAAGCATTCACAGTCAATTATCAGTGCTATGTATAATCACCTGAAAATAAGAATGGTTAAACCTACCCATATCGAGGGGTGTATCATGTTGATGTGTCCTGTAGCAACTGCGAGTCCACAGCTGGACCTACATGTTGGAAGGGGGAAAGTGAGCCGAGGTGTTTGTAATCTGCAAGCTCACTGCTAGATGCTAATAAATCCTACACACTGGTATTTTAAATAACATATGTCTCTTGTTAACGTTGTTAAGGTTTCGTAGTGTTCTCTGCTGTCAGACACCTTTTGTATAAATGATCTGCAGCAGCGTTTCTCATATTTCTTACAAAACCCAAATCTTATTCTACACTTGAGCATTATGAAAGTTTGGTGGTGCGACGTGGTACAATGTCATTTCTGCCACTGTTTTCAGCACCGTCTGTTTTAAGTAAAAGAAGAGGAGACACAGGAGAGGGAGGAGGGAGCGCTTGTTTTGTGTGATCGAGGCAGAGGCAGGAGGAGAGAGAAAACGGAGGAGTTAGTTAAGTTACAGTGGCAGCTCCCTGATGCCAAAAATTAAGCATATATGTGTCCTAAAGAGGTGTATTGATACGCTAGTGCTGCATCGATTTGTTTCTGATTCATGTTCAGCTTTTCACTGATACAAGCCATCTGAACCGATGCACTCGTATCTAACACATTAAAGTCCGATGCATCAGACACATGAGTGAATTGTTACACCCCTAATACTAGATTAATAAAGATGTTAATTAATTTGTATGTATGAAGGTCACAGTTAAGCATTGAGAGAATTCTCATTGAAAGAAAACTGTTTTTTAAATGTTTATATAAGGGTAATAATCATCTACTTACTTGTCCATCCTCCACCTTATGACTTAGTTTTTGGTAAAGGTTAAAATCAGTGGACACACTCTTTGGTTTTCATGCTTGTTTTTTTATCTTCATGTAGATATTCCTTAACTTATAGCCTAATCTATAAATTATTGTGCATATTATATTAGCATTGTATACCAATTATTGACGATTATATTAACTCTCTTTGTGATCCTTATTATAAAGTGTTACCAAATAGATTTTGTCCACAACCTTTTCCTATCACATGCTGAAACATATTCCCGCCGGCTCAATGGGGATCTTGTCATATCTTGCCGTTCTATGACATATATTTGGTCGTTTTACTGTGAAGGCACAGTCATCTGTGTCTGTAACTGTTGGTGCTCAGTGCTCTGGAAAAACTATGAGGCAAGGTCACAGCTGACTGGTGCAAAATTATGATACAGAAAAATCACTTTTCTTTGAAGTCACACTAACCTTTTCTCCAAAGTTACAATGTACTGTGACATCACAGATTAATGTTTAACCCGTTGAGTGGTAGGTATTGTTGTTAATGTGGTGAAACCCGGCCTGATACATCTCCGCTGCATTAACTAATCATTTTGCTGACAAAGCTCAACAGTTTCAGTATTTTAGAGTAATATTGATTGAAGACATGAAAACTATCATTCCAGAAAAAGAATCAACTGTTTGGAGAAACGAAAGGTAACATAAAATTAAACATGGCGCTTATAAATGACAGTATGATGCTTTAAGTCACATTCATTCATTCATTCAACAAATTATTGCTTTTTATTACTTTATAAATTATTGCTTCATATTACTGGAAGCATATAAGCACTCTTCTGAGAAATAGTATACTCAGGTTCAGCCATGTTTCTAGACAGAGCAGCAAGTGTTTTACTGCAGCAGCCCTGAAGGTGTAGTGTCTTCAGATATTCCTGGAAAAAGCCCAGTGCCCTGCCTTAAAAACTCCTTGGATATTTGATGACCTGAATCAAGTGTAAGGTACTGACAGGAATCATAAATGCTTACACTACATAGTGAATTTGTAAAGTCTGACATTTATTGTGCAACCAAAAAGATTGAAATGATATGTTGTAGTATGTGCAGCACAGCAGCATATTGCTGCCACAACACTTGCTTTTATAAAACAGATAAACTTGCACCATTTATTAGTTAACAGTAATAAGTATAATAATTGCAATAGTATCAAAAGATTATGATTTATTTTGTTTCTTCTGCCAATACAGATAGTTTTGCAGAATGTATTTAGCTCGCACTTTTCAACAGACTGAATATTGATGTTTATATTTTTGAGACGTGGACCAAACACACAGACTGAGACTGCTTTTGAAGGCTGGACTTGATCTGCTTCCAAGCGGACTCTGACGCATTTTGTTTGTGGTCTGAAAGCAAATGTACCAACCAAAGTATTTTATAATAGCAGATATGTGACTATACCATGATTTTAAAAGCTGAACTACTAATAAATCCATCCACTGACTGTGAAATCTGTTCGGGAAGCCATGTGTATATTCCTGCAAATCATTTTGTAACAATGGTAACATGTATGCACATGGGTGTGTATAATTTCCCTGATTAAAGATCAAAAGCTGTTTAATTTGCTGTGGGTTTTTTTGTCAGACAAAATAGTGTGTGACAACAATTCCAAGGTAAGAAGCCCTGAGTCATTACTGTATTAGACGCCTCCTGTCTCCTCCTGTCTCTCTGGTCTCCATTAATCACTTTAACGTCAGTGTACGCTAATGGTTACTAGATGACTGAAGTGGAGTGATACATGTAGTGAAAAGTCCCAGAGCTGTTTTACTCCACATCAACACTCTTGAAATGTCTCTCTTCTAATAAAATTACTTGGTTTGAACTAACTGTTGCATGAAACAATATCAGTTATCACATTTTGACATGAAACATTTCACATTATAACAAGATGAATATCATATTATGATAAGAAAAGTTTCATATTGTAACATGATGATAAGTTTGTATGTCTTACTACAACAAAAATGGAATGTTCTAACATGAAAAACTTAACAACAAACTTTTGACATTATAACGTTACTCTGATCTTTATTTTTTATTTTTCTGGCATGGCAGCATATGCTACCATAGTATAGACTTTTTTCATAATGTAATTACATCAATTTGTTTACTTGCTCTCAACAGTGTAAGGGTTGATGTGGAGCCAATTAACAACTTTTAGGATTAGGATTTTAATCTGTGCTTTGTTATTGTTCCCATGAGTCACTTGCTTAACTTGTAAATATTTAATTCTTAGTATTTATAGTGTTTTAAACTATTGTTGTTGTTTATTGTTGTTTGTTTTTGATGAGGTTTCATTATATGTTGTATTTCAGCTACAGTGTTGTTTCTATGTGGGCTATGCTTTTTCAATCCCCTGTTCTTTTTAAACAATATAAATACCTTTTATTTAATAGAAAGATATTGTTTTTATATACTCAAATTAACAGTATGGTTTGTGAACTCTCAACATCTTCAGTTTCCTCTGTGTAAGAGCACAAGACGAGCATTTTGACAGTGAAAGGTGTTTGGAGTCGTGTTCACCACCAGATGGTGACACAGACGGTTAAAACCACTAAACAAAACACAGTTTTTTTACTCTTCATACTTTGCTTCAGTGAAACATTGTGAGCTATCAAATAACTAATGTTTTGAATGTTGCTGTTCAAATTAAAAGTAGGTTAGGGCTGTTATAGTGTGAAGATGTCTCAGTATGTAGAATTATAGTGTGTGATGAGGCAATGCATTGTCACAGCACAGTATGAAGTCAGGGGGACTAGTTCACACAAGTCCGGCCCTGGCTTCGTACTCAGTCATGTATGACAGACTGAGACATATCACACGTATCATATTTCATTGTTTTTTCTGTTCCTTGATGTTTTTTTTTTTTTCTTTTTCTAATATGCAGTTTTCCTCAGCCCCCTGTCTTCTCATGGACGTGTAAATTGAAATTACAGGCAAATTTGCATCCATGTTCACACGCTCATCAGGAATCCTATCAGCATAAAGGGCGGAGCATGGGGAGGTGTGTGTGAGCGAAGCTTTAGAAAGTGACAGAACAGGGGAGATGAGTGTCTGTGACAGGAACACAAAGAGGAAGACAGAACAAGAATTTTGATTGAAGATTGTGACTTTCTTTCTCTGCCAACAGTACCTTAACGTCTAGGTGAGTGTTACAAATATTTTTAAATGAGTTCACAGATCACAGAACTATGATGATAAAATGTAGCTGCTGTCACGTTGGCAGAAAGTCCACAGCATCTGAAGAATCATGGCTATAGGCTATAATCATCAGTGCTTGTTATGATGACTTTTATGTTTTTGATATACTTCTTAACTTTTTAAAGCAGTTATTAATATTTATTCTGTACATTTTATTACACTATACATTATACCATTGTTCTTTAGAATTATTTTACAATTCCATTTGTTGTTAATAGGTTTTGTTGTTGTAGATCTACTTTTTCCATACTGGCCTAATACACCCCCAGTAGATATGTTTTTTTTTATTATTATTATATTTAATTCAAAGCTCAGTGTCATTATCATCCATGGCAGGGTTATTGATTTATTTATCATGCAGCTCTACAGATAAACAGCTCTCTGATTTTCTTTTAATGTAGGATGATATTGATCATGGAAGATACGGTTTCTTATCACCACATGTCACACTCCTGGTAGTGTGGCAGCAGTGATAAGTATACCTGATATTTAATCTGCAGGAATTCACAATACAAGCTGTGAAATTTACAGACCGGTGCAAGATAACACATTTTTGGGGCATGTATTAGAGGCGCACAGAGACGGCATTCTTTGTATCTGTTTCTAAACAACCAACAAAATTACCTGTTTCAGCATGTTTATTCAGCTGGAGCACCAGAAGCGAGCGTGGTTAAACCAGAAATCATGTTAAATCAAACACATTTTATTGTCTAACCTAATATTCACAATGCAATTATTGTGCCTTCAAAGTATTAAACTGATTAAATATAGACATATAGTTAATTGTGAAATATATTTCCACATCATAATACTGTACTTTTCATCTCTCTCTCTCTTTAACTAAAATAAGTTTCATGAACTGTCTGAAGCCCACCATCACCTCCACTTTAACTGGGGGATACTGAAAATCAGAAACTGGAAAAAAAAAAAAAAAAAGTTTTGTAAATCAAAAGATTCTGTTTTGCTTTGAAAATAGAAAAAAGATATGGATATGCAAGTAAGGAATAATCTCGGTGCATTAAATTAGTGACTGATCAAGGTAGATGTGACAGTTTTTTTTAACAGTCACATTTACCTGGATCTGACTTTTTCTGAATAATAATGAGCAACTTAGGATAGAAGAAGTATTTGCTTACATTACATTAACTTGCTTGGATTCATTTACCAGTTTATTATCAGGCACACCTGCCCGAAAGAGCATGCAGTCTAATAAATGAGTGCTGTAATAAATCCTACCTTCATGAAGGTTATATTGTTTTCTGTTGAAACTTTTTTAAAGAGGTGTTGATTCAGCATTATGGTCACAGTGGTGCTGCCGAGTTGTATTGCTTGACACCATGCCAACTCTTAAATTAAAGTGCCCTTCTACAAATGTTTACATTTAAGTCTGCACACTGAGCCATAATACGCAACTGATGTGTTCAAGGATATTTAATTATGAAAATCAAGTATTAATAAGAACCTTGCAGGTTCAACAGTTTGGTTTTAAGTGGCTCACTTTGACCATCATTCATCTGTTCTGTGTGTTCAGCATTTCCAAGAATCTGTTAATCATATTGTGATTATTCAAGTTCTCAGTTTTACAGTTTTAAAAGCAGCTGTCACACCAAGACATTCACAGCTAAAAACTATTCACACAAAAACACCCTCTGATTTTAGACCATATATGCCATTTACACTTGAGGGGGAAAGGAGTGACGTTGGTGTTGTGTTATGTCACGGATACATTTGCTCATATGTCTGTGTTCATGTGCAGACATGGTGCTGGATTCACCTCATCTAGGCAGTCAGGATGTGGTCATGTGACTCAGCGTGTTACGGCTGTATTAGATTACTGTGGTACCACTTCATTTGAATAGCCAAATTTCTGTTCTATATTCCGTGTCTGCCAATTCTTTATCACCATATCTTATATAACTAAACTTAACTGAACCAGTGAACTATACTGTTTTAACACTATTGTGTTGCCTAAAATATGACCTGTATTTGGAGAAAAAACAGAATTTGCAATTGAGGAGAGCACTGGGAGAGAGCAGTGGCAATCTAAATCGCTGAAGTTAATAAAATAGGATATAACAATGGGATGTCACAGTGAGGCTTAATTCAATTTCTTCACAGTATGTCTAATTCTTAGGCCTCCATCACACAAAGCTCATCTGGGAGGTTATAAAAAGTGGGGTACTCTGTGCGACCTTTTTCTTGAAGCTGTTTTTTTTTTTTTTTTTAAAGAGTATTATGGTTAGCTAGAAGTAGTTCACTTCCTAGTTAGTAGATAGATAGCTACATGAACATCTGCAGAAAGAGTAGATAGGAAGAGGGTTTTAGCTCTGATTGAGGGTGAGAGGCTGTTTTCAAATACTACACTGGACACGGGAAAGTTTATGTCAAACCCTCAAGAAGAGGAGAATTCACAGACCTGCTTGGCCAGAGAGATGCTGAAAACGAGCTAACGTTAGCTTAACACAAACTGTGAACTGTATGCTACACTTTAAATGAATGAAAACAACTTATCCCAAATCTCAAGTCCTGCCCTCATTTGCTTCAAGGCTGCCGTTTTCTCTTCAAATCCTGGTAACTATGGTTGGTAAAATCACATGGTCCCACGTATCCAACAACAGCCACCACAAGTTTGTCCTCCATAATTGTTATTTCCAAGTATCTGTCAACTTTGTCCACACAGAAGGCTAGTCTCTGAATTGATAATCTGATTAGACAGTTGGAGAAAAATATGGATGACATAAGGCACACAAATTGCTTGGGGCACATGAGCAACGCACAAAACTCATTCTGCCCATCGGAAGCAACTGGAAAAAGACTGCAAAAACAGTGCTCTGTATGACTGGGATCTTATGGGTCATCTTGATTTAGTTGTAGAGTTTGTTTTGTTTATATAACAGAGTATCTACCTGCACCCAGGTGAAAATAGTCACACTCCAGCTAGTGGGCTATTTTCACTTGATCCCCTAGTTTACTTATAAAGTGTAACAAAGTCAACATAGGGAACATTTTTCAGTTTTCAGTCACAGGGTCGGTTCAGGTAACAAAACTACTTTGTTAAGTTTAGGGAAAAGATCATGTTTGTGCCATGTGGGTGAAAATAGCCACATTGGTTCATCCTGGGTGCAAATAGCATTTTAGTAACTGATATCTGGGTGCTAATAGCATCTGCCTTAATATATTTTTTAAACATCTGATAATTAAACGATCGATCTAAATTTCCATATCAGTTCAGATAATGTTAGCTCATGTTAGTGCTGTTAAGAAGCTACTGTAGCTCTCTTACTCTTAGTCCTTCTCTGCCATATGTTACACTTCCTAACACTGTTATCAGAGTCCATCAAAAAGTAACTGTTTTTCTGCTTCCTCTCAGTGGGTAAGCTGAGATGAGCAAAGTATTTTTATTACATTAGCTGAACACTGAATATGTTTTGCTCTTTAAAGCTGTGCCTCTCGGTGTTAGAGCTCCAAACTTTTTCCTCACTTAACAGGTCTTGCAGCAAAATTGTGTCACATACAGCCACTGCCAACCATGCAGCCAAGCAAGTCATTCTTCTCATTGTTCTGGTGACTTACCAGCTAGCCAGTGCAGCCGTTTCCATGACTCAAGGTTACAGGGTCTAGCCCAGGGGCTACCAACCATCTGCTCCCCTCTTTTGCCTCTCCAATGGGTCCCTGTGGCTTTGATGAAGAATTATATTGAAAATAATAAGAGTTATTTTCAAAATAGGTGCAAAACAAAACAATTTTTTAAAACGTTTTGTCAACTGAAATGTGTATGATAGCCTACGTCTGCAACTGCCATACCTGGTGAAATGTTTCAGAGAAAATAGAGAATATAATAGAGACTGTTTTGACTATTTGTGGCTCTTTTGATGGCACAGGACACTGACCTTTGGTTTAGCTCCTAGTGGCACATGAGAAAGCGACTGCAGTTACATGACTACATCGTCACCTCATGCCAGAATGTTTCCATGGAAGAGTGTTGTATGAGACTGCCATTCTTTAAAAGGTGTGGAAAGTCAGCCTCTTAAAATGAGGTTTGAGTACCTTCATTACTTTCATTTTCTGTTAAACTGGTATTTTCACCCAAGAGAAATAATGTGAAGTGGTTATCTTGATGAGAAAGACATTGATAAACACAGAGATAAACACTCATCCTGACAATGGCATGCTGGTATCTCCTTCTCAAGCATTCCACGCCTGGATTGCTTAACTAAGCACGCGTTGCTGCTGGTATGTGGTTAGACCACAGGAACAGGCTTTGACATGTCGTTTGTATCAAAGGGATACTGTCGATTTTTTTTCTCATTTGATTTTGTAGAGAATGATGAAAATAGGAAAAACTGTATACCCATATATAGTAGTGTTTTTAGTGTCAATGTTTAATTATGCATCTTGAAAGGCTTTAGGAAGGACATGAATATGTGATGCAGGAAATGTCCTATCACTGTCTTTGTTGCTCTTGTAATTGTTGTTGTTGTTACTGTATAGTTGAATATCCCCAGAAGAGCGCACCTCGTGAGGTTTTCTTTACAGTTTCCTCTGCAGCAAAGTAGATTTGCAATTGAGCAATAGAGATTTAACAGCTGTCTACAGGCAAGAGCAAGTCTACTGGACACATCATCATCATCTCTGACATCAGCACTAGGGAGTAACATCTTTTCCCACAAATGAGACTTTTTCTATCCCATGGGAAAAAACAAACAAAGCCAGTTTTCCCAGGAATCCCAGGCAATAAACTTTTGTGTGTGTGTGTGTGTGTGTGTGTGTGTGTGTGTGTGTGTGTGTATGTGTGTGTGTGTGTGTGCGTGCATGTGCGTGTGTATTATTTTGATCATTATGAATGAATTTAATCATTACTAATTTGATCATTAAGTAAAAGAACATTAATATTAGAATTAATATAACTTTCACATCCAGCTTGAACTTCATTGTATCTGCTGCTCGACTATGACTGCCAGAATTATGAAATGCCAAGTTTATCGTCTGTGATTTGTTTTCTGAGAATAACAACCTCATGAAAGTGATATTTTACAAATCTTCATTATTTAAATTTAAATAATGTAAATTTCTTATATAAATGAAATTCATTAAAGCAAGCATTTGGTCTTTTCTAAGTAATTCTATTAAAGTATTAAACAAAGTATTCTATGGCTGCTCCGCTGGTGCAAGCCAAGGCTGCAAGTGCACGCTACCTACACCAGATTAATTCAGTGAGCCAACCGTATTAACTACAGTACTGGTGCAATAACAAGAGGTCAGCCTGCAACAGAATTAATTTGATGGGCAAAAAGGTGTTACCACACTACTGACAATAAAGGCGCAATTCCATAAGGTGCTGCATGTTTTATGACAATCAACTGTTGGCCTACATTTTTTCTGAATATATTTTAATATGTTCTGTGTTAAAAACGTTTCCCGTCATTGTATTTCCTGGGAAACAGCAAATGGTCTTGATTAGATTTCCCAGGATTAAACCCTAATCAGCACCATCACGCTAACAAATCATTGCCCAAAATCTTTCCTACTGTAGACAAGAAATGTCTACAGTTACTCCAGAAGGTGCTTTCAAACTAGAACAAGCATGTGTGCCCCCCCCCAACCCTAACCCCATCTCTTTTCTTTCAGAGCACCGATGTCAAATCTAACCTCAGATGAACAGCTCTGTCCCGTGCTAAAGCGCATGAGGAATGACAGCTTCAACAGCAACACACAGGTCAATATGGCGGTAGTTTGCTTCCACGGTCTGGTCTCCTGCCTGGGGATTTTGGAGAACGCCCTGATCCTCTGGGTGGTGGGCTTCCGCCTGCGTCGCCGAACTGTGGCCTCTGTCTGGGTGCTCAACCTGGCCATGTCCGACTTCCTGACAACTCTGACATTGCCCCTCTTCACCTTCTACCTTGGCTCCTTACATAGCTGGGAGCTCGGCAACCCGCTTTGCAAAATACAGGCTTCCATCTTCTTCTTGAACATGTTTGTATCCGCCTTCCTGTTGGCAGCCATTTCACTGGATCGCTGCCTTATGGCAGCCAAGCCAGTGTGGAGCCAGAATCATCGGACAGTGGCTGGAGCATGGAAGGTGTGTGCACTGGGTTGGCTGTGGGCAGCAGTTAATACATTACCTTACTTCCTTTTCCGCACAGTGACTGAAAAAGTGGATAAGAAGAAATTGTGCTATCATAATTTTGCCATGTATTCGTCTAATGCCACTCTACTGACAGACTGCGAAGTGAGGCAGGCAGGAACAGCTATCTCCAAGTTGCTGCTGGCATTCCTGATCCCCCTTTTGGTGATTGCAGGAAGCTATATCCAAATTGGTGTCAGCCTGAGGAAGAGGAGCAGGAGGAGAGCGCAGAGTTCCAACAGGCTCAATGATGCACTTATTGTGGCAAACAAAAATGAGGCATCAGGAACTACAAATACCCATACAACCACAAAAACAAACAATATATTCCTCAAGCCTCTGGCCTCCGGTCCATCTATATCCCATACACCAACTACCTTGTCCCCTGCTACTTCTAATCAGGCCAGTCTGCTGTCCCAGAGCTTCACCAAGATGGTGACATTTGTGATCGCAGCATTCGCACTGTGCTGGGCTCCCTATCACATCTTCTGCATAATTGAAGTGACAGCCCATTACTGGCCCGATAATCTCAAACTGGTGGAGGTGGGGCTGCCCCTGGCCTCCAGCGTTGCATTCTTGAATCCAGTGTTGAACCCCATTCTGTATGCCTTCAGCTGCCCAAACTTCTGTCAGAGAATACGTCAGAGTGTAGGAGCAGTGTTTGTCGGCCTGGTAGAGGAACGAGGTGGGTTACTGATGGTGCCGGGAAGAAGTCTAAAAGCACATATGAGGCGGAAGAGCAGTCACGATATAAGCCTTGGAATGCCAGGGTCACCAAAGAATTCATGTCCAGCCCCCTTCCCAAGAAAAGAATCAAAAACTGAGACAGAACATGGCTGCTAGATGTCCTTGGATTTTTTGTTTGATTTAGTGGTAATTGTGAAAGTGATTTATCTTTGATCCTATCAGCTATGTCTTAATGTAAGTGTAGGCCTTATTCAGTAGACGCATTGTGACCTATTACATAAAAACTGTAGCTACCAGAAATAGCATGTGGACCAGGAATTAGTAGTACAGTTTGATAGAGCTGTTCATCCACGCTAGTGGCATGGATTTAACACTTTTCAACAATTTTTGACTGGATTGCCATGACATTTGTGAAAACCAGAAGATGCATCATACTGACTTCAGTGATGCCCAGTGATGACTTACTGACATTTTCATTGAAATACCATGAAAACCGATGGATGGAAATCCGTAGAGGCATTTATGTTCCTGAGGAGAGGATGAATTGTAGTAACACTGATGTTCCCCGAGGATGAGGTTCTGATGTCAGCTTCAGACAGGACAGTTACACAAATACACTCTAAGGAATGCTGCATTGCGTTGCCAGCTTCTCTCATTGACTCAGATTCAAACACCTGCAAACTCTGGTTGATGTCACTGTCTCTGGCCTGCTGATAGATGTCACATATCTGCTGCCTAACATAAAAAGTGACCAGTAATGCAATGTAGCAAGAAAAATGATGATTATAAATGATGAGCAACTATAGCACTAAGTATTAGAAGTAAAGAAATGTCTGACATAGGCCAATCATTTGTTTGAACTACTTGCTGAGGCAAAGGGCAAAAGGGTTTTGCAATCTTTTGAAACTGCTAAACATGCTATTAAGTGTCTATGACCAGCAATGTTTTCAATGTATAGTTTAAGTATATTATATATTATTATTATTATTTTTATATTATTAAAACTGCTAGTTGTATTTACAGTGATATATTGGCTGGGGTCAAATCATAATTTTTCCAAGACCCAATGTCTTGGAATGTCCCACTAGGGATTTCCTATACGTGTTCCCCTTACTCTTTATCTTGTAATATCATCAAGTCAAGATTCCATTTTGCCCCATGTTTGCAAAGGTCATGACATTGTTATCAGCCTCAGTTACATGTTGTGCTTAGTGCTAGCAAATGTTAGCATGCTAACAGACTATACTATGCTAAACACTATACACTATACACAGTAAGCATTATACCTGCTAAACATGAGCATGTTAGTATGTTGACATTGTCATTTAGCTTAACTCACTGCTGTTCATGGTTCTCGGAGAGTGAACCTTACTGACCTTGGTGGATGCCTTGACTTCTCCTTCTCCTCTCCCAGTCATGAGGTTGATATTAATGGTTTTAAGTGAGATGTCTCAACAGTTATTCAGTTGGAGGGTTAAGGATTATCCATTAAATTTGGTACAGACAAAGGATGATTTATACTGAATTGATAGCTTTTCCTTCAACTTTCCATTGTGCACGATTTCTATTTTATTTTATTTTATGGACAAAATAGCAACAAAACCAATGCTAACATGTAAACGCAGATGGTGAACATGGAAAACAAAATGCACCTGCCTACCTGCTAAACATCATCATGTTAGCATTGTCATTATTGTTGTATTACATCTAGGAACCTAGCCCAATATTTGTCTTTTGTCCACATTTGATTTTTTAAAGAAATATTTTATATTTTTCACAGCATTGAATGGATTCTCTCACTGCTATAAATTACATTTCTTTTTGTTTGTCTTTGGTATTAAATTTTGTAATACATTTTTTACAGAGAGAAATTATTGGCCTGGTTTGTTTGTTTTAATCAGTTCAGTAATAAAAGAGTGTACTGTAAATATAAATAGGAGAAGAAGTGATAAAAATGTACTCTTACCGGAGCTCCTTTTAAGGCCCTTTTCAGACCTGGTATAAACAAGGATCCTGGGCTCTGATCACAAGCAGACAGCTGAGTACAGGTGTGAACACATCAAGGACACGTTTTAGATCTAATCGCTCAGACCACATTCGGAAGTGGTCTGGGCTGGATGAGACCACATTCTTCTTCTAGCAGTGTGTACGCAATTTGTCCTGGGCCACACTGATGGACGTCCTGTACGTTATTTGGTTGATTGTAATGCAAATCACACATGGGCGCTCTCACCAGCAGTGGATGTTTGTGAACACAGTAGAAACAAATACTCAACATGAAGTTCCTTCTTTCTTTCCATAAAAAACATTATACCTGTTTGTCTCAGCATATTGGCTATTGTTTCGCCACCAGTTCAAACACAATTGCATTTTATATGCACACAGAGCGGGGAACTGAAACATACACAGCAAATTCTTAATCTTTCATGCCTTCTTGTAAATTTGGCATTGAATGTAACACATTAAGTTGATGCTTTATGAAAAATATTGTGTTGCTGTGCAGAGCAGGTAGGCGAGACGCTCTGCGGTGAACTAAGATGTATACTTTCTTTGACTCTGTTATTAATGCCTCTCTCCTTCATCTGTGATGTGAAATCCTCAGATATCCACACGGTCAGAGAAAGCGCAGGGCTGCACAAAAAGTCATATTGTGATGTTTTGACTGAAATTGTGATTGCAATATGCGATACAATTAGAAGGAGTGATCATTTTTGCCTTACGTGACATTTGCTGCCATCTGTACCAAAAACATTTCCTTTAATCTGAAAAACAAGGTTTCTAAGACCAGAGCATCTAAGCAGCACTTCAGGTCTTCATTATAATTCTGTTTGCTCGAATATTTTTCCTTTTTCGAAAAACTACAACTTGGTTTTCATTTTGTGATTTGGATATTGCACTAGACCATATTGTGATTTTGATAATATTGCAATTAATTATACTCCACCACAGAGGTGTGAACTGAGTTATCCACTTATGATCTGATCACCCAGAACACATTAATACCAGGTTTGAGCCTTCTCTATGTGGCAACATCCCAAAGGGTCACAAGATGTAAATGTGAGTGGTGAATAAATGGATAGGAAAGAAAGCAAACACATTTCTGCTGTGCCAAATTAAGTATTATTTCAAGCACGAGTAAAAAGAATTGTAAGGACTCACAAACCTAAAACGTGGGTTGCTCTTGATTGTGGATTGATGCTATGCATATTTTGTCCACCAGAGAGCAGTATCACACTGATTACATAAACAGACGTGAAATGATAAAGTAGGATTATGCTTTTCAGGTCCTGTAATCCAAGAGCACTTTAAACCTCAACTGCTGAACGTCTGACCACCTTTCTGAGTGATTGGATTTCATCATATCTGATAACCGTTTTGATTGACTGTCTCACCTCAGCCGTCACAATTGTCTGGTTCCACCGCACTCGATTTGACAGACGTACACACACACACACAGGCTGAGGTGTAATGTAGGCCACAGCAGCGTGGGTGGGATTACTGTGGAGGTAGTTGTAATTTGGAGAGAATATCAGAGAGTGAAGATTCAGTATACAAAGACAGAGCAGGATTAAACCTAACGGGCCAGACTGACATACAAAGCTCCACTTTCCTCTCAGCCATTCACTTCCAGCAGATTATCTCGCTCCCTCTCTCCCTCGCTTTGGGACTGTCTCTCATTTCTCTCTCTCTGTATTCATCTATTTTTCTCTTTATGTCTTTTTGACTGTGCAGCAATGCCGTTTCTCCTTTAAGTGATGGTGCAAACTAAAAGACACATTCAGTTAACTCAAAGTGATAAAGAAACAGGTCTGAAAAAAGAGACAGAAGGGAAGAATTAAAGAAAGAAATGCGAAATTGCTTTACAATCAAAATAAAACATACACAAAACATACACACACAAAAGGTTTATTTATCTCAGATTTTGTTCATAAATTTGCTCAGATCTGTGTTAGTGATAGAGCCTGACCAATATATTGTCCAAACAATATTATCAGCCCAATATTGACCCAGTTTATGTATCTGGTCTGTATCTGTATTCACAAAATATGTAGAATATATTTTTTTTACAGAACACAATGCAGATTGTTTGTATTTATTTTTGTTATATGGACAGCAGTTTACACATATTTGATTTTTTTTCTTAAATCAAGTTGTTTTATTTGTGTTTTTTTATATTTAGTTTTTTTTTTTATTATTATTGTTATTATTAAAAGTACCAGTGAATGTTTACTGTTTCAGTGCCGTAATGTCATTTTTGGTGTCATACCTTTTTTTTTTTTTTTTAACTCATAACATCAGTATCGGACCCAAAATTCCAGTATCAGTCGGGTCCTAGTTATAATCATCATCCACCTATAGTTATCAATTTGACGCAGACAGGCGTGATCACTATAAGAAGTTTCCACTGTACTAATGATCATCATGAGCAACTTTTAGTAGTTTATACTGCCAATATGTCAGTTCTGAGAAACACAGAATACATTGTATCGTGTTTGATATAAGTGATTGCACATTACCTCTAAAAACAGTAATCCAAACCTTTACAATAAAGGACAAAAAGTTAAATGTGTCCTATAAAGTTAGCTCGTATACAGTGTAACTAAAGTTAGGCATGACACACTTGTTTTTGTTTTTGTTTTGTTTGTTTGATTGTTTGGTTTTTACCATTTTTTTTAGAATTTTGTTATATCTGCTATTTATTTCACAATTGAAAATTCCATGTCTGATGCATGGTTTGGTGGCAAAATAAAAATGACTGTTCCATTAAGAAAAGTCAAACCTAAGCTTCACCTTCATTTCCACTTCAGTAATTTTTTGATAGTCCCTAAATGATGGAGTAATGCGTGGATGGCGAAGGTTTGAAAAATCCAGGCAGCAAGGATAAAGCCAACAAAAAATATATAAATCAGCTGAATAGTTCTAATATTTCTTGATGTAATTCATAAAATCCCTTTAAAGAGATATGAATGGAAAAGATTAGAGGTTTACTGGCGCTCAGCTACAGAAAAGATGGAAACACACATAATGATAAAGATAATGAAACAGCAGGAGAACGGTGAGAACACTGAGAATGTAAGACGTTGAAAACGATAGTGCCAGAGAGATTATATAATGTGCTGTGAAAAACAGTTGGTACGGATGAGAGATAAGGAAAGAGCGAAAGAGAGAGAGCATGTGGAGTGACGGCTGGTGAGCATTGCTTTAAAAGGGTTTAATGCACTGCTGAAGTACTTATAGGTGACAGATGCTGACTAGAAAATTAGAGCACATTGCATGTCAGCGATTTTCTTTCAAACATCATAGACTGAAGTGTACAGTCACGCACACACACACACACACACACAAGATAAGAAGATGAATTGGCACTTGGCAAAAGTCGTGTGCACAAAAAAAATGTATGTATACCATAATGCAAGTTCAATTGAAGAGACTATATATATTATAATATTATATTATTATAATTTATATTTTTAATTATCTATATTTTTAGCTATGTTTCTCTGTTATGACTGCAATATTTACCTGGTTTATATATCTTACCTATAGTTTAATAGATCTCAGAAAACAGCTTCATAGGTTCAAAGTTATCTGGAATGTGGTTTTATGAATGATGAGTTTCATGTATAATTTATGACCCTGTTAAATCCAGCTGAACACATGTTGGTAGAAAATAACCCTCTATTATATACAGACTGATACGTGATCACTTAAATCTTGAGAAAGTCATAAATCAACTCTGTGTTGTAAATGGTTGTAATGGTTTTGGTTTGGCCTCAAGTTTGTGAGAAATTCTGATACAAAAATTGTCCCTTGCCATGAGTTTACAAAGGTGAGCGAGGACAGTTCCAGGTGCCAAGTGACACTCCCTCTTCTGTTTTGTTTTTTCCTGTTTATATGATATACCTGAGGGCAAGATTCTCCTTGTGAGCAGCTGCATGTTTGTCTATCGTGGCAAGAATATCATAGCCTACTGCTTTCTTACACCACATGCAGCAGCATGTGTATTTATTTGCTGCTATGACTTGTAAACATCACTCTAAATTAACTGGTTATGTTATTAGTACATTTCCTATTTCTTACACTGAACGCTGGGTCAAAGTTCTAACAGTACTTCACGATTTCAGAAACTAGTACTTCCCTTGTGGTTTGGCATAGCCTAACTGGTTTACTGTAACTTTTCACTCCGACTTCATCACTACCCACAGGTTAAGTTACATAGAGATATAAGGGAAGTGATGAGCAACTTGTTGAACCCCCCCCCCCATCAGACCCTGCACATGGATGCTGGGGTGGTGGCAGAGTTAAAAGAGCAGGCAGCGGCACTAGTGCAACAATGCATTGGCAGGCAGAGGGAGTACGGTGGCCAACAAGGGCAAACGTGCTGCATATACAAGAACAAGTTACATATACAGAAACGAGCTGCAAATACAGAAAAGCGCTGCAAATAAGAAAACAAATGCAAAAAGAAAACACTGCAAATCCAGTCATACAACAGACGTGCTCCAGGCCTCTAGGGGCAGTGCTGAGCTTCCACCCGACAGACAGACAACGGACGTGTCAACGTATAGTATGGAGCAGATGAGGGAGTGAGCGAGAAGAAGAAAGTTATTGATAAATTACCTGTTTTATTATCAGAATTTCATAAACAAATATTGTTATACTGGAAAATGTTATATGTACACAACTTTTCACCCCATAATATTACACTGTGGAATAGCAGATATATT
The DNA here is from genome assembly GCF_056507025.1 of Lutjanus erythropterus. Taxonomy (NCBI): domain Eukaryota; kingdom Metazoa; phylum Chordata; class Actinopteri; order Lutjaniformes; family Lutjanidae; genus Lutjanus; species Lutjanus erythropterus. The sequence goes on along the minus strand of NC_139319.1, from coordinate 32,119,249 downwards.
TTGTACAGGAAAAAAAAATCCCTATTTTATACAAGAGAAATACATGGTTTATAACTGACTTAAAGGACACTGATGGTAAGCTTCTGTATTATGAACAATTCTGCACTAAGCATTAAATTATCTAACTTTTGTGTATCTTCTATTTTTACAGCCTTGTTTAAAACTGAATCTATTTCTTGTATTGGATTTATATACGCTGTTCCCTCTGGCAATCTCCTTATATTGTGTGACATATGTAAAGAATAACTGTTGCCATGTTTGTTTTGTATATTTGTAATTAAGAAAAAAGAAGAAGAAGAAGGAGAAGAGAGTTGTGGCTGGAGGGAAGTTGGAGTCAGGAGAGGCCATACACTCTGCTCCATATTGTACGTTGGTACATCCGCTGTCTGTCTGTCGGGTGGAAGCTCAGCACTGCCCCTAGAGGACTGGAGCACGTCTGTTGTATGACTGGATTTGTAGCATTTTCCTTTGGCATTTGTTTTCTTATTTGTGGCGCGTTTCTGTATATGCAACTCGTTTCTGTATATGTAACTTGTTTTTGTATATGCAGTACATTTGCCCTTGTCGGCCACCATAAGAGAGAAATGGGAGGTTTAACGGTTTAATTAGACCACCAGATTCGAAGGGTGAATTTGGTATGTACTATGAAGAGGCCTGAGGCATGTCACATGTGATTGGCGGTGCAGCCCGAGTTGACTGCCTGAACTAACTGTCAGGTGTCACCACATTAATTTAGCAGGCAGGCATGTTGAAGAATGAGGTTATAATGGACATCAAATGGAGTCTGGACACTCAACTTTTAGTTTCATGTGACCACCATTGAAATGCCCAGACATGCTTGACGCGTAGTCAAAACAACACCCTCGTTTGAGACGTTAAGTTTAAACATGATGAGTCATACGCATTGTAAAATCCAAGAAACATGTTCTGTGCTGTCAAATTTGAATCCACAAGCTGGAAACAGCGTGAGAGATGTTCATATGCACTAAAATCTGTCATTCCATCTGCTGTGTGTCCAAAGAAAAAACAGTGTTGAGTTTCAGGGGGGATTTCTCACTGTATGGCATCAGCCAGCATTTCAAGTACTTGTTCTGGATTGTATCCGACATCCAATTGTCACTGTGACAGCCGTTCTCTAGCTTTTGGTAGTGAGTGTGCTCTCCAAAATGAGCTGTTAATGCGTGTTTGAGTAGCATCTCTTTTGTGCCCAGAAATTTAATAAATAAAAGTCAACACTGTCCTGTCAGAACAGAAATTTTCAAAACACCCATATTTGAACAAAATTATCAGTGCTGAACTGCCACTGACCCTGTTATAGTCCCGATACATGCAGAGTCAGTGACTATTTGATTCCCATAGCTGGAGTTCCTGGCCCAGCCTAATGGCATGTTCATACTGGCAAAATCATCAGATTACAAGTCATTTTCAATGGAAGCCAGAGACATGAAGCTAGTTGGGCGTGAGGCTCCACAAATCAAAGTTGAGCTGGCCTCAACTTTTTTCAGCACTCCAATTACATGGTGACACATCAACTAATCATATCAGGTTTTTTGCCACTTCTGCCTCCCATCCCACCACGGTTCCTGTGGCATGTAGACAATGGACATGCTGTTAGACAGTTTCCAGTTTTATTTAACCCTACTCTTTTTTCTTGCCATATCAACAAAAAATGCAGCTCAATGATCCATGTTCACTGATTTTACATACAAGTCCTCAATGACAACAAGAGTTTAAGCGAACACTCCACAGGTGACTCACTGCCAGTGTAGCTGGCCACATTTCACGCTCTATTAAAAATTACTCAGTAAACTAAGTGATAAGCTCTGAATTGTTACCCACCCAAAACGCTCTCAGTCTTTTCTTTTTCCCAGGGTCCAGCTCACCTTATGTAACTAATACGCAGTACTGTGATTAAAATAAATCTAGATTATACATTGATTATGTAAATAACACAGTTTCCTTCAAGAGTGTTTATTTGCCCATAACAATTTCTGATAATTTGTGTCTAATATACAGTATGCAGTGCTGTCTATTCCTGCTGTGGCAATCAACACACGTTACACAGTCTGTTCTTGCTCTGTTCAGCCACTCCCTCCTCTTTTGTCTTCTCTTTTCTTTTTCCCAGGATCCTCTGAATGGATTTTTGTTCTGTCTTTAACACCATAGTACAGCTCCTCTACAGGACATCCTTTCCCAGCTGAGTGTGCCTGACTCCGCCTGCAGGTTGATCACTTGCCATCTGACAAGAGAGCACTGTTTCCCCTCAAAGCTACATCCTTTCGTCTTTATACTGCTTTTTAACTGGTAGAGATGCAAATGAGCAAACATCAGATTGTTTTACATTTTTTCTAATGAAGATGTCCTAAACTGCACCGTGCATAAGCGAACAGGATAACCAACAATTGAAAATAGTTCTGGTTCTGTTTTCAAAGTTTCACACACTTATTTAACATCCATTGGTCAAAGTTGACGCTGCTGCTTGACATTTCTGTTTTTCCCCCATTCAGTGGTCAACATGGACAACGAGGCACTAATTAACAAGATTGAGAAGCAGCAGGTTTTGTGATCCGCAGCATCCTTTTTATGACAATACCATCAAGAAGAGATCAGGAAGCTGTTGAGAGTAACAAATAACAAGACAAACGACCGCCAATAAAATGACCTTAGTTATGAAGGAGGGAGAAAAGACAAGAGGTGCTCCTGTGTCATTGCTCGTGGTATACCTGGACAATTTTGTCATGTTCCATTCATCAGTGTTTGCTCGCTCACTGTATGTTAGAAAGAGGTGTTACTCTTCTCCCTGTACATCAACAGTATCTCCTCCAGTCATCAGTCCGTCAAGCTCATGAAGTTTGTAGATGACACTGCCCTCATCTCTGCTAGATATGGACACCTGGTGTGGACAGAACAACTTAAAGATCCACTATCATTGAGTCCATCCCCACCGTCTGGTACGCTGCCCTGTGCTAGACAGATTATGGCTGACCCCTCTCACCCTGGACACAAACTCTTTGAAACCTTCCCTGGTAGAATGACTCCTGTCTCATCCCGGTCTTGTCAATGCAGCATTCACACACTTCATGAATAAAAAAGACAACAGAACACCAAGATTATGTTCAAAATAAAGTGCATATTTATATACTTTATATAAAAACTGAACTATTGTTGTTATAAATTACAGTCCCATTGACCTTCTTTCCTGTCCCATCCCAGTCCCGTGAAGACAGCTGAAACTGACCCCAATCCAGTGGGAATCCCCACAGGAATTCCTGTGAAAAATGTCAGCCTGTAATACCAAGGTAAATTCCTGGTATCATTAAAACTTACTCAACAAATTATAAACCTGATTCTGATTTATGGGTCCTCGGTCATTTGCCAGACATTTCCAAAAATCTACATAGTCCTATTTAAATGAACTTTCCTTCATCTACATGTGTGGTCCTCCTGAAACACTGTAACTGTTTCTGCCCCACCTATTTTGTAAAGAGTACTACAAATCAGACTGAGTGAAAATGATGTCCTTGGTATGAAAACATGCTGGCCATCATACTGTACATGTAGGAAGTGTGGTGTGTCTGTGTGCTTGTACGTGCACTGCACAGGCCCATATGGCAAATGTAATAAACAATGAGAAGCACTATAAAGTGCAGAGGATTGAGGACAGGCCTACATCAGCATCGGAACAGACGAGATCAGAGAGACATAGAGAGGAAATAAATAAGGGATTATTGGAGATACATGGACAGAAAATAGTGTTGAGCTCAAAAAAGACAAGATGTGTGTGCAGCTGTCATAATTCTGCAAAATGTCAGAATTTTATACATTAATGTTTATTTTCAATCTGTAAAAGAGCTGTTTTTTTATGAGACAGGCCAGTCCAAGAGTGTTAGAAAATACACATTCGTCATTGATTTAGCATCTGTGTATGTGAGGGCAATATTTACAAGAAGAGGAACCAAGAGAGAAGCTGGCAGATGAAAAAGTGAGTGATGAATGTAGATACAGGCAGATGGATGAATGAAAGTAGGAGAGAGAGGGATGGGAAAAGGAGGAGCAACAACAGTAGGAGATGTGCCTCAGATTATCAACCAGTGTCAGATGCTCTAGCGACAGATAAAGAGGAGGAGTGGACAAGAGCGTGACAGGAGGAGAGACAGAGAGAAAGAGGACGTCTCTGTGCATGCGAGCCGGGCCGCAAAGATGACCGACACGAAAAGCGTATCGTCCATGGAAGTGCCAGAGGGGAAGTTAATGAAGAAGGTCAGTGGATGTACATGCCAAATAAGAGTTTGCGTTGTCCTAAATCCTGCAAGTGGTGCTCTCGCAAGCCAAACATGATCTACTGTAACTGCCGTGACCCAGAGGCCCGGCTGGCATGGACCTTATTTACTGTATTTGTTTACAACTTTCAAACTGAATAATTGTTTAAAATTTTATCAGTATGTTAAAAGGATAGTTTGGGTTTTTTTTCAAAGTGGGGTTATGTGAGGTATTTGTCCATAATCAGTGTATCACCTGCACTGGATGTCGGTTGTCACTCCACCAGTTTGGAGAAGCAAAAAGGAGTACCAGCAAGAAAACTACAAGCAATGAACTACTGGGGATGGGGTGAGCAATAAAACAAATATTAGCCACTTAAAAACAGTCCTAAAAGATCAATATCAGTTTATGTGTACGCAATATTTAGAAGAGTTTTGCCACTTTGCTGTCAGACAACCTTTTCTGACAGAAAACCACTGTAATACAGTATATTGTGTTCTGTGAGATAAAAGTAGTGATTTAATTTATGGAGTTTGGTTGGTTTGGAGAGACACAGATTTGACTGTCCGACAGCAAAGTGAAGTGGTTAAAATATTCGGAATATAGTAAATATAGCGTACACTTACACTGATATTGTTTTTGTTTGTTTGTTGTTTGTTTGTTTTTTTAGGTGGGCATTTTTTGAGTGGCTAAAATCTGTTTTGTTGGTGACTCTGTCCACAGCAGTTCATTGTTTAGCTTCCATGCTGTTACTCCTCTCTGCTTCTCCTAACTGTGGTGTGTCTACTGGGATCTAATGTGTGTTTGTGTATCATCCTTTCCCTGATTCTTTTCTTTCTAGGAATTTGTGTCCATTTAATCTTGGAGTGTGCAATAAGTTAAATGATGTTCATTCATTTATTCATCCATTCATGGTCTCTGTAGTGTGAATAATCATCTCTCTTTCAGTGCTCTTTCTCTTGTTATTCATTAAATTTTTCGTCCAACAACTTTCCCATTTCAACCTCATTGTTCACGCTTCAGGGTTCCATCAAGAAGAAGATTGAGTCATTCCGGCGATGGAGTTCAGCAAGTATGAAGAGGCCGCCAAAGCCTAAGGCCAAGACCTTGAGTCTGTCTTCCCCTGTGGGAGACCCCGATGACCTCTGGCTGCAAGAGGGAGACAGGAGAAAGCTGCGACCCATCGTCGACTCAGTCTTCGGACAGGTAGGGTACCAAACTGGGCTTTATATTACCTCACATATCTTTGTGTGAGTGCTCTTGTCTGTCAAAATGGCATGTCTGTGTGGCAAAAAATGATACCATCCTTTTGGATGCTTTCCGACAAACATATTTCTGACAAACTTGCCAAGACTAACTGCTTGTCAGCTGATGAATGAATGAGTGAAACAATGAATAAGCGTCTTGATTCTCCGAAGAGAAGCGAGTGCAGCTCACTGCCACTGTGAGTTTAAATAGTAATGAGTACAGAGAGAGTGAGAGCCATTGTTTGGCCTGTGCGTGAAACTTGCAAGCTATCAATCTATTAATTGATTTAAAAGTTCTTTGAGGAGTTGTTGGCCACTAGTAGTGATGTGAAGTAATGTTTTGGTAAGTTTTATTTGTATCTTGGGGGCACATGTGCAGATATGCAAGAATGTATGTGACATGATTAGGGCTGGGCACCATTCACATTTGAATGGGCTACCAGTACCTGGGATTTGGTATCGGTACTTTAATCGCTCTGTAATAAAACATAAGGTAACTTCTTGTAAAAATTGAGTCCAGTCTTGTGAATTTATGCCTGCAGATTGTCAGTCTGTTTGGCTGCCAGTTTGACTGTCAAACTGACTATCAAACATGGTACACTCTTCAGCTTTAAGATAAATTTGTGTTTGGCCAGGTGTTTCCTCAAGTTAGACGTGTTGCCTTGGCGTGTTTTTGCAAACACACACGAGATGTCACCACATTCTCTGTCACTTGAGCAAGTTGCAGGGATAGTATAACATCATTATTATCCATCTTGCTCATACGTCTGCGAGTATTTTTTTTGAGAAGTTGGAAGTTATTTTTTCCCCTGTTTTGTATAATGAGATTATAGTGGGTTGAAATTAATGAACAAAATTTTCAGTTTGACCTAAGTATTACTGGTTGACTATATAGGAAGTTTCTAAGTCATGGCAGCCCTGATAGGTACTCAGTAGTACCTACATAAGAACCACAGCGCAGTATCAGTGAGGAGTGCATTGAACAAAATATATCCTGACAAATATTCATGTAACCCTGGTGTGATCACATAGAAGGAAAAAAAACTGATCGTGGGATGGATTATTTTTTTTCATTTCAAGTCAAGATCATGACCAGATCGAGGAAATGTTATTAGATTTCCTCGTAGAGTCACTGCGCCCTGCTCTTCTCACATATAATCACTTGATGGAGACAGACGACAGACTAGAGGAACGAATGTAAGAAGACATGAAAGACAGTTTTTCAGATCAGAAAAGAGGGTTTTTAAAGTTTAGATGCAAAGTCAATAATTATCATTGGAAGATCACTAGATTGGGCACTGATGACTTATGTGCATCTTATGTGATTCTGTTGACCACCTGGTTCTTGTGTGTACAGGTGCACAAGCATGCAGGTGTGTAAAATGTCTGAATTTGTGTATTCAAATGAACTCTATCAAACCTGGATCTGTACGCTACTTAGTTTGCACCTTTGCTTGCACAGCAGCTTGAGGGGAACTGCTGTTTGAATCTTTTTAATCGTGGTTCATTTTAAATTTCTGTGTGCTCAAACTACACTTTCTGTTGTCTCTGGATTGGTCTGGATGTTACCATGACAGCAACAGTTTGCGTCCACATCGCCACCTGTGGCTATGCAGTTACCAAACCAGTTTGTGTTTTCAATGGAGCAAAGACAAAAGACTTTCTTTGTTTTGTCTTATTTTGTTTGGCACATGGTGCCTTTTTTGCAGCTCTTCTAAAACTTAAAAATCACAAGAGCAAAAATGGAAGAAATGAATTTAATAGTGTGGTTCTAATGAAAGCTGCAATCACTGGCATTTTCAGCTAACTTGCTCACAGTAATTAGTGTTACTTAGGACGACAAGCAGCATATGATTAGGCCGTGGTATTATGTAGAGTTACATGTACATAAAAAAAAAAAATCCTGCTCATTACTTGCCCATTGACTGTGTAGTATTTCCCCACTCTGTGGTAAAAGGTCCCGGATGCTAAAATCCTATTCTCTAGGTTAATCTTCATTTTTGAAAATGCAAATAAAGTTTAGCAGCAAAAATGCAGTAGCATTCTGACCTTACTCTTTTCTTACCATTTGCCTGGTAGGATGCTTTAATTTCAGTCTTCAATCATGATATTATGTGTGCTGCTGTTAAGTGTATTACTAAGAACCCTTTAGAAAAGTCTAATTTTAAAACAAGTCAGCTGAAAGCATAAAAAAGTCAGCCTGATGTTAGTTTCATTAGCTATCAAGTTACAGCTAGTAAATATCACTTGGCAGTTGTCATTTCCGCCAGCGAAATCATCAATTGTCAGCTTGAAGCCTGCTCAAGAATCCACTGAAATATTTAACTGGACATTGTTATGTGCTGTGTAACAACAGTTCGAGTCACATGGCTTTCAAAATGTCACTTTTGGTCATTTGTTTACAGTCACAAGATGTTCATGAAGTCTCCACTGAAGAGAAAAGGAGGTCCTGCTGTTTTTTTCCTCTGTTCTTCTTCTTCTTTTTTTTTTTTACTCTCTGGTTCCCATTGTCCAGATGAGTAGTCCTTACACTCAGTAACAGATGGAGTGAATGATGAGAAAAGTGCTGGGCTGAAGGCTGGGGAGTGATGGATGTCAAAGAAAGAGAGAAGAGATTGATTGCAACGTAAAGGCAGATTAGAGCTTAAAACAAGCGAGAGGACAAGACGGTCAGTTAGACGCATTAACTATATGGCATCACTCAAACTCAGTGCACTCGAGGCACAGAGTGCATTTATCAACTCCCTACTCTGATGATTTTTTTTTTTTTTTGACAGATGCAGCACATCAGCTTGTAAATTAATGGTTTGGTCAGAATCAGGGAGAGATTTAATGAGTTTTAAAGTTAGGACTCACAGTGACCTGCATGCTAATCCATGTTTTACACAAGTTTAATTACTCTACTAACAAATGCGAAATATGGTGTATAAATCTGCTTATACACAAAAACAAGTTATTTACCACTGAGTGGGCAAATTCAACATAAATTTGTACTGATAGTATAACATGGAGAGATTATAGGAGAAATCTGTAATTTATTCGCTGTAATAAATCATAAAATGACCATGATATGTCAAGAGAGATGACATAGGATACATGCTAAATTAAAATACTGTCTTTATTGACAACATTGCAACAGCTGCAGAGTCCTCCTGAAATTTGTATTCAAGTCCATAACTCACCTTATTTAAAGCTCAAATTAATGCCATGTGTTCGCCGAATGAGTGAGGGTCAGTATATGAGTTGACTGAAATCATTAATAATCTTTTAGGAGTAGATGTTTATAACAGTTAAATTGAGCAATATGTTAATAAAGTCTCGTAGGCAATCAGACATGTTGATTGCGTTGATTGATCGTTGGTTGTATTTTCACAGCAGTGGGTTTTTGTTTCAGGATAACAAACTTAACAGCTGATCAACTGACTCATCATCAACTTGTTGTTGTCAAATGTTGTGCTTGTCTTGTGCTCCTGCAGCCCACCTGAGCTTCCTTGAGTCTGGGGAAGAGGGGGTTGGGGGGAAACAACTCACTTCAACCGTAGATTGTATATTAAATAGGATTCCAATCTATTCAACATAGTTGGAGTTTGGATTGCAGTTCTCTTTTTTGGATGTACAGTTGCTGCATAAGTCTCCTTAAAGTTACTGCAGTCAGTCACTTTAGATTGTACAGGATTAGTGTGGCTGTTGAATGAATGTTGATATATGTATGCAATTAACATACTGTTACTGTGAACTTAGTATCTTAACATATGGTACGCATACTCACCAACCCTGAGTTTTTTTTAAACCTAAGTGGTCTGAGGAATCTCCCCCCGACAAATTTGATTTTCATAGAATTTATTTCCTGCATTTTGGTGACTTTGAAAGAACTGAGATGAATGAAAACAAAATAATATACAAAATACAATTTCTTGCAAACAGATGCCTGCAGATGCTAACAACAATAATACAATACAATAATAGCTGACAATTATTTTTGTTTTGTTTTTGTCTGTTAGTGTGCTGTGCTCTAATCCTGTGTTCTGACATGTGTTCTAATTGATTGATGTTTTTTTATACTCTTTATTTTTCTCTGTTTTCTGTGTGAAGCACATTGTAACAGTGTGTTTTAAAATCTGATATATAAACACAGCTTTACTTATTTACTCATATACTTACTAGCTAGAAAACACAGGACCACAGCATTTAGCCTTATCTAGTTATCTAATTTCAAATTTGATTACAATAACACAGAAAATTAACATATTACAAACTGCTCTCTAAGGGTATATTTTAGGCTGCTCTGTGAAAAATTGTGTATCTTTCCTTTAAAACTCCATATAAAAAGAAAAATGTATGAAAATTTGTCACAAACTGGGAGAAATATGGGAGAACAGGACAACATGTTAGCACATTTTCTTATCAGACTTGTTGGCAGGACGATATCATTAGTTTTCTGATGGTATAGAGACAATAAAGTACAATCCAAGACGCTGAATTTGAGTGACAAACCTTTGAGTTTGCAGCTTATCTGTGCCAAAACTGCACATCAGTACTATGAAACTCTGGAAAGATATCACTGTGGCAATTTTCTTACATCATTCTTACATTCTTACATCATTTCTAAGATAAATAGCAATGCAGCGTCTTCCCAAAAGTGTTTCAGGACATTAAAATCCAAAAACTCCATCTGTGGTGTTTTTTTTTTTCTGTGGCTTTTTAGTTGATTCATTTTGCATTTGTTCTCCAGTTCATTTTTCAGACTCTAATGCTTTTGCCAATCAGTATTTGTCAATTTGCCAGTCACACACAGGGATGTGGTAGGATTTTTTTTTTTACATTTTCAAAACCACAGAATTGATATTGTGGCCCAAATTGCATTTGTCCACTGCAACTGAAACGGATTTTGTTTTGTCATCAACAAAATTTAAAATTAAGATACTATATACATCAAATTGAATTTTATTTATGTATTTTATTTTTTAATGCATATTAGTACATGAAAATAGATTTTATTATTGTTTGTGATGTAAAATCTGAGCATATTATGCTCTGAAACTAACTAAAAAAAGAATAATAATCCTCATTTTTAAAAAATCTTTTAAAAAAGAGATTTATTTCAGTTTTCGGCTTTATCACAAACTTTTAATCAAGTTACACACTGTTTACTTTTAAATGTCTGTATTTATCAACAAAATAATGAGAACAAAAAACAGGAGCAGCTTTAGTCGACAGATTTAAAAGCGGGTTAGTTGATGGACCATTACCACTAGCAGCAACAGTTGTGTCCTACACTTGTGGATGGAGGAAAAGAACACAGTTCCAACCTTCCCGTGCCTTCATCCTGCTTTTCGCAAAGAAATATTTAATCCACAGGACCTCCAAGACCTCAGTGAAAACTCCGACCTAACTTTCAGGTCACATGAAAATGCACAAACAAAATCTGGACAGGTGCAAAAGGCATTATCCTCCTTTTGGAAATGGGTAAGTGGGCGAGAATGAGAGCAGGGAATGTGGGACAATCCAGACAGCCATATGTGTTCGCAGTCTGTACAGTGATGTCAGGTTAAATTTAAATCCTCCACTGACTGTACCAGAACTTTTTCCTAATATGAACCCAGCACAGTCCAGAGTTCAGGTCTGATAAAGGTTTCATGAGGAAACTCTTAATATAAGGTATATATATATATAATATATGGTTTAATATTTTTTATGGCTTCCATCTTTTCTCTGTTGACGCTGATCTCACTGTCAGAATGTTTCTGGGTCTTAAACACACAAACACAGAAAGACTATCTGCTGAAATAACTACAGAGGAAACCTCTTAATGATCGCAACGCTCAGGGTCAAACTGATCACTAAAGGCAGATCATTACAACAGTATCTTTCTCTCTCTCTCTCTCTCTTTATTCCTCATGCAGATTACCATACAAATGACACTGACATATTTATTACATGACTATGAAGTAAGGAAACAGACACTGTTGTTTTATTGTTTGTTTGTTTGTTTACAGCACAGCAGTTTCAAATGGTATGTCAGCCTCACCAGCTTCCCCACACAGTTTCTTAAACACAATTGTTCTCTCACTTTTTAAATTGTTCAAACCAGCCGACACTTTCAAAAAAAGAAGTTGAAAAAACTCTTAATTTCAAGGCAACTGCTTTCACTACATTTTTGAATTTTGACTCAAACTCAAAGTTTTGAGATAAACTAAAAAATGTTTTTTGAAATAATTAAATTTTCTTCTTAAACTTAAAAAACTTAAAGCTATAGTTCACCCAAAAATGAAATTTCACTCAATATCTACTCACCCCTGTGCTGATGTGAGGGTGGGTGAAGATCTCCAGTTCACAAAACACTTCCAGAGCTTCAGTGGAAAACAGCGTTGCAGCCAAATCCAATACAATTGAAGTGAATGGTGACCAGTTTCAAAATGTGAAAAAAGAATACAAAAAAACCCACAAAATGTCTCCATACTGCTCGTGCCCTCATCCACGGCACGACACAAGATATACAAATTTAATAACATATAAATTTGAGTTTAACGCCCCCCCATAAAATTGTATTTCAAAAATCATTCACAGCTTTGAACCTGATTTTCATTATTCATTCTTTAAGTGTTTTTTAAGTGTGTTTTAAGTGTTTAAATATTAAATAATTAAATTAATTATTCACTTTCATATCAATTAATTTACTCACCAATTTTGGAATTACAACTTTCCAGAACTGCAAAAGGTTTCTCAAACTCAAAGATTCAAGTTTATCCAAACTGCTGAGCCTGGTTTCACTGCCGGCTCGCCTGACTCCGTTTCTGTTTGTCCATTGCAGCGCTGTTCCCTGCCACCATTTGAATGAGGCGCCATTCTATATATTACACATCAATCACTCAAGATGACTTTGAAACTGTTATTTTGGGTAAAAATGTAAAAATGCATAATTTTGCTTTAAGAAAGGGTTTTGCATACAGAACTAAGACCTGGATTCATCAATTATGTTTTGAAATTTGGTATTTTAATTAGATTCAGTACTGATAGATGTTTGAATGGAGAATGGAATGGAAGATGTATTTTTCTTTTTCAGTCTTTATGTGAACTATCGACAGCGCTGTCATGTTGTTTCTCAGAAATTTGTAGATCTGGCAGGTGATTTCTAGTCTTGGTCTGTGTGCGGTGGTCTTCATAAATGAACAGTTAAACCCCTATATAAAAAAACAAAACATTTTTCTTCTGAATTCCACTGCTATTTATTTATGTTGATTGTTTTGGTGTGAGTTGATGCTTTTTGGCGATATTGGCTGTAGAGATGTCTGCCTTCTCTTGAATATAATGGAACTAGATTGCAGAGCGTCATCTAGTTCCACTGTACTGGAGAGAAGACAGACATCTCAGCAACCAATATCTCCAAAACTCAGTAATTCACAACAAAACTAGCTAGACAGGTAAATAGCACTACAGGCCAGAGTAAAAATGCATATTATTTATTTGGGGCTGAAGTGTTCCATTAACTCAGCTGCATTTAGCTCCATTCACCTCCACTTTATCCTCCACTACAGATGTCTTAGCAGATATATTCATTTGCCAGAGAAACCAGCAGACGTTAGAGGTCAGAAGGGGTTCTTCGATGTGTATGGATGGTACAGCCTATACGGACTAAGACTGAATGAAGGGATGAGCACTTTATATTTCTGTTAAAGCTCTGACGTCAAACAGCTTAGTATAGTACTGACAAGAGTGTCATTACCCGTCTTTAATGCACAGGGATTATGATTCCAACCTTGTGTCTGATGCAAGATGTAATAGTTAGATGACACTGATACCATTATGCAGGCTGTAAGTGGTGTATCGTCCTAATGATGACGGCTGCAAAACTGTCCTCATTCTTTTGACAGGTTGCAGTGAGTATCTGCACAGTTTAATTTGTAGGTCACCCTGTTTGCCTCATATCAACCGATTTGCCACATTTGTATGTCAACGTGCAAGCATGTGTAAGCATGCACATGGACACACCCGATGTCAGCCAAAATGTTTGACCTGATCTATGCCAAAGCTGTTGGCATAGCATGGCATGCAAAATCCTGACTTCTGGAACACGTCCATCATGTTGTTTACTGCCCCGGCACTGGATTTTCCGTTGGCCTATCTTCTATCCTTGTCTTTCAGGCATCTGGTGCGCTTGCTGTTGTCGAGGGATAGAGCATGAATTCTCACCCAACTGCTCTGTTTTGGGTTTTAGGACTGTAGAGCTTTGTGTTCACACCAGGCTGTTGATTCAGGCTGGGTGTCACTGCTTTTTTTTTTTCCAAATGAGCAAGACGAAAACTATGCAGCCTTTTCTTTCTGCTTCTCTGCATGTACACACTGTAAAAACAACAACAACAACAAAATGTCGATTTCAAATCCAACTTACTCCAACAGATTTTTGCAGTTTGAGCCCAAAGCTTTACCAACTATTAATAATTTCTTTAAATAGTTTACTTTTCCTCTTAAAGAACTTTTTGGGAATGTTTCTAAAACACAAACATTTGAGTTTTACTAAAGAAGAAAAGTAAATTATCTAAAAAAAAAAATACAGATTGACAAAACTTTCGGCCTCATGCAAGAAACCATTTACAAACATTTTTTTCCCCTAATATTTGTATCCACAATTTATTTTGTAGGTATCCATTGATTTCTGGGATTCACCATTGTTTCCTTCTGTTTATTTTTTATTGGTAAGAGAAATTTTTACAAGTGCTCAAAAGCACCAAGATAAGAAAGAAACATCACACAGTCTACTGTCCACATTCAAATGCAAGGAAACTCAAGTGTTAACAGTTAAAGCCATCATATTTGACAAATTTGCCCACATCTATTTCCTGCTTCACAAATTTATCCATTTTATATCATCTTATGTTCAATAGTTTAGGGGATGAGGATAAAACAACCCATAAACTGATCTAATGTAATAGTAAGTTATCAGAAAGTCAAAAATGTAACTAAATTTCTAATTTAATAAACAGTACTGTAATATTTTTAAATAAAAGTTTAGAAAGAAATGTAACATTTTTCTTTTAAGCTGTGATCAGTTGCTTAAAACAACCAACCATGTGATAAAAAGAGAACTAAAAAACTAAATTTGTTAAACTAAATCTTATTTTTTATTCCGTCATTCTCTTCTCACTTCACTTACTCTGCTGACATAGAATCAGCATCAGCAAGTTTTCACGACTCCTTTACTTTTTCCTCTGAATACCTTTTATTATGGTGTCCGTCCAATTCTTGGTTATGTGTCAGAGTGTTGTACCGTGTACAAATAGTACATGGTACAACACATGTCGTTGTATAGGGGCCTATCTTACACCCGGCACAAAGCTGTCATGCTGGTGGCACAGGAGGCTTTGCTATCTTACACCAATGCAGTTGCCATTTTTGCCATGTCTGCACTTGTGCCTGGTCTGTGCAACCATGAGGGGAGGTTAAAAATTCAAGGCAAAACAAAGGTGTGGCTGGGTGCATTTACTATCTTGTGCTCGGCACATTGGAGTAAAAACTACTTGACTACTTGACCGGTGCTTCTGGCACACCTGTCTCTTGCAGGTGATGAGAGCCAACTTTCTTTTATTGCATGTTCAGCCTGAACTTTGGCTCAGCTGATAGATGTATTCCACTGTTTCCTGCTGGCACAAAGAGCGGAACAGAGCAGGATACCCCTGCACTTCTGGCGCAAGACAGCAAAGGTGGATTTAGACACCCCCTGAACAAATTAAATCCACTGCACCTTGCACTTTCCACTTGCACTTTGGATCAATGTAAGATAGGGCCCATCAGGGGGAGTTATCGATGTAACAAGCAACTTCTCTCACCCTCCAGTTTTTGACCAAGTGGAATTCATCATTAGTGAATGAGAACAAATTTAGGATGTACAAGAACATTTGGTGCATCTGGAGTTGACTTCTCTTATTTTTTCCTCTCAACTAAGAGAATATATGAGATACAATTTAGGAGAGTGCTGCTGCATGAAGCCCATTGTTTGGTTTATTGAAGGCAGTTTCCTTGACGTTATGAATTTTCTCACTTTTTTTTTTTACAGTGCATGTCTTCACTATTTTCATGTGTAACCTTTTGCATTTGTGCAAGACATCTCCACTTAATAGCACCCAAGCCATTGTTGCAGTTAAATGAGACATGATGAAATGCAGCTGAAGCTGATCTGTGCATGTTTGTGAATATATGATGAGGAACAATGCAGGAAAAAGCCCATTACAGGACTAAGGCTTCCATTTGCTAATCTGGTCGGTGTCCAGCTGGATCAGTGGGCTAAGGCACATACTATTATATAACCGAGACACTGTGGATTCAAATCCTTCGTCAGAAGTCATCTCATCACTCTCTGTCCTCTCTACTTAATAGACTTGCCATGGTTTTTTTTTTTTTTTTCAATTCCCCCAAGTCCATAGAAAGGTCAGACTGCAGGGTCAGGCGGAAGATCTTGCCTGTGGAGCTGGTAGAGATTCAGTGATCGTATCATCAGTGCTTGAAATCTGGTTCTCCTCAGTCACTACCATCTCTCTCCTCTCGCTTTATGCCAAGTGTGCTGTCCATAAACACACAGATGTTTCTTAAACTAAAATGATGGACCCTTCAACAGCAAGGCATGAGGCTGGCATCTGGTGGTGGTGGATAAGTATTACACCTGAGAGCGAGTTAAGCTTTTCATTAGCAACAAGCTGAGCTTTGCTGCACTCTTCTGGTGGAACACTGACAGTGTAAAGTATCATAAAGAGCAGCAATGTGGAGAGATCTGCACTGAAAAAGAGGCTGCACTGTTTAAAGGGACAGTTCACCCCAAATTAAAAAAAAAAAAAAAAAAAGGATTGTAACCAGCCTTTTCGATAATAAGTATAGCTTTTTTTTTTTTTTAGTGCATCCTATACCTCCAAAACTCAGCATCTCACATCAAAACAGTTTACTTGGATAAATAACAATAAAGGCCAGAAAACAAGCTGGAAAATCCATATTTTTGATTTGGGGTGAACTATCCCTTTCAAAAGATGGACAAATAATATTAAGCAGAGAAAAAAAATTAGCAAAACCTAAATTAACACTGTCAACTTAAAATTTAATATAAAGGATTTCACTCTATCCAGAGTAATTAATGCTACATTTGCTCAAATTTCACTTACACCAAAAATTTAACTCTTCTTAATTTGCTATGAGGGAAAAGAGGTCTCAGATAGATATGAGGAAATGTAGAGAGATGCCAAAAATGTATTAGCTCTCCTACATTGAAAAAAAAAGCAGAGAATTAGGGCTGCAGGCACTCAGCATTGGCCTTTCACACACTGCACTAGTCTACAGTATGTATGTCATGTGTTTAGGTTGGCATAGCCAAAATAAACTCAACAACAGACCTTACATACATATTAATATTAACATCCACACTTGCTGAACTAAATTTAGCATCAGGATGTGTATGAGAGAAAAGTATGATGGTCCCATCTGCAATATTAATGTATTTGAAAATGCATACATGATCATATAATCCTTTCTCATAACAGTAATTGCAGTGCTGCTGAACAATAATAAACAGAAACAAAACTGCATTACAGGAAGAAATCACCCAAATATCAGCAAAACAACACTCAGCTGTCAGAAAGTATAATGACTGTGAGTTTTGCAATGCCATGCTTTCACAACAATTTGGGGATGTAAAGAGAAAACTTGAAAAAGAATGACATAGAAAGGAGAAAGAAAAGCAGGTATGAAATTTCAGAGGTCTTGAACAGAAAAAATGTCCTGAAATGTTTTTAGGAGTTCCTGAAAAGTCTATTTTTTTTAACCAAAGAAACACATTTATTTCATGTTCAAACCACTCTGATTTTAAATTTGATTTGTGGTGCCATCTGGTGGTTTTATTAATAACAACACTGTGGTGGGCAGTAATCCACACCTCTGCCCTCCCACTGCCCTACCCTCCTCATGAATGCACTGAAAGCAAGACTGCACCAGTTTTCACCAGAATTATCTAACTCTCCAACGAACAAAATCTTATTCCATTTTTGAAATTTAATTTCATAAATCTACATAACTTTAAATGTTAAGTAACAAGTAACTACATCTGTCTAAATGTGTGTATGTGAAGTAAAAAGTAATTAATAGTAAATATCTCCCTCAGAACTGTTGAGCAGGAGGTCACCCCTCATTGGTAGAGCATGCCAATGAGGCATGCAAACTGTCGAGGAGGAAAAGTCAAAAAATTATTTCTACTTATTTCCAAAAGTTAAAGGAATTTATTACCCAGAAAATGTTACAGAGTTTGGTTGGAATCTAATTTAAAAAAAAAAAAAAGTAAAGTAAAGTAAAATAAAGTAAAATGAATGAATCAAATGCAAAGTATACGGTCTCTGCTGTGTGCTGTATAAAAGGAGGAATATATAAGTCAGTAACATTCAAATGAATGCTGCAGTACAAACAGAGAATTGGAGGAAGCACGATCTATTGTTGAAATGACTTCTGTTTGCAGATTTCCTTCCTCACTCTCTGATGGACACCCTGTTATACCTGGAAGTTATAGCAGCTGAGGGGTTAAAGGGGAGTTGACACTATTGACAAGCAACCAATTGAAACATACAACTATCTGGAATTAAGTTACACATTTGAGAAAAAACATTTGTTTTTAGATATTTTAATGTGGACTGTTTAATGTGGCTATTATACCATTACGTAAATTGAAAAGAATTTAACATTTTCCACCAGAGCTTCAAACCGGGTACCAGACCATACACTGTACAAAACAAACAAACACACAAACAAACAAACAAACAAACAAACAAACAAAAGTTGGGAAAATTCATTATTTTATGGCAAATGCCTTCAATGTATTTTTGAGTTCTGAATCAAACTTTAACTCTTAATTTGAAATAAACTAAACAAAGTTTTGCTGACCTACAATATTTTGTTGAGTTAATTTACTTTTCTTCTTTAGATGAACTTCAATCATTGAGTTTTAGAAAACAACAAAACTTTGCATTTCAAAAAATTGCTGACAAGAATCTGTGAACCTGATTCATCATTATTTAGGTGCGTGAAAATAAATGCTTGCAACTGAAAATATTTAAAAAATATAAAATAAAATATATACTTATTAAAACATTATTCACTTTCACTTTAATGAATTCAGCAATTTTTTTTTAAATTGGGGTTTCTAAAACTCAGTGATTCAAGTTTATCTAAAGGAGAAAAGTTATCTCAACAAAACATTATTATCGATGAAACTCTTTAAAAACCTGAGACTTTGAGTCGGGCTCAAAACTCAGTTGAAGTAAGTTGCCTGTAAAGTTTGAGTTTTCTCAACATGTTTGTTTTTTGAGTGTAATATAAACATGTAATATAATGAAACAGATTAACATTTAATATTCACAGAAATTATAACTGTTGAATGTTTAAATGAAATGTGACTTTTTCTTTTTTTGAATACTAAATACTGAAATACTCACAATTCGCAATTTGGAAAGCCCCTGTGGACAACAGCAATAGTGTTAAGCCTGTAATAACCACACAGTATAACTAAAGAAAAATCTCTAAATTGAAATAACCCATGGATGGTCTCATTTGCTTATGTATGTCAGACATCATTGTTACATTGAGACATTTCATGACCAGTTATAAACTCTGTGTAGTAGCTTTTAAATGGGGTTTTGAACTTCTGACCTCAGTATTATTTAAAATCCTGTCTGCTGGTCACTGGTATCCAACTGTGTAATTTCTTGAGGTTATATATCCATATCTTTCCTCTCCTATCTTTTTCTCCCTTTGTATAAAAGAGGCTGGGTAATATAAATACTCTTCTTCTATATCTCCCACTTCAAGCCTGTACACCCATGGCTTGTCAACATAACTCTTTCCCTCTAATCTGAAATGCCAGGGATTAAACAGGCAGCCAATTCTCCATCCATAATTCTACCATCCCCTCCCCCTTCTCTCTCTCTCTCTCTGTCTGTCTGAGTCTCTCTCTGTCTCTCTCTCTCTCACACACACACAAATGCGCACACACACACACACACACACACACACACACAGAGAAATAAAACACACAGAGTTCTGCCAGACTAGTCATTTTGAGACCATAAGCATGATGTTTGAGAGGCGGAGAGAGAGGAAGGTGGGTGGGATGGATTAGATTAAGTTGGTCCAAATTCAAGGGATCACTCGTGGCGAGAGGGGGTGACAGATAAATAGGGGGAAAAAAAGAGTGTGTTTGTGCGAGAGAGAGGCTGAGAGAGGGATAGAAAGGGCGGGAGAAAATGGTCGAGTCGTGCAATCAGAGCCAGAGTCTGGCAGCAGCAGGTTGTTTCAGCCCCAGATATGACCCAACTCTCCCACCCTACCCCGTCAATCTCCAGCACCCTGCTGCTATTCCATAATATCACACTACATGTCTCAAAGCTCATCATGACAAGCCTCCAGCAACCTATAGGAGTGTAGGATTTAAGGCGACATCATATGCCTACCTTGCCTCTCACTGGACCAGTAGGATCTTGGATTGTAGCACGTGTACTAAGAGGAGTCCTCATCCGCTTTCAGTAGTAGAGGTGCAAGTGGGAACATTTGCCTTCACCCTCGCCGGGTGTTGAGAGGTGTTGCCCCCCGTGGACTGCACTGGATTTAGTATGGACTTTGGACTTTTATGTGACTATTGAGCAGAGAGGGAGAAAAAGAGGAAAAAAGAGGAACAGGGGAGAAGTGTGGGGACAAACAAGGAGGACAGGGAGGGGGGAAGACAGGAAGAAGAGGGCAGGGTGATGGGAAACATCAACAAAGCTTCTAAAAAGAACAGTAAAAGGAAGAAGGTAAGAACTTATTTCAGCTTAGATAATGTATCAGAGTGAGTTTGCACTAATTAAGAAATGAAAGATAATGATTTGTGAATATCTAAGTCTGATCATTTGTGAAAGTTCAACATACTTCTGACAATTTTCATGCTACATGAGAGCTGTAAATAGCTTCCTATCAGACGCAGCCATCATTCAAATGGATTTTGTTTCCAATAAATAATATAAATACATCGGTCCGACTTAATTTTACAGTACGCTAATAAGACATAACAAGACACATTTTGTAGTAAATTAGACAAAAACTAGAAGTAATGTCTTCTTTATTGGGCAGTCTTTGACCCTTTATTGTACTTTATCAGAGGATAGGAGGGGACATATTATAACAGACCTGTACTGTAAACTAAAGTGAAATCACATATCTGCTACTCCCCTTTTTTAAAATGATCAGATCTACTAAGTAAATGCCAAAAGAGGAATATTTTATCTATGGGTAAAGGCACAGATATATTGTAAGATGAAAGGCAGATAACATGATTCAATCAAGGAAGTATTGGACTTTGCTGCTGAAAATTGTACGGGACCAGCCAAAGAAGATGTGTCTCAGGTAGCGGGTATGTGATTTCACTTTAGTTTACAGTACAGTTCTTCTATAATGTGTCCCAAATTGTCTTCTAATAAAGCATAATCAGGATATAACAGTGGGAAATAATACACTTTAGTTTACAGTACAGTTCTGTTTCAATGTGTCCCTAATAATCCTCTAAGAAAGCCTGATAAGGGTCTAACTATAGATAATAATATACTTTAGTTTACAGTGCAGCTGTCATGTGCCCCAAATTTATCATCTAATAAAGTAATAGTCTAGTTTTCATCTAATTTGATACAAACTAAGGCTTGTTATGTTTTATTAGTGTACTGTCAAATAAAGTGTGACTAATATATCTATATTTTAAAATATGACTTATTGCTGCCATAACACAATGAAAATGTACTTGTGAGTTAGCCTGTTTATTTGCAGTCAGTGGAACTTAAGTCATAACTTTATCCTAATTTGGTTGGTTCCCCTCCTCTAAGGGGGAGTCACCTGTAGAACGAAGCGGTGCCCCATTATCTGCCGCCATGCTGGGCGGCCTGGGCGGTGCAGGTGAGGTGGACACGGAGGACGAGGAGGAAGGAGGGAGCGAGCGGGACTTCGACGAGCCCCTGTGCGCTCTGGTTAAGAACTGCAACATGCTGCACAACATAGTGGGGCCTGCTTGTATCTTCCTCAGACAGGGCTTCGCACAGAGCCAGCTTGTATGTATGACATACACACACACACACACACACACACACACACACACACACACACACACAGCTACACAGTACAGAATCATAGCCAAAATCACCCATAAATCTCTTCATTAATCCATTTCCATAGTGGCCTCACTGTCCAAAAGAGGGTGAAGCAAAGGCCATCCATCATCTCAGCCTTCCCATCCCATCTTCCACTAATGAGAACTTCATCCTGTGAGTGTCAACCCCACCATCAATCCTATAGACCATCACACGTCATAAGAAAATATGTGATTGTACCAGAACACCTTTGCTACAGAATATTATTTGGTGGGGAAAAAAAAAACATGAAAAATCTGATTTCAGTGAAGAAAGAAAGAAAGAAAGAAAGAAAGAAAGAAAGAAAGAAAGAAAGAAAGAAAGAAAGAAAGAAGTTGCGAGCTGTAAAAGGAGACTAATTAGTAATATAACAGACAGTAACTGGCCTGCGAATTTGTAGAGATTATTATTTAGATCATAAATTCACTGTCTAACAGCACAGGTGATATAACCATATTTCAGATTAATGTCTGGACGGGGGGATCAATAACAGAGTAATTTCCTGACTGTGCAACTAGCAGCGCTAATTGAGAAGGGCCATTAGGACAGTAGTGTCCTCATTGATCACAGATGTTTTATTGAGCTATAGGCTCCTGAGGTACTGGACGACCTTGGCTTGAGTTTAGAGGAGAAATATAATGAAGTCTTTTCCATAGACTCTGTATTCTTTTACTGTATTTTGTAGCTGGCCTTGGTGTTTTTTAGTACATGAATAAGTGTAATTCCAGTGGAGAATGTTAAAGGCAGACTTATGAACTAGTTTACAGCTGAGCAGATTTAATTTGTCACTGACTCACTGTCTGGCACACACTGTTAAAATGCATGTATGATAGTTTCACACTTGGAACAGTGTTACCAACCTTATATCAAACTTAAATCTTAAAGTTGCTATGATTATTGTCATATTGTATTAACAACAGAACAACAGTATGGGTACTGTAACTTTTAGAAGTGTTACATTACAAGATTACTACCATTGAAAAGTAACTTGTTAGAGTGCTTTTACCTTACCAAAAATGAAAACCCTCTGGAAATTTCTTGCACATGTTGGTTAGATTAACTAGCAGGGGACTGGGCAGAGGCAAAGACAGCTGAAAACGTTTCATAATGCAACTACTGAATCAATTAGCTTTTCAAAACATAAGCCAACACAAACTGTAAAAGTGCAGTGGCATTTCTAATCGCATACAAAGACAAGATTTTTATTGTTAACGTTCTTGTGTTTTGTAAATATAGATTCATTCTGAATTTGATGCAAGGTTGGGACGGGGATGGTTACCACTGTGATATATCACCTTTTCTTTTAACAGTTAGTGTTTTAGAAATGAGGACACTAATTGTTGAAGTTTTGAAAATGAAATTCTTTCTTGTTCTTGCTTGATATATGACTTAAGGTGCTCAACAGTTCGGGGTCTCTGTTGTTGTATTTTTTACATAATGAGCTACACATTTTCAATGGGAGACAAGTCTGGACTATAGGCAGGACAGACCTGAACCTGAACCCTCTCCTACAAAGTCACACTGTTGTAACAATTGTAGAATGTGTCTTGGTGTTGTCTTGCTGAAATAAGCAGACACATTTCTGAAAAAGACGTCATCTGGATGGCAACATATGCTGCTTCAAAACCTGTTTGTACCTATCAGTATTAATGGGGCCTTCACAGATGTGGCAGTTACCATCACCACAATGTTAGCACTGGTAGCAATCTGGATAGCCCTTCTGCTCTTTAGTCCAGAGGTCTAAACAGCCATGATTTCTGAAAACAATCTGGAATGTTGACTTGTCAGACCACAGGCCTTTTTTCCACTCTGTTTCAGTCCCTCTCAGATCAGCTCAGGTCTTAGAAATGTGTGCAGTGTTTCGGGATATTGTTGATATATGGCTTTTGCTTCGCACGGATAGAGTCTCAACATGCATTTGTAGATACAGCGACAAACTGTTTTTTTCATTTTTCCAAAGTGTTCTTGTCCCTGTACAGTAATATCCTTCACATGGTCATGTTGGTCACCTGAGGGGTCAAAGGTCACAGGAATTCAATGTTGGTTTTAA
Organism: Lutjanus erythropterus; assembly: GCF_056507025.1. Lineage (NCBI taxonomy): Eukaryota > Metazoa > Chordata > Actinopteri > Lutjaniformes > Lutjanidae > Lutjanus > Lutjanus erythropterus. Next base: position 32,095,523 of record NC_139319.1, on the reverse strand, counting down.
GCCTTTCCCCCAAGGTGCAGAGATTTCTCTGGATTCTCTGAATCTTTTAATACTATTATGTATTGTAGATTTTGGTTTACTCACACTGCACTGATCAACCTAGTTTTCACTGTTTTCAACAAAGAAGTTTTAAAATCCCACCATACCTCTACACCCATACACCTTGCGTTAAGTGCTAAGTAGTAAATATTAGCATGCTAAAGTAAGATGATGACCATGGTAAACATTCAGGATATGGTACCTGCTAACTAGCAGTTAGAGTGTAGCATCCTAATCAAATCAGCATGATTACATTGCCATTGGAGCAATATTAACATGCTGATATTAGCATTTGTCACAGTATATTACAGCTATGCATACTGTATAATACAGCCTCATAAAGCTGTTATATGTATAGGTTCATAAAAAATAATCCCTGTCAATCATCACTTATGACCCACTAGAAATGTGTGGCATGTCTGTATCTGTATGTCTGTGACTCTGCCCTCTGCCTGTGTTTTGTGTTCAGGATGATGTTTGTGGGAGTTAACCTTTGGATATTGGTGTGCAGCCCCCAGCCAATAACAGGGCACAGGGTGTGAGGTGCAGAACTCTATAAAGTTTAAGCATGTACCCATAATGCCAGCATGCTGACCCTTATTTCAGTTATTGTTGATATTGCTGTTATTATTAATGACTGATAATAATTATGGACTGGGGGTGTGAACCTTTTTCAGCTTGTGAGGGGTGCCATGCCAGGAAAAGATTGGGAACCACTGGATTAGTCTATGAGCTGGATAGAGTGAGACTGATAGCTTTTACTGGTTATTAATCCCCCATAATCCCTTTTGTTCTCGAAAATGGCTAACTAAGGATGAGCCATAAATTGAGTGCTCCTTAATGAGTTTAGTATTTGTGAGTTCTAGTTTGCATTTACACACTTCTCCCCTTTTGCCACATTATAGAACTACTGGAACCATCATCCCTGAAGCAAATTGTCACACAAACATATTTTACTTTCAAAAACTTTTGATGATGCTTTTGTTTTAGAAGTTTTATAAAGCAATTGCTGGAAGTCTAATAGTAGTTCAGTCAGAAAACTGAAATGTTTAGTATAGCAGCAGAACATTAGGTCCAATCCCAATGTCCACCCTCACACACTCACAGAGGGTGTACAGAAGTGCATTGCTGGTAAAGTCCACAACCTTTTGAGCCATTAATGCACATTTTTCATAAGTCTGCATTTATGCAGACTTTGCCTGAGGGAATTACCCACAGTTCATAGCAGGGACATGTGAAAAAAATGGCACATAAATGATGACGATCTTGAATATCTGATTAATTTCTTATTTTATATGCAAAGTTTTTTATTCACAAACCTTTATTTTCTTAATCTCCACCTAAGATCTCACCATTTCTCCTTGAACTGAATTCTTTTCATCAATATAACTTTATTAAAAGTAAAGAAAGCTTTTGAAACCTTACGAGGCATTTTGTTTTTTATTTTGCCTGATAATACTTTCACATTATGTTCCTCATAATGAATTTGTGTCACTTTGTTATGTCACAAAGTGCTGTCTCATTCCTCTTTATACTATTTCAGGCTCTTGCAGCCTCGCACACTGAGGCACTACCAGGTGACGTAAGCAAAGTCCATAATGGTTCAGGGCTTAAGGTTTTAGGGGGACATTGGGATTGGGCCCTAGAGTCTGGCGTGGAGGCTCCGACCTCATCACTCCCTGGAGATGGAAACTTTTTCAGCTTAAACTTACTGCCAAATTGAGAGGGTGTGTTTGGTAGATGATTGTAAAGAATGAGGCGTGTCACGTGTGTAGCAGTACAGCTGGAGTTGACTGCATGAAGCGTTACCCCATTCGTGGCACTAGTAATTTAAGAATGAGAGCAGAAAACCAACAAAATGGGAACAAACACCTGCTTCCTCACCTCTGTGTCTAAATTTGGCTCAACCAGTCATTCACAAATTCTTCCAAACTGACAGCCAGGAGAAATGGTGTGTGTGTTTTTGCTGCATGCTCAGCCTGTGCAGGTGTGTTAATGTTTGTTAATCAAGTGCTGGCTGAACCTGAGTCCAGATGCAGATGCAGATGAAAAAAAATCAGCAGCAGATAGGGAAATGAAAAACCGATAAGCCTTCGTGATTTGTAATACAATTTACAGCTGTAATCTCCCTGCCACTGTTCTCTCTCCTGCATCCTCTAATCCAGGCTTGTATTATTCCTGCTGCTGATGTCAGAGCCTCACAGAACACGTCGAGAACAAACTTATCCTGGCTTCACCTTTTGTCCAGGCCATGTGCTGGAGTCAATTCAGCACAAAGTGTAACTGTGAATTTGAGTGTATGCTTGCAGCCAAAATCATTTAAACTAATTTCTGAGACATTTAAGTCTCTAAATCCATTTTGTTGTAATAATAATAAGAATCTGTCAAAGTGCCATTTAATTGTATTTCTCATGAATTTCAGTACATGTTAGGCTCAGGTGGTTTTCTCTGGGTTTCTCAGAATTTTATCAACATACAAACCATTTTAGCAGCTTTTTGCATGGTGTGTATACAGATGTGTGTTTGGAAAAGGAAAGAGACATCAAAGGGAGTGTGCTTGATTTGTCACTCTGCAAGGTTTTTTTAAAAAAAAACACACATTTTAAAGGGACGCTTAACCCCAACATCATTTTTCCTCTTCCCTGTTGTGCTATTTATCCATCTCAGTTATTTAAGTGTGAGTTGCCAAGGTTTGCAGATATCAGTCATAAAAATGTCTCTCCAATGTAATGAGACTAAAAGGTACTTGGTTTGTGGTGCTCAAAATGCCAAAAAATACGCAACAGTAATGTCTCTTTCTAGAACACATGACCTGGTTTGTCAATATAAGCTACAGACCTTGAGCAGTTTGGAGCAAATTATGGAAATTAAGTCATTAGTTACAGTTACCACTTCTTACAAAAAAACTTACTTCACCAATCATGGCATATAAAAGTAATAAGTTACTTGTGAAAGTAACTTTTGCATTACTTTTAAATGTTGACTTTAATTCTTTTGTCAGAGGTAAAGCCAGTGGGATTTGTCCAAGCTGTTCATGAAAGCATCAGGAAGGTAAATACCAACATTTTGGGTTGGTGAAATGTCCCGCACACAGCCAGACAATGAGGAAAAGATAGGACAAAACAGGCAGAAGGCAGGATCTCTGCAGATACAAACACCACCACACACTTCTAGTTGGTCATAACTGATGCTTGAAAGGGATTATGTCATGTGAGTCTATACATTGTTTTTTAGGAAAATGTTGCAGATTATACCTTTAATGTACACTTTATTATTTAGTGCAGCTATATTATCATTTTAGTGTAGTTATATCCTTTCAGAGTAGCTTTATTATTTTGGTGACAACTGTCAAGATTTTTATCTTTCATTGTACTCATTATCACCAATAGATGTTATTGATACTCCCAACCACCAGAGGGCAAAAATGAGTCCTGTTACTGCCAGGGGTTAGGACAGCAGGATTTAGTAGAAGACACACAAGACGCTGGATATGTTAACCACGTGTTGCTGCAGTAGTTATAAATAATTATTATGAACTGTTTATGTTATGCTGTTATAAAAAGTAAGCTCACATTGCCTGAACTGACTTGCACCCCCGTAAGGTCAGATGATGTTAGATCATAGATCAGGGATCAGGGATTGGTGATCGCTGTCCTCTGCAGTTCCAGGTAAGACAAAAGTAAAGAGTAACAAGCCCATTTAAATTTTAGTACTTTCAACTGTAACTGCGTTATTGATTTGACAAAAGTAATTAGTTATATGTCTAGTTACTGCCAAAAGTAATAAAATTACTAATTAATTGCCAAAAGTAATAGAATTACAGTAATGCAGTTTCTAAGGACACAGGTTGTGAGCAGTTTCATTAAGAAAATAAGAGGAAAAACATAGTTCCTACACAAACCTGTTCACAACAAGTTGTGTGGATTGTTTTTAGTAACCAGGTCATGAGCTCTGGAAAGACAAATTGCTGTTGAGTTTTTTTCAGAGCTTTGAGCACCATCAGCCATGTTCCATTTAATTCTATTATATTCAAGAGAAGGAAGACATCTCTACAGCTGATATCTCCAAAACTCTGCAACACACACCAAAATAATCTAGAAGGATAAATAGCACTAAAGGCCAGAGGAAAAATATGAATTTTTGTTATTGGGGTGAACTGTCCCTTTAAATGCTTGTTTGGGAGCATATGCCCAGCAGACTTCTAAAGCTTCTCCACCAGCGGGAGCAGAATGAGATTGGACACGAAATTGTGTAGCAGATCAACTAAAAAGGTTATTAAGGTCAGTCGGATCAAAACCCAAATAATCCTGTAACAGAATCTCTACTGGGGCAGCTGAACATGAACGAAACTGCTGAGGCAGTCAAATGTTTCCTGCATGCTTTGCCATTGTGAGGATGTGTGTGTGAAAGAAAACAAGATACATAGAATGATATTGTTAGTGTGTGTGTGTGTGTGTGTGTGTGTGTATATGGGTCGGTGGGTGTGTGTGTAATCTGACCGGCTGTCCATCTCTCTGTCATGTCTTCTATCTGCACCACCGCAGGACAGAGATCTCCGACCAGAGGAAATGGAAGGTACAGAGATATCAAAAGCTTAATCCAAATCCTCCCTGCACATCTCTCTCCCTCTGTCTTCTTCCTGACCTGCCTTCCGTTCAAACCCCAAACCTTCTGTTTGGCTGTGAAAAATCGTGCTTCACTGTATAGAGCCGAATTTCAAAAGGCTTCCCCAACTTTGCCTTCTCATTGAGTGTCAGCTATGTGAACCAGCAGGGATTTTTATTTTTCTCACTTGAACTGTGGAAGATCAAAGTGAAGGATTATTATTCAAAGGAGGAGATTATTCCTCACAATTTAAGCACAGTTCATCTATATTCCTCAGGTCTGGCTCACACTTTCACACTCTATGGAGTAAACAGTCCCTGAAATGTGTGACTTTTATTATGTAGATACCAAATATATTTAGAAAAGTAAAGAAATATAGACTTGGATATTTCATGTAATAAAAAAGAACTGAAATAAAGACAAAAATAAATCAAGGTTTCACTTTCAAATAAGGCACAAGGTATAAAGGGCTTATGATTTATAATGTCTGTATAAAATTATTAATGGTAACCATTCATAAGAACAAATTTGTGAAAAAATCCTTTTGGCATGCATTTAACCATTTTTTTTAATGCTGCGTGTAATGTGATTAATAGAATATGCCACCAATTTAGATTTCTTTTTAAATTGCTACAGTAGAACTGGACATATCATCTGCTTTTATTATTCTTTGTTGTCAAAGTCTGACAGATTACTGATAATCTCATTGCTTTCTAACTCTGGACAGACATTTTCAAACCCAGCCAATACTGACTCAAAATATCCCACTTGAGGCAATTTATATAACTGTAACCTTTTTCACATATGCAGTAGTACTCTCCAAGATGTGTAAACAGACTTTGATATCTAAAATTGTTGGTGTTCTACTTGCAAGTCATTTATGAACCAAGTCTGATTTAATTGAAAGTCCGTAATTGCAAATGCTGTTAGTAAATTTTTTTGGTGCTTCGTCAGCTTGTCCTTGAAATCATATTAAACGTGCCTGTGTTTACATTCTCCCAGCCAAACTATGAAAACCATGCAGTAGCTTTATAAAAAAGACATTATGGCAGACCCACACCTCTACACACACCTACATCCACTCTTTTCGTCATGCATCTTGTCTGCAGAGCTGCGTGAGGCCTTCAAGGAGTTTGACAAAGACAAGGACGGTTTCATCAGCTGTAAGGACCTTGGGGAGTGCATGAGGACAATGGGATACATGCCAACAGAGATGGAACTCATAGAACTCAGCCAGCAGATCTGTGAGTCCTACATGCACACGTCAGTACACATACACAGAGAAAGAAACACACAAAACACACATTTATGATTTTATAACGTCTTTAGTTTCTAGTTTCTAGTTGCAAGAACCTCCACTGAATAAAACTTTAACATTACATCAACCATGAACATGATTTCTGCCTGAATTATGTCAGATAGTTTTTCATAAGCGATGGTGGTTGTTTAAAATAAGATAGCAGCTCTTTTGATCCCACGCCAATTCACAACGTCATCAAACTTCATCATTTCTTATAATATAAGAGAGACCCCCCCAGCAGCAGAATTTATATATTGTGCGTTTCAAGATACAAAATAGATTAGTTAACAATGTTGTCTATTTTATTCCCCTCTAGGTGGCGGCAGAGTGGACTTTGAGGACTTTGTGGAACTGATGGGTCCCAAGATGCTCGCTGAGACTGCAGACATGATTGGTGTCAAGGAGCTGAGGGACGCCTTCAAAGAGGTCTGCAATAGAGTTTATTAACTTTCAGCCCCGCAGTTTGTCTCAGGGGTCCCCTGAGTAGATTTTCTCTCTCCCCAACATTCATCTCTAATATTCCTTTTTATATGCTTTTTAATTGTTTTGTTTTGCAGTTTGACTCTGATGGCGATGGTCAGATCAGCCTTGGGGAGCTGAGGGAAGCCATGAAAAAGTTAATGGGGGAGGCACTCAACCACCGTGAGATCGATGAGATCCTGCGAGACGTAGACCTCAACGGGGATGGACAGGTGGATTTTGAAGGTGAGTGGTGACTGTAATACCAAAGATAAATAATCTCTGGGAAAAAAAAGATAAGAAATACGAGAATGTGTCTGCAGTGATTAGCACCAGAATGATTGTCTTTGAAAAACAATGAAAACCAGTATAATGATTTCTGCCATCAAGGTATCCAGGGCATTTAATATCATTACAACACAGGGCTGCACAAGGAAAATACAGTTGTATTTCCTTCACACAACGCACATATAGAACATATATAAAGCAAATTATTTACATTCAAAATAGACTATGATAAAAATATTAAACAAAATAAAGTAAAACAATATATACAGCTGTAGATGGGCACCTGGCCAATGGAGTGACAATGGACTAATATTTTCTCCTGGGAGCCCAAGTTAAGACCTTAACTCAAACTGGTGATATGTATATATTGATCTAGTAGGTGGATGTTCAGGCTAAGAAAAAAAAGAAAAAAGACATTGTGGAAAGGTGATACTACCCATTTTCTTAACCAACAATGACAACACATCTTCTCTTTCCACAGAGTTTGTGCGAATGATGTCTCGCTGACTCCAAACCTCACTCCACTGCACTAAACAGAACATGGACCAGACTGCACACTGTTAATCTCCGTGTAATTCTACTTCTTGTACAAAGATTTCTTGTTGTTTCAGTTACTTCCATCATCTCTCAAATGTAAGAGAATCCCTTCAATGTGTTACTGTGGTATGAATGTAATATTTATTTAACATGTAATGAGAGATAAGAGGGGGTCAGTAGAGATGGTTTAACCAAAGCTGTGGTGTCCTTTGAAGTCAGTTTAAATTTGAATATATGTGAACTGAGAATCAAATACCAGCAGTATGTACATATGTATACGTACACACACACACACACACACACACACACACACACACACACACAACATTAACACAATTTAGCTTAATCCATTGCGCCCGTGTATATTAGTAACTTAATGGGTCAGTTCACACAAATTAGAGAAGAAAACAAACACTTTCTCACAAACCTCAAATAGTATGTAGACTCCTAGGAGGACTTAGAGTATACACTCAGTTAAGTGTTCAGTTGCCCTGTCTCTGAGATTTTTATTTCTTTTTCATAATTTGGGTGAACTGACCCCTTAAATATGCAGTTTACTACATTACCTGAACCTGATCTGATGTTAGGTGTCTGAATACGAACATGAGGATTTAATGTCATAATTTCAATAATGCCACGTTTAAAATCTTCAAAACAAACTGTTACGACTGTGACTGTGTGGTATTACTGTAGAGTAGATAGCACAAGTGAGTGCTTTGTTAATGATAGAGCAAGTAAATGAGATTATGTACACATAATTTTTGTACAAGCTATCACATAAATTCATATACATATCAGTTACTTTTGGCAGTATCAATATGTCAAATATCTTTTTAATAAAGATTTGATAACACTAACAGAATGATTTTGGTGTCTGCTAAACATCTCTACACACTGAGTTTGTATCCATACCTCTGTTTCCCCATTCAGATGGAAATAAACCGACAGGTTGTCTGAAAATACATGTTTATTTTATGCATTTATTATAGTTGCAATCAACTATATATGTTTAATGTTTTATTTGTACAGTGTTTAACAGGTCAGATCTTTACAAAAAATGCATTGTAAATATAAAACAGAGTGACAATAAACAATAAACATGTTTTTACTGACCAGATACCTTTTCTTTTTTTCACAAGTTCAAATGGATTTCATTTTGTTTATGAAATTGAAATATGCTACAAAATTATTCAAAAATAATTATTTCCTGCATTTTGCTCAGATGAAGCTTCATTTCTCATGGAGTTCCTGTTCCCAAACCGGGCTACATGTACTCCCACAGGTACGTAAAGTGATGTAGGGACGGGCTGTGTGTGGATAATGATGTATGACTCAGACTCTCTCATTTACGTGCGTCCTCTCAAGCACATCCTTCTCATGGCATGTGTTGAGTATTTCACAGTTTCAAGTGGATTTCATAGGTTGTTTATGTACATGGATAAAAAAGAATGAGTGAGTGAGTTGGGGCGTACGCAGCTGGATGTTCAACATCGGACGGGATATGGGACTGAAAAAAGTTGGGGAAGGACTGTCATAGAGCCTCCCAGAAGTTTTTTACCCACCCGATAAAATTTGTCAGATCACCCCTGTCCCGGCACTTTTTGAGGTCCCCTATTAGTCTCTTTTTCAAAGCATGCGCAGTCTCACTGTAGTCAACGCTGATAGGAGCCATCGGCGGAGTCCCGTGCCAAATGGAAGGAATGTGCCAGCTGCAAGTGTCTGGATCAAACTCCATCACGTCTGAGATCTTAGTGATCTTGGCCTTCTTCATCCCACTGTCCTTTCGGATAATATCATTGAGCATTACCACCCACTCTTTACCATTCTTCCTCTTTACAGCAGGCACATCAGACTTGTTACTATGCACAAAATGGCACAGTGGCTTTGTTCCCACATCCTTTAACCGTGTGAAGGCATGAAGCACCATCTCTAAAACGTCTTTCTCGCTGGAGATGTCGCTGGAAATGCTGACAACTGTGACATCACTCAGTGCTACAGCGAGGCTTGCTACTTCCTTATCACGTTCATGGCTATGATCATCTTGAACCATCTGATACGGTTTCAGTCCCTCAGTGTCGATAATCATGATGCAGTCGCACCCCAGTTCCTCTCTAACGTCTTTGTTGACATTGATCAGCTGGATGAACGCCCCTCTGGTGCATGTTCCTTTGCCGATGGTAAATCTGGACCCAAACATGGTGTTGAGCAGAGACGATTTTCCAGAGTTTTCAGCTCCAATGATGGTGATGACCTTGAGCTTGCTGTTGGACTGCATAATGTCGTGAAGCTCAGTAAGCACCTTTGTGATCCATTTCACTGGGATGTTTGCTGCATCTCCATCAACAAGCTCGAGAGGGAAACCGTCCAGCAGCATCTGAGCACACAGTGCAGGGAGTTGTTCCACGGTTTGTCTCTGACGGCTGTAATCTGGCAGGGAACTTGCACATTCATACAGCTGCCCACACTCTCGAAAAAAATGTTCCAGGCGTAAAGAACAAGCAGATATTTGCTTGTCAATCTCTGCAATTTTCTCAGTGTCTTGGGGAAATTTCTGGCTTTGCTCTCTGTATTGATCCTGCAGAGCTGACAGCTTGTTCCGGGACAGATTGTCCAGATCTGTTTCCAGCCATTTGAGGAAATAGTTGCGTTGCACTTCTGAGGTGACCAACCCATGAAGGAAATTTGACATTGCAGCTGTCTTCTCAAATCTTAGCTGTTTCCTTTTCAGCTCCTTTTCTTTTGTTTTCAAAGACTTGCGGTAATCTTCAGTGTTCCGGTTGGCAGCTTTTCTCAGTCTCCAGTACTCAGTTTCCAGCCATGAAATCGCTTTCCAGATGTTCCCCTGGGAAGTCAGTTGTTTTTCCTTGAATTCGGAAATGTTAGTGACTTGTGCAGTGATTTTACCTGCATTCTTCCACGCACTCTGGCATTCATCACTATCTTCATCTACTAGGATCTCACAGCAGCGAGCTCTGCCAGCCAGATCTTCCACAGACACTTTGTTTGTGCAGTTTTCTAGCATTTTAGAGATTGATTCTTGGAGGGCTTTTATCAGCTCTGTATCAGACTTTTTTGTCTTGCTTGCATTAGTTATCTTCAAACTTGGTTTTAGCGTCATCGTTTTGAGTGTGAAGGTTTTCCCTTGTACACTGCTGATCAAAATGATATTTGCTTTCACATTTTTTCGTTCCAGATTCATGAAGTAATCAACTTCTGATTCATCACAGAAGATGTAAACGACTGCAGACGTCTGGCAGAGGAATAAGAATTGCTTGTCAAAGGCCCTGATGTCTCCTCTGAGGTTGGCAACAGCCAGTGGCTCTGTGAATTTGTCTATACCCTTGTTCCCACATGGGAGATACCAGCTGATTTCGACTAGCCCATCTGATATCCTCCTGGGGACATCACCACTCACCATGTCACGGTGGCAAAATGTGTCATGGCAGGGCTGAGTGTTGCTGAGCAGTTTGTTCAGAATCTGAGACTTGGAGATTGTCTTCCTCAGTCTGACAAATGACACCAGAGGGATATCAGAGAGGACAAGTCTTTCTTCACAGCTTAACTTACTGAATGCCTGGTTGGAGGGTTTGAAGGTCCTGACAATTTCGCGCATGGACCACAACATCAACGTGATTTCTCTTGTTTCATGGTCGGGCAGCAACAGCGGGATAGCAAACTGGCAGAGTGCCATTTTCAGAACTATGTTCTGCTGAAGAAAGCTGTCTGAACAGAAAAACAACACAATTATCAGATCCAGGGGATTGATGGCATATCTGTTGTCTGTGTCCTCATCGCTGGACAAACATGGGACACATCTAGCATTTGCATTCAGCAGCATGAGTTTCTTCAAAAAGGCCTCAGGAAGTGACTTTGCAGTTTCAAGTTCGTTGTCTGATGTGTCCTTTTGATTAATTTCCAGGACAGTGCTCAGTGTTAGCTCGTTGTCAAACTGGTCTTCAAGTCCAATCTTTGACAACACCTCCCTCAGACATGGACCTGTGAATCAATACAAAGAGACCAATGAATGTACAGGATGTTACATTTGATCTTTACCTATTACCCAAAATTCCCATGAGGATCAGTTTGCTCATCACTGGTGTGACTACACAGCCTGTTAAAACTTGTACATAATATAGAGTGTTCTGTGACTCTGAGAAGCTTTGTCAAACCTGAGAGAAGCGAAAACTGGGGGCATGGAGTTTGAAAGACATGGACAATTGCCAATTTACCAGGAACAGAGGAGCTAACAAAGAGAGGATTACTGAATGGGCCTACGGGGTAAAGTCCCAAACGACCAAGGGTTCAGGGGAGCCTATACCAGTGACAGTGACCACTAACATTTCTTGTTGGAAAACCACAGGATAAAAGCAAAGTGAGGATGTGCAAATAAAGCTTTTTATCCTGATCCTTAAATACTGAGGATCTGCTGATCTGATATTTCCTTTTTTATTGTGGTTTTGTTCATTTTTTTTGCATGGTTCTGATGGCAGTGACATCCTGTTGGTTGATCTGATTGATGTTGTTACAGCAGCCATGTTTCCACTGCAAAAAACTTTCCTCAGGGACTAGGTACCTTTGGAGGAACTCATTTCATTTCCAAAGTGAGAATCAGAGTCTAAATTAAGTTTTGGGGATCTTAATTTACCCCCTGAAAGTCCCTGGCTGGGGGGCAGTGCTTTCCAAAAGTACAGGAAGGTTTGGGGCAGCACTGGACACTTCTGATTGTTTAAGTACTCACTGCATTTTATTTCTCTACTTATCACACACTTTTAAAATAATATGATAGTTAGTAATAATATTGTAGTAATGTAATAACATTAACTTCTCACCTGTATGTACACTTATAGAGACCTCCTCACTGCACCGATTGTTGAACACTGTTGAGACAGAGACAGTGTACTTTGTGTCTGGCTCTAAATCAGTGAATATCTTGTAGCAGTCTTCCATGATCACTGCTAGCGGCTCTTTCCCCAGACTTGTGACCTTTACGAGGAACTGATGTGGGATTTCCTCCATGTTGTCTCCTTTGGTCCACCTCACAGAAAGAGCCCTGGCCTCTGAATGGCCTTGGGTTAAGTCTCGAGGGGCTGGCACCGCTGCAAGAGAGCAGTTATTTGACATTAAAATGTTTTTATTTAATAATGAACATACTGCAGTGAAATTAATATGAAATGTCTTGGCAGTTCTAATACTACCTGTGAAAACAGATCCGTGGATCCATTCACTTAAATTTCCCTCCTTGTCTTCAGTGGCCACACTGAAAATGTATTTTTGCCCAAGTTTAAGTTTGGTTATTTCAATTTTAGTCAAATCTTTGATGACTGAGCAGTCTTCCACTTTTGCTGTGGGGGAGCTCCATTTAACTCTGAAGGTGTTAGGCCCCTCCAGTCCCTCTGGACAGCCCCAGCGTAGGACCACAGAGTTTGGCTTCACTGACAGGAACTCGATCTCACCAGGAGGGGGCACCACTGTCAAACATAAGACAGCACAAGAAATTATATGTGCCACTTATACAGTCATTTCAGACCTGATATTAAAACATGATCATGTTGTCACTTCTGAAAAAGAAATCAGTTCAATTACAGTATGACATTTATGTGTCAGATTTTAACTGTCAATGAATCATCACTATAAATAGGTTTGACAGTTATTTTAGTCAGCAGCTGTAGAAATATTTTGTCAATACAGTTTTTATCATTCACTTTTGCTCAATTCTTGAATAAAAATTACTTTTTCCAAACAATAAGCTGAAATCTCTGATTAATTGGTAAGTCAACACATCTGAATTCCTCATTCACTTGAGCAAATCACAACTTTTGGCACATGTGTGCTAAAGAGTAAGTACAATTGTCCACAGTTTGCATGGTAAACACTTGCACATGGCTCGCTGATCATAATGACAAGTTGATTCTCAGTGTCATACTTGTCACAGTTTCTAAAGTCTTTTACTGTGGGAGCCATCACATTCAAAATGATCCATTCAGTTATCAAAATCTGTCAGACATGTATAGTCCATGAATATATGTTATATCTACATGATTGTTTCACATGTCTCGCAAATGGGCAGATGAGCTGTCAGGTGACAGTAATGAACTGGGATTCCCATTAGTGTCATTCAAATTTTCTGCTCACTGCATCTGACTTTATATGAAAGATCAAGGGTGACTTTTCTGTTGACAGAAACATATTGTTGCACAAATAAATTTACTGTATATAAATATCCTTTACATTATTGTACAGTACTTACATTTCCAAGAAAACTTTTTTGAAAAAAAAAGAAAAAGGTCAGAAACAAGGTAGAAAGGTAGGGAGGTAGATAGGTAGGTAGAGGTGTACCACTTAACATATTTTATGGTTTTTACCTTTGCCCCGGCACGTCAAATAAAATGCTATCAAACTTTAGAACAGTTTTTCTACACCCTGCCATTAATCCTTTGGAGACAGATTTTATTGTGTCTATACTTGTCTCCCTCCTTCTGGCACATTTCAAAGATCACTTGGTAATGTCTCTTGCAATTCATTGGTTCCAACAGTGGACTAACTTAACAATTTAGCACTCTTCTCATTTTTGAGTTGATTTGATTTACTTTAATTAAGTGACAAGAAACTCTCCACAACCCTCTACACAAAAACTCGACAGTTTTTTGCAGATGCAGTGCATGCATTGTCTTTTTTTGTAATCGTTTTTATGACATTTTATTAGATAGGTCACAGGAAAGGGGGTGAGAGATGGACTGTATAGGCTTCAGTCAGGTCCCATCCCTTTTCACTCTGTGCTGCAATGACAGCTGAGCAAGTTGGACAGCTTTCTCTTTTCCTGTTTCCCGTGTTTAGATGCTATGTGCTAGGCTCGTCTATGTTGAAAGACAAACCAAATTTTGAACGTGGTTAAAATACATTGATGGGGCACCTGTAAAAGCAATAAATATTCACATCTTAAGTTAGGTAATATTAGCAAATACTGGCTAAGTAGCAACATACTCTACATAAATCATTAGCTAGCCAGTTAGCCAGTATTTTGCTAACATTTGCTAGCTAGTTGGCTAGCTTATGGAGTTCTTATTTCTACATCTAGATATGCCCAGTCATTGAAGTTTTATAAAAACAAAAAAATTATGTATCAGAGTGCCTGTTATACTTATTAAGTATTTACCAACCTGTCTCAAGTAGTCCAGGCTTCTGGTATTCATCACCATCAGACATCTGTAATAGAATAATATTCAATAGCAAAATGCAGCATGTCACTAATACAAGATATTTCCCCATTATTTATACATTTTCAGATTTTTACCGGACTCTTGGCACCAGGCCTCTGTGAGACGATGTCATGACCTCTGTGATTTCTCTGTGCACAAATGCTGCAGATCTGCATCCGATCTGTTCTGCAGAAGAAATCTAGAGCCTTTTTGTAGTGCAGACAGCGTTTCTCCTCAACTTCGTAACACACATCTATGAGTTTGTGTCTCTCCAGAGATTTCACTACGTAGTGCTGCCGGACATCATAGTCGCAGAGGGAGACGTTACAGGTCAGACAGGTCTTCACAGCTGTAGCCTCATTGCAAATTTCACACAGCACCTCCTTTGCTCTGTATTCAAATACAGAAATAAAGTAAAGTAGTGACATTTATGCTACATGAGCTAGGTGTCAGCCTGACCCTAAACATTAAAGCATGAAAGAACAGCCAAGAGTTTCTCCTAGCTAAAGAAGGCCTACTGAAACATTTTTATTGAGACTTCTTGATGTAAATAAGGTTTGCCATCACAAAATGAAGCAAAGTTGTACTTTGGAAGTGTGGTATCCAGTGTTTTTTTAAACTTGACCCACAACATCTCTACACATGCTGCAGATTCTATGCTATGTTTTTCAGTCATCCATCTCACACCAGTTTAACAGATTTTTATCCTTTTTACGACCGTGAACTGAACTACAGTAACTGTGTATTGGGCTCAAATTCCTGCCAAAATTCGGGTGACCGACACTCGATACTGTGCATGAATGCAACTGATGAGCTGCAGGTTTTGCTACCCAGTCATGTCTAGTTGGTAACCCTAGATTTGCAAAACTCTAACACATGCAAACTTGATTCAGCGTAGGCTTTAGGAACTCACCTGTTGCATTATTAAGAGCCACAAAGTCTGTGTAGGAAGGAGTTTGTGGTGGTTGAGTAGATCAAATACAGGATTTTTACCCAGTGGACTGGGGTTTGTCCTGTTTGAAAACCAAAAGTAATTGATGATACAGTTTGAGTAGGTTTAGGCACCCAAACTACTTGGATAAGTCTTAAAAAAGATCATTGTCGATACTGACCAGATTGACCCTTTAATAACCTCAATCCAGTCCTTTGGTTTTTTATAAATATGGAAAAACTATGTCATTATGATTTTATTCAAGGAGCTTGTAAAGCAACAATAAATGTGTGCTCTGAGTTTACCATGCCACAGAAACATATGCTATTAACCATCTAGCCAAATTTCAATTACTTAAAAAATCATATAGTATATAAAATTAGATTCAAGATCTAATTTTATATACTATATGATTTTTTAATTCTTTTTTTTTTCATTCTTTTAAAAAAAGAGCCATTTCTGTTGCTCTGAAACACTGTAAGTGTACCTGCTTCACTGTCTCAGTGTCAAACACTGCAACCTAAAAATTACTGTACGGCATATTTCTTCTCCAATTGTGAAAACTAATAAAGTGGACCAAAAACCTTTCAAAAAATCCAAACTTCACAGGTCAGACATTGTGAATGTAAGGGTGCGGTGGCCCATCTGTGCTGTTCTTTTTTCTAATCTGGCTCTTCTGAAAAGTAATTAGGAAAGGGTTTCACATGAATCACTTACAGTGGCTTTCTTGCAGAAAGCACCAAAGGCAAACGTCTCTCATAGCCTCTTCAAAATATGAAGAATCAATGTGTACAACTCTCACAAGACTTTTGCAGATCTAAGGTTACCATCTAGACAGGACCTTGCTACACCAGCTGTGTGACAACATGCTAACACAAGTCATGTTTGCACACATACAGCGCTAGTGAATTGTGAGACATCACACGGCCTGTGCACAGTTGTATCTGTTCTGTTCTGTTCAATGTGAGACAGACAACTGAAAAATGCAGCTGTGTAAATGTACTGTGAATCAGGATATCTTCTCTATCTCGTGTACCCTTTCAGATATTAGTGCGGTGAATTTAAAGTGTCTCACATTTCATCAGAGAAAAGTGTCCTTCCATCATAGTGGAAATCCCTCGATCCAGAAGCTGATGAACAATCAAATGTGTCAGACGAGAATCTGGAGTCCGCTCTCTCTCGATAGTGGTGACTGAGACCAAAAGGCAAAATTAGAAAAAAGACATCACAAGAAGCTACAAGAAAAAAAACCTGTAATGTCACCTTAAAGGTCCAGTGTATAAGATTTTCAGGGGTCTGTTGGCAGAATATTGCAGAAGTGGATTGTAATATGGGGGGGCTCACTATTTGATAAGCAACAGGTCACCGATGCCATTTTTATCTAATGTGTCGTAACAGCTTACTGATGATTTATTAAGTATTTCTAACCCAATTACAAATGACTTATACATCATTAAGGGTAGTGTTATTGTAAAGTGGTACCAGAAAGGGTTAACCTAAAGTTCAACATGTTTTGTCTCACTTAGGATATGAAGGAAAGTCCATCTCCTGTGACTCAGAACTGTGCACCATTTTTACCCTGAAGGTCATGACAACATGTTTTTATGTTATTCATATTCAGAATGTAGCAGTAAAAAAACATACAAGGCAGAGATTATAATGGTTGTTGCATCATCTTGGTGGAAAACAATAAGTTCAGGATAAATATTCCTTTGGATCTCTACAGAGACAATATCTAAGTAATGAATCATTTCTGATACATTCATCCAATATTGTTGCAGAACAATGAATCAGCCTCCTATAACAGTATTACATATAATCTTGCTCTATACTGTTTGTCTCTTTTGAAATTGCGTGACGTATCAGTTGAACTGTCAGGCACATCTGTTGCGTGTCAGAGGATGTAGTTTGAGTGTCAAATGTATTTTATTGTACAAATATTTTGCTAAACCAATAATCTTTGTGTTTGATTAGGTAATTCTTCTCATAGCTGCATAATGTGCATAAAAAAGAATTATTAAGAAAACTATATTACTGAATACTTTTCTAACAAAAAATATGTTGATAGAGTTCGTCTCTATATATTTTCTGTCAACTCGCAGCTGTTACCAGCACACCAGACAGTGTGTGACAGAGTTTGTCAAAGTGTGAGAACAAATTGTTTATATGAAAGCACCACTGATAATGACTGCCATCTGATCGTCTGTCAGCACTTTAAAATGTCACCAAAGTTTCTTAAATGTATCAAAGAAAACGTGTTGAATATTCATCATATTAACTGCTTTTTCAATAACAGCACATCATGAGGTAGACAATAATGGGATCAGTGATTTTTACCTGGTGTGGACAAAGTCATGAGGGGCTGTGTGAGCAGTTAACTCTGGGTACACAGCAGAAGGAGGGCAGTGTACCTTAAAACTGGAAAACATACATACACACATAACACAGTATATATGTATCTGGGTTTTGAGATGGTCTCTATCAGATTGTTAATTAGACAGATGTAGGGCAACACATTAAGATGCAGGAAACTTACGTTTGTGGGCCCATGCCAATCACAGGTCTACTCCAATATTTGGGCATGCCTACTTTTCTGAAATGAAGTGACAAGAAAAAATAATCACCAAAATGTAATATGTTAAAGATAAAGATGTTGGAATTATAAAAGACTATTCCATCAGTTCACAATTTCTGAGTTATCCTATAGTCTGGTGAGTTGACAAGTGTACAGAACAGAGCCTGACCAACACTGTATTTGGGGTCTGTAATGATACCAAAGTGAAGAAATTCCAATAACGAGAAACACAATGAACAATGATTTTTTGCAATGCTCCCTCAGAAGTGGTGTCACAGAGATATGTAATGGAGACAGGATATTTTAGTTTAAGAAAAAACTCTCAGGGCGTTGAAACAGTAAACTTTCACTCATATTTTTAATAATAATAATAATTATATATATATATATATATATATATATTAAATCTAAATTCAGAAAAACAATCAAATATATGTAAAGTGCAGCCTGTATAGCTATAGCAAAGTAAAGCAAAGGCCACATATTGGGCAACATTCTGTATATGCTGATCAATATATTTGTGATAGGCCAATATCGGTATCAGTTGACCAATATACAGGTCAGACTTTAGTACAGAATATAATGGATGATGTATTCCTGTATCTCCTAACCACACACTGTCACTGATGTTCTCTCCTAGTTTACTTTTTATTTTCAATTCTTGGAAGCAAAAGCACAGTAAATTTTCCATGTAGTTACTTTCCAACATGTCAGTGGTAAACACTGTACAACTGAGAATAGTGTCAGTGGAGTAAAATTAAAACTGCTTACATAAAAACAATGGGTAAGTAACAAGTCTGTCTTACATGTCAGAATGAGGAGTAATGTCCTTTGAAGACAAGTCGTCAATGTCTGTCCTACAGGTAGAGTAGTTATCGAGTCCATCCATTCTGGAAAAATAACAACATTAATTAATTATTCACTATGGGCCTGTCAAGCTTTAGATTAGACACCTTGAAGACAAGAGCATTTAACCATTTGCTTGTGTGCTCTAACATAAGTTGCTTTTACACTTTTTGTGTTTTTTAATGTGGAACGCTTAACTGGACCACCAAAGCAGAAGTGAAAAAGAAAAACAGTGAGAATCAGTCTTACCGTTCTCCCTTAAAATAGGGTGGTATATTTTTGGTGGAATTCTCTGATGCACATAAAGACTCTGGTTTCTCTCCACTGGAAAAACAAAATAAAATATTTCATTTTACAGACAGAAAAGCATTATTTATTTATTTATTACTGTTGGTGTCATATAATGTGTGTTGATGGCTGAACTGAACCACCAAAGCATGAGAATAAGAGAAACAAAAAAAAAAATCAGTCTTACTGTTTTCCACTAAAATAGGGTGGTATATTTTTGGTGGAATTCTCTGATGCACATATAGACTCTGGTTTCTTTCCACTGGAAAAACAAAATAAAATATTGAATTTAACAGACTTAACTTTCTGAAGACCCCAGAGCGTTATTTTTGCAACATGAAGATTGCCAACACTTTCACTTTATTGTCCCTAAGGGAATATTCATGTCCACAGCCCTGTATACATCAGTCAACAAGCACTGACCCCGATGTCTCGCCAACAATATTTAAATGTTCAATTGTTTTGGGTTTTTTTAACTGTTTGTGTCTCATAATATATGTTGATGGCCGAACTGAGCCACCAAAGCACAAGAATGAGAAAAAAAAAAGTCTTACTGTTTTCCACTAAAATAGGGTGGTATATTTTTGGTGGAATTCTCTGATGCACATATAGACTCTGGTTTCTTTCCACTGGAAAAAACAAAAGAAAAGATTTCATTTACCAGACAGAAAATCATTTTTTACATGGAGAAGTCACCAAACACAGAGAATATATATATATATATATATATATATATATATATATATATATATATATATATATATATATATATATATATATATATATATATATATGATTTTGAGTGCTGAACACTGCCAGTAGAGAAGCACAGTGCTAACACACACACACACACTGCAATTAAATGTAGATATGCTGCTATAGGTGTATATTTTGTGATAACAAAATCTACATCTGTATAAATATTAATATAACAAATATAGACCTTTTGTTTGTATGAGAACAAAATCATTCACCCATTTAGCTTTATCATTTATCTCGGTCTGTCTTATATGTCACGATTCATACTCCGTTTTATATTCTGTAGGCTGTGGGCTACATATTTATATGAAGTATCACAAGGTCTTGTCTGAAATCTTTAATAGATTAGCTGATGATCTTTAGTAGGCATTTTCTTTGTTGTCATATTAGATTAAGGTAAAATGATTATGGCAACACTTATTATGTCAAAACATCATTTATAAGACGTTATAAAGACAGCTTACAGCCTACAGTGTACTTGAACTGCTCTTCCTTAAGGGCACTCATTAAGGGATAGTCTGGGAAACATTAGTAGGAAAGAAGTTCCTTTGCTAAGGTATACTGTAGAAATTTTTGTAGAACACTAAGATACATCAAAACTGGGAAATGTGGTCCAGAATCTATAAATTAATGAGTCATACATCTCACTTTTTTTTTCTAAAATGCGGTTTGTAAACTGATCTATATAACAAGAAGAAAGTAAAAGTGTAGCTTATTAAACTTTATCTGCCACAGAAAGGAAGACTTTAGATTCTGTGAAATATGATAATCCACTTTCTCTGAGGGGTAGGTGTTATTCTTTTTCCCCTATGTCTGTTCCATCTCCTCCCAGCCTCCTGAGTGACTGCAGTACTTCTCTGTACTGCCAAAAGAGACGTGTCCAGTCCCTATCATAGAAGCCCATGGGACCATAGTGACATGACACGAGACATAAGAATGGACCCTTACCCTTCTCATCAAACTCTCAGCAAAAAAGCAAACAACCATATATTCCAGAATGTAAAACTATTTCTTTAAACCAATGGCAAGTAAAAATCATCCCTTTATGAGTGCGTAAGTGAGGCTGTGAATACGCTATCTTACTGTTTTCCTTTGAAAAGTAAAGGGGGTTCCATGGAGTTTTCAGACTTCACGCTCAAACATTCGCTGGACCTTGATGTCTCCAATCTGAAAATAATTTTGCAGTTTTAGAGAGTTACTTAAAAGTACCACCTTCTATTTGAGATGTATGTTCAGTCACACAATTTTTGAACCCTCCTTAAATTTTGATCCTTATCCACAAGCAGATTACTGCTGCTGATATCAATCAGTCTTGTGTCCATGCAAATAAAAAAAATACTGCTGAAACAATAGTGACAATGTCAGAGGAGAATATTGTGTTGGCAGCTTAAGTCTTACGACCTTTTATAACAGCAACAATGTCAATGAAGACAAAAAGACACTGTCACCTGCCTGTCTATCAGCAGGATTACAGAAGATTAACTGGCCCAATTTTCATGAAACGTAGTGGAAGGCTGTAGCATGGACCAAGGAAGAACCCATTAAATTTTGTAGCAGATCCAAATCTTGGGATGGGCACACAAAATATTTTTCACTTTCATTCACATTGTGAATAAATACCATGCATCTTAAAATCTAGTAGATGGTACCAATGTCCAGTAGTGACATAAACATAAACAGTTGTAAAAATATGATGACCTCATATCACAATCCACATTTACAAAAGAAACAAGTGAACCACAAAAGAAAGAGAGTGAAAGTGAGGCTGTGGATTTGTAATCTTACTGTTTTCCTTTGAAAAGTAAAGGTGATTCAATGGAGTGATCGGATTTCACACTCAAACAGTCAGTGGACCTTGATGTCTTCGATCTGAAATTCATTTTGCAATTTCAGAGACTTAATTAATAGTACATATGACATCCATATTTAGTCAAACAATTTTAACTTTTAAACCATTCTTTTGGTACCTAAAGGTATAATCTGCAACATTTCAACCTCAATGTATAGATGATACTATTATAGCATATAGTATAGTATATTATATATTTTTTTCTCATTGGCTTGCTGTGCTTAGGATGAAAGTAATCAGCTTTCTCATTTTGGTTAACAATGGGGCGCAGCAAAAAAATCTTTTAGTTAAAACTTTTTTTAATTTTAATTTTATTTCAAAAGAAAAAAAATGACTCGCCACAACTTATGTCTTTCCACTTTTTTCCATTCATTATCAACTTTCATATTCCTTAACAATTAGTTAATAGTAAGTGAAATAACTTTAGACATCATTTGAAATATACTTGAAGGTCTTCTTACCTTTGTCCCCTGTCCTTTGAGCCAGCAGACGTTCCTGACGATTCTATGTCAATGAATTTAGAAATGAGAACCTTCACATTCCCCCTGAAAAGAATTAAAGTAGTGAACTTATTCTGCTGATTGGACAATGCACTTATACTGTGTGTGATGCCTTATTTTCTGTCTTACTGTATAGTGACAGTAAGAGTACAGAGTGTAAATGTGAAGTGCACTCTGCTGATCAAGATTTAGTGCAGCTGACTTCAGGATGATGAAAGTAAGGTCTATACAACCTGTTGAAAAGAGGAATGAAAGTATATATGTTATGACTATTAAAGGAGGTTATGGACTCTTACTTTGTATCGTCTTCCTTCGATGGATCCATCCCTTTTTTTGACTGAGGAGTCAGTTAAAGCTTACACACCCTTCTTCACCTTTGGACCATCAGAGATAAGTACAAACCTGTAGATGTTCACAAACCAGTTATCAGGTGCCAAAACCTAAAATAAGTTTCAGCACCTATCAACATTTAACACTGAACATTTATGACCAGACATCCACCCAATTCAATAATTCAGTATTGTGTAGTGTTCATCATGACTGAATCATGACTTTGCTCAGAAAATGTTCCGCTTCCTCAAGATTTATAACACCAAACACGTGTTAAACATGTGATTAGATGGTGCCTAGTTGAACATACGCGTTCAAAAGTCTTCTGTGTGGTGCTTTGCTGAGATAAACACACACTAAAACACAAGCGCAGCTCAGAAAAAAACTGTCCTGTAAGGGCATTTTCACACCAGGTATGATTGATTCATACTGTGCCAGAGTGACTGCCAAAGTGCCCTTATGCAGCCCATCATGCAAGACACCCCTGTCCGAGCTCTCAGGGTGTTGGCAGATCAACTGGCGGATAACTTCACAGACATTTTCAAACTTTGGACCACCTACGCTGTTTATCAACTGCATAAATAAATTTAACTGATATTTTTTTATAGCCGTCACTGCTATCAGTCAGTTAGTGAGAGGTACTTCCTTGTTGTTCAAGGTAGAGCAAATTTCAACTCATCCTTGGGGACCGATGCATCCGTCAAAGTACGTCCTCTACAAGTTCTGCTACTGACAGGCTGTTTTAACATGTTGGATCAGAATGAATGTGTTAAAACACAAAAGTCACACAATGCCACAAAGCAACTAATCAGCTAAGGCAGTGATGGAAAAGCAGCCGTCTTTTGAGAGGTAAAATGACTGTTTTTGCTAAAGCACTTAAATCTCTTTAAGTTTCAAACTTTCAAAGTTTGTCCTTTAAGCATGATATTTCAAGATGCCAACGGCTTCACTTAGGAGCGCTGCATAAAGCCTCTTAGCATGATTTCTTGTCCTAGGGTTTAGACTGAAGCATTCAAGGCAGTTTCAGTCATAATACAGCACATATCCAATGCAGTTACCATGGTTACGCTTCACTCACATCATTCTTTGATGTCACCAGACAACATTATTGTCAGCATTATCTAACTTAGTTAACAGACAGTAAGCCAGTGTTAGCTAGCTTCTCCAAAATGGACAACAAAAAGAAATCCAAAACAAAAACAAACTCAATAGAAGATGATACTTTTGTTCTCCTCAAAGAATACGGAAAACACAAGCACATATTCAACGTAAATTTAACTGCAGTCATGACAAATACATACAGAAGCTGCAGCAAGAAGTAACTGACAAACTCAATGAGAGAAATCTGCTGTGAAACAAACTGTAGATGGAGTCATATGGAAATGTGAAAATATTACTCTGACAGCAAGAAAAAAGACAGGACAGGAGTCAACAAAGTGTTTAAATAAAACAATATAACAAACATCAATATATGAGACAGAGTAACACATTTTTACACTGTCATGGATCCCTTAAAATTTTAAAATTGCCTAAGGAAAATGGTCACGTAGGACCTTCACTTAGGGAACAGTCAAGTAGCTATGGGCAAACACTTAGAGATGAAAGGATTTTAAATGAAAATTTTAGGGAAACCTTAGCCTAAGTTCCCTGATACAGAGGGCTGTCTGAAAAGTCTGTCAGTGGCAAAAACAAGCACCTTTAGCGGACATATATACTTTGATGAGAACATTTGACCCCAAGGATTATGTTGTAGCTATCGCAGGCCATTTCAACTGAGTTAATCTACTGGACCAATTTCAAAACTATTTAGATCTATTCATCTCGACCCCAAACCACTGAACAAAAAAAAAACATGGTTAAAAATGTGGGAATTACCCTTTGGGATAATGCTACTTAGTTACGCAAGACTCATATCAGCAGCCTTGCATTACAGCAACTATGTTTAGAGCTGCAATTACAAAACAATTATAGCTAATCGACCATAATCTATGACCCCCACATAAATCAATTCTTCAGTCAGTGCCACTTATGAAGGTGCTGGCTTAGAACTGGAGTTGGTCCACAGGCGCTGCACAGTCTGACATAATGAAATTATCTCTGCCACTGAGATTTTGTTTTCAGTGCCATTTATCTTTCTGTTTGCCTGTTTTGTCACCAGGATTACAGAAAAAAACAGAAAAATTAAGGGAAAATGTTAGAACTAAGAATAAGCGATAATATTTGACATGAAATTGAAACATGACATTTGCACTTGCAGATTTGCATATTGTAGAAGAGTGAACTATTGGCTTTAGCAAAGTTCATCGCATTCTGACTGCACTTCTACTTCAAAGTGTGCCTCGGAGCGAAACAGATCAAATGTACATATACTGTATGTGGAATGATAAAATACACAAACATCCTACCTGAATCTCCAGGTGAATCAGTGATCTTGCAAACAACTCAAATAGAGCTGAACATTTTGGAGGGCAGAGAGTTGTCATTGTCTAACCTCTCCCTCATTTGTATAATGAGTAACCAGGTCAGATGCCAGCAGATGGCTGTATACGTCAAACAAGGTGACTCTCTTTTTCAAATATCTGTTTCAGTGATATGTTTTACAAAATGTATTAATGTGATTTTTTTTCATAATTATTCATTTACACATTCACACATAACATTCTGATCATTGTCAGTGTTGTGTTTGAAATTCAATGTGTGTGTGTATGTGTGTGTGTGTGTGTGTGTGTGTGTGTGAGAGAGAGAGAGAGAGAGAGAGAGAGAGGGAGGGAGGGAGTTCAAGTTCCACAGATGATATAATGACATACAGTGTGGGAACTGTGAAGAGTGATTTATGATCATCAGGAACTTGTCTTGTTGCATAACTTACAGTAACGTATCATGTGGCACCGTGTGGGGGACCTGGAGGGTGGGAGTGGGAATTCAAGTTCAGCACCAGGACTTTGTTATATAATGTGGACTGGTAGCTGGAGACGTTTAAGTTCACCCCATGGCCACTGCCAAAGTGCCCTTCAGCAAGCCATAAAACCCCTAACTGCTTGGAGCTCAGAGGTAACCCAGTCATGCTAACATCTCTTCACTTCGAGCCTGTGCATGTGTATAATGTGCGTGTAATAAAAAATACTAACAACAGAGCATACAAATTTAATTTTCCCAAGCGGGATTAATTAGGTGGTAAATGACAACCTGCTGCAGAAATATTGGACTGTTATTCTTAAATAATAACATTTTATTCCACTGAAAAATAACTGGTTGTGTCTAGAAGAGAACACTAGTTTTCCAAAACTCTCGTGCATTTACGCTTGATTCAGTAAAGCTGCGTTTGACTCAGCAATTGTGGATATACCAGGAGACAGTCCCAGAGCTGCTTCTATGTATTCTTGTCTTGCTGGGTTTGAACCATATCTGCAGCCGTAACAGCGAAATTAATTCAATCAGGAGAGATTTAGCTCTGAGAGTACAAAATATATTTAATTGACATGTACACAATGAGAAATGTGAAAGTCTTTGACGGTTAGACTCCATCATGACATCATCGTGTATGAAGAGGGTAGTGAAGCTGAGATTAGTAAAGGTAACCCGCGATGGTGTCTAGACAGTGGTGGTGGGATGGCTGAAGATCTGGATGTGATGAGGACTGGACTCCTGATGAGCTCGACCTGGGCTCTGGATATGAAGACCTGGAGGAGAATGGGGTTTTGAAATGACAACCTGATTGGCTGATGGCTGATGGCTAAATCTGGTTGATTGACTTGAATGAGACATAAAGATAGTCTTCCTGATTGAACTTAAGCTGAGCTTCATTTTTATTATCTCTGTCTGCATTACCTCAAAGTGCTTTATGTATTCTAAACACTTAGGTAACAAGGTAAGGTAACATTTATAGTAATAGATGTATTGCACCACATTATTGTAGACATTTGTACGTAAGTCTAAAAGTGACGAATCATGCCATCTTAGTCTGCTTGGCTATTTTATAAGGTGGCTACAGGGTTCATTTCTTTATCATTTATCAGCACAGGGTTGTATCATGAAATGCTAGCCATGGTCCCTCAAAGCTACTTAAAAAAACAAAACTTATATCATAAATCAATTAATAAATAAGTCATAGAAACAAACTTTTTTGTTATGGTGGAGTTTTATAAGAGATGTTGGATTCACCTACAGCCTGAGGAAAGGCACGTACAAATCTCACAAGAATTTCACAAATCTAAGGTTCCCTTCTAGTCACAAGCAAAATTACTCAACAGTTTTACATTTTTAAACAACCTGAAGGATAAACCTATAAACCAGATCAAGCTGATTAAATTGTAAATGCTGTGTTCAATTAATAAATACATACATAACACATACAATAGATTAGTATTAATACTTTTGTGCATATTTTTATGATTTCTTTTTAAATTTTATTGTAAGTGTTCTATTTGTGCTTCTTGACTTCCAGTGCTTACTTTTTAACCTTCTATTTTCTAAAACTTACCAGCCATTTGTGATCATAAGTATTACCTGAAATGGAAATATCTTTTCTATTAAACCCCTCCATTGCACACCTTGACAACAGCCTCACTGACAGTGGTGGACAGTAACGAAGTACATTCACTCTAGTACTGTCCCGAAGTATATTTTTTGAGTATCTGTACTTTACTTGACTATTTGTTTTTTTAGAAACATGACTTTCACTCCACCACATTTCTACGAAGGCTGTCATTACTTGTTACTTTTAGGCTAAGCATAGCTTTGAAAATGCAGTTGGCTACACGCTGTGTTTCTCACGGGAGGAAACCAATCACAGTACCCACTTTCAACTGGGACTGATGTAAAAGCAGACATACGTCATCCAGGGGTGCTCTGTAACAAGCACAAGCTTTTCCCTCTTTCATTCAAACAAAACTCGGTAATGGTGAAAGACAAAGTTAAATCTGTAGATGTTATTATGATGTGAAAAAGAGAAATAATTCCAGGTAGGCTTTTAATGTTGGATTGTTTTTATTGGGATGAAAAATATCACATATATATACTTCCCTGAAGCCAGAAGGAAATCTCAGTTATTTAAGAGACTTGGAAAACTCCTTACAGTCAGCTTCAATCTAATTTTATGCAGTGACTGTAATACAGTTACGTCGGAAAATGACAATAGCTGTCCCTTTTATTTTTGATTGCATTTCTATGCTGAAGTTTTTATAGGTGCTTCTACAGGCTTTGTGTAGCAGAGTGGATCTACAAGCAGATCAGTGCATCATTAGATGGTTTCAGAGTTACAAGCTTCTGTAAATGTATCGTGAAAACAATACAGAATGTATTGATATCAGAAAATGTACTTTGGAGTTTGCACTTTTGAATACTTAAGTATTTTTAAAAGCAAGTATTCTAGTAGTTTAACTTGAGTACAATTTTGACTGAACAACTTCTACTTGTAGCTGAGTAATATTTGACTAGGAGTATCTGTACTTTGACTCAAGTAATGGGGTTGAGTACTTTGTCCACCACTGCTCACTGGTGTCTTCTCTTCTCGCTCAGTGATACCCTAAAAATGCACAGAGGCATGCAAATATAGTTAGATTAACGCATTATTGTTATTATAGATACAGAATAAATGGGATCATATGGGATCTCAATTATCCAAACAATATTTTGTTTCTGATTCTCGACTACACACATACATATGTTTAATTGGGAAAACATCAGCTGACCAATCAAAGGTTGTGTTTTGAAGTATATTAGGAGTGTGTGAGGCAGAGACTTTTTGATTTGACCTCTCTGAGGAGAGGAGTCAGTGTACATGGAACTGCTCCCACACAGCAGTACGGCCAAACTGAGAACTCACCACCACCTACCTGTTTGAGTGGGTGGGGTAGGACAAATACAGATAGACAGACACACAGACAGATGAATATACGCATAGATATAAGTGGGGGTGTGTGTGCATGTGGGCTGAAGATTACATCTTCCACACCCACCTGTGGTTGACATCAGTGTCTGTTTCTGTCCAAATATCCATACGTCCAACTTTTTGAGAAAAAAAAAAGAAGTTTTTGTTTAGTTATGTACATAAACTGAAACAAGCGGCCAACTCTTTGGGTTGGGGTTTACTATACAAGACACTCAGACCTGTAGTCTGATGCCTGTGATTAATGAAGACCTGAGGTCACTTGTTTCACTGAAAGTTGATGACCAACCTTAACAGACTGCAGGACCCCCTTGTAGCAATTGTAACCAAGTTCTGTAATTTTGGTCATAATATGTGTCTGCTGTTGGGTCATAAAGACAGGACACATGGATATAGAAACAAAACAAAAACAATGTAAAAGATATAGTAAGATAAAAAAAAATGTAACAAGACAAAAACAGCATAAAAGATGTTGTGAAAACAATGTAAAAGACTGAACAAAATGAAAACAAAGTAAAGCCATAGCAATATGCAACAAGACAAAAATGATTTCAAAAGATGAAAATAACATATGTAACAAGACGAAAACAATGTAAAATACTAAACAAAATGAAAAAGTCAAAGACAGAACAAGACGATGTAATAAGACAAAAATTAAGTAATAAGATGAAAACAATGTTAAAAAGAACAAAATGAAAACAAAGTAAAAGACATAACAAGATGCAACAAGACAAAAATTATGTAAATAATGTAAAAAGACGAAAATGAGACAAAACAAGATGAAAGCAACCCAAAAGATTTAACAAGACACAAACACATAACAAGACAAAACAGACGGAGAAGGAGACTCAAGCGTGGAGAAACGGTGAGCTTTGCACAGAAACAGCTGGTGGAAACACCCTTTAGAGAGCAATTTTTTACTATATACTTTTAGTATATTTCAGAGTCTGAAATGTTTCTCTCTTAGTCTAGTAAACAAGTTTAATCAGTACCTCTACTTTTATCAGTCTTTTGTTGCACATATAAAACTACGCATTAGCATTTAGTATTTAGCATTAGTAGCACATGTAAGGAGTAGACCAGTTCTTAAGTAAGTTGGTTCATTTCATTTACTCGTCACAAGTGAACTGACTCATGAGTGACAGTTATAAATATACATACAGCAACACTTTCAGTCCAGATCAGTCCAGCAGTTACTGCTCACTTGAGTTCAAACAACCGAACACAGAAGGAAGAAATTACCATCCTGTTGCAGAAAAAGAGGAACGAACTGATTCTTGGGTATATCACCGTTCTCTGGCTCTTATGACTCAAATATGTCTGCACAAGTCCAGTAAAGCTGCTAGATGGAGCGTCATCTTCCAGGTTGTAGTGGTGTTTAACACTTGAGATACCAGATACCGTTTCAGAGAAGAGATGATGGTTCATTATTTGACGATTTTGAAGCCTAATTTTATATTCATAGCATTTTTTTATCATTCAGATTTGGCTGGGTGGTTACTGACACATGTTTCTGTGGTGTGACAAATTCAGAACTCATATTTAATTTGGCCCTACATGTTTTTTAAGTGTATGTGTGCACATATGTTTAAAATGTGACTATATAATTTTAAGCCTGTTAATGCCTGTTTAAGTTACTCAGATACTCAGAACAAGTCAAGTCTATTTCCATTTCCAATAACAAATCTACACTGTAAAAATTGTAACTGACAAATCGTGCAATGGATTGTAAAATATGTAAGAAGCATCAGGTTCGCCTGCCTCTTTATAAAGAGCAATATTTCTCTGAACCCATGATTAGCCATAGTTATGCTTTTTTGAAGGCTTTTTTTTTTGGAGGCTATTTCTAGATTTTCCCTTGTTGAGCTGTACCTTCTGGTTTGTGTCATTAAATTGACATGCAGGTTAAAAAAAAGAATAATTCGCTGTCTAACAGTAGTACCTGCGGTTTGCCCCCGAGCCCCAGAATAATTGGCAGAAAAAGAATCATGAGCAGACAAGGATCAGCAGACAGTGAGCCAAAGACACATGTAGGATGTAAGAAAGAGGGAAGGAATTATAGCTAACAAGGAATTTGACTGACAAATACATTCATTTCAGATTATAAGATAAAATCATTCATTTTAAGTGACTATAAAATTTAATTGACCTGAGGTAACAAAATAATTTGCATAAAGGTTGTTATTATTGCTACTGCGCTGTTCAATGCATCTGAGTATAATTATATCTCAATAAATTTATAAGATGTAGAAAGAATGCATCTATGGACACAAACCAATGAATTAAACAGTGTTTTCAGAGAAACATTGCTCAAGGAGGGTGACATATCCTGACTGTTAGTCTCTAATATTGGTCAAGGTAAAAAAAAAAAAAATTGGACCCTACATTTCCCATAACTTCCCATAATTAGCCCTTCTCTTCCTCCAAAACACATTGGATCTCTCTTGAAAATGTTTTGTCCCAAGCCAATGCCAAAATAAAACTGAACTGTGTGTAAACTCACTGTGGCTCATTTGTTCCTCAAACAGTCCTGTTTTTTTGGTTAACAATTAACAGCAGGTGGTGCCCTTCACAACAATCTGCAGGCATTCTACTCAGTTTGGTAAACTGTGGTTGACTGTATCAGAAGTAAATATGTGTGTTCTGTCAAATACTGAAATATGTTATTGTATAAAGTTTCTTTGTTGTGCATATAATTTTGAAAAGGGCTGCATCAGTTGAATGTCTTGATAATCTCATTTATTATATTGCAGCTCATAGATAATGATTTTTTTTTTTTTTTAAGAAAAACATTTGGTTTGTGTGGGCGAATGTTGATTTTAAATTAAGTCGGGGTTTTCTACTGTGCACATTTGATTAAGTCTTTCTAAAATGAGTTGGGGAGGAAGATAATGGAAGGAACACCTACAGTACTGCAAGAAAAATGAGAACGCACTCTTGTGCAAATGCAAAGGCGTCGAGGAGAGGAATGAGTAGGATTTCTGGCTATGTGACTGCCAGGCCGAATGGTGGAGGAGATTCAGACAACATTATACATACTGTTTTATTGTGTAAGGTTGGAGTTGTTAAGTTGAGTGACTGCACTGTCAAGCTGCATCGTTGGTGCAATATGCATCATTGTCATGGATAGTGATGTGGAAGTAGACAGGAAGGCACTGATGCCAACGCCATGCCGATCGTGTTGAGAGTAACAGTTAGGAGAATAAGGGCTGTAATGCAGTGGAAATGTTAAGTTAACAAAAGTGTAATTGATTGAGGTCAGTCAAACTGCACACGCATGGGTCAAGTGCAGGTTAACCTGTAACCATCTTTGCTACTCTGCACCCAATGGGGAAAATTGTGAGTCATCACAAAGTCACAAGCTATGCAAATTTAGGCAGAATAAACTGTTACTGAACCAACCAGAGCTGAGGGGCAGAGTAGAAATGTTTATTTTCTAATATTAGATTTTTAAAAAAGATATAAAATTTGAATATACTCTTTGACTTTGTTGGAAATTGGTCAACCTAGAATGAATTCTTGTGAAAAGGCGTATTACCATAAACCCGCTACACTGCATGAACTAAAGGATAGACATACATACAAATTAATTATAATTAATAATTAATAATTAATTATCCAGCAGTTTACAATAACAGATTGGCCTCACATTGGAACCAGATAAAAAATGATTAGATATCATCATGTAAATGCAGCCACCAGGTTTATTGCCAAAAATAGATGGTATTAAGTTGCTTCTTTAGATATTAGAAGTAAAGTATATCCACTTCTGAACAGAATTATGAAGACAAGAATCATTAGGTATTTTGTCAAATTACCAGAGTAAAGGCAGACTGAGGTCTGTGTGAAGAAGGGGTAAACAAAGTTAACGTAAGCTATTAGGCATCTAATAGAAAAGAACTTCAGCTGAAGTACTGTGAGGCACATCCCAGTCATACAAGGTCAGGTGCATCAGTCAAAAACAACAGAACAAGCACAACACATGTACCAAACAAAAGCAAACTGCACACTCTCTAAGTCCTTTTATTAGTTTAGTGTTAACATGATACTGAGTCTTTTCGTGGGACAAATTGGTTAAAGCTTGCATATCTAAAATATTCTTGTCTGTGTATATCTATTCTATTAGTCATTACTGATGAATGTAGTGAAATGTTCCTACAATATCGTACACGAACAGTGTTTGGCAGATGATGTTAACATGGAACCAAAACAGGGCACTACTGACAGAAAAAGGGCAACAACCATCCTAGTATCTACATCAGAGGTTTTCAAAGTGGGAGGCAGGTCTTCCCAGAGGGACTCCGAACTGTTTCAGGGGTGGCTCAGTGAATGGAAGCGAAAAAATATTCAGTTATAACATTAGCAATCAAAAGGAGATCACATAGAATTAACAATGTGTGTGATTTAAAATTGGCCAGTACAGTCATTCAGAGGAATTTTACTGTTTCTCCCATTTTCCCGAAGACAGAAATGAATAATTTCTTCTCAACAGACCCTTTTTATTTATTTGCTGTAGTTTGAAATTATGTGAAACAACAATGTTAGGCTAGACTCTAAATTATTGAGTGTATATGGACCATAGGCTGACTGCTGAAGACGATCACAACTTTGAAGATAGTCAGTGCAGGAGCATTGACCTCTCATGTGATATTCCTTTGACACAACAGATCTAAAAGAGCAATTTATCAGTCAGCAGTAATAACTGACAACTGATTATGATTTATTTGGCTCCGCCAGCACATATAGTTCTGCCACTCGACTGGACTGTTGCCAAGCAACACAAACATTTTCCTGCACACTAACATTAGATTGCTAGCTACTTTGTGTAATTAGGTCAGCATGTTACCACAGTAGATCTCTCCAGCTTAGTTGTCCCAATGGATCACTGATACTGCCTCAAGGCTGTATTCAGCTCGGACCTCTTCAGAAACGTAGTGCCCTATCTTACACCCAGCGTAAACCCATTGTGCTTGTAGCGGAGGTGGATTTGCTATCTTACACTGGTGCAGTTGCCATTTTTGGCGTGTCTGCAAAATAGCAAATGAGCTTGCACCTGGTCTGTGCGGCCATGGGCAGGAGGTCTAAAACTGAACTAAAATGAAGC
The DNA here is from genome assembly GCF_056507025.1 of Lutjanus erythropterus. Classification (NCBI taxonomy): domain Eukaryota; kingdom Metazoa; phylum Chordata; class Actinopteri; order Lutjaniformes; family Lutjanidae; genus Lutjanus; species Lutjanus erythropterus. The sequence goes on along the minus strand of NC_139319.1, from coordinate 32,062,030 downwards.
CATGGCCAGGTGTGTTTGCTATTTTGTGCTCATTTGTGTGCATTGGAGTAAAAACCACTTGCACCTTAGACCGGCTAAAACCTGGTCGAAGCACAAAGTCTGTGGTGTAATTGGTCTGTCTGCACGCAGCACGTTTGGCCGAGGCACAGACACACATCTCCACATATCAGAAGTCTGATCGTCTTTAACAGATCAGTCACATGACATCTGGAGGAGCTGTAGTGTTTCTGCCTGTGTGTTTATTGGAATCCAGAAAAACAGTTCATGGTCATGATCTTAGAGTTTATATATTTATATGTTTACAGCCCCGATCATGTATAAGATGCCTCATGTCTTTATGGTCTCCATCTGTTCGTCATAGTAACATAAATGTAGCCCAACAGTCATTAGAACACTGTGAAGCAGAGTGATGCATGTAGTGAATGTATGTATGTATGTATGTAGGTGTGAGTGTGATTCATTCCACAAGAAGCACAAGGTGAATTCTTTTATTAAAAATCACTTATTTTATGTGTTGACATTAATTGGTACAGAAATTGTGAGAAGAAGAATATAAAAAAAATCAAAAATGTTATTAGAGTAAGAAGCTTTTTTTCCTCCTTTATTATTATTATTATTATTATTATTATTATTATTATTATTATTATTATTTAAATTGTAGAAGCACATAATGAATGGTTGTTCATACAAATTGAACAGATATTTTTCAAGGCAGCCATATTAATATAAAATGGTAGGGTAAACACAAGTGTTACTAATGATACGAAGTAACTATGCTTGCTTTTCTTTTAGCTGTTGGTAGCCGTTGGTTTTCAAAGCAATTGTGAGCAGGCAGACGAGGGACAAGGACACATTTTAGTTCAACAGGAACTGATTGTGATTGAAGTACATCTCATGGGAAAGGATCAGTTCATTAATCACAGAAGCAAATTAGTTTGACATGGTCTGGAAGTGTTTTTAACGGGTAAACTGAAAATCAGTAATCACTCTTTATAAATGAGTCATAACACTGAAATAATTGCTTTTTTCAATATGTACAGACATCTATGGAAAGCTCAGCGCCCTTTGAACCAAACTGGTTCCTTATTACTAAAACACTGGCCATAGAGGCTAGCCGAAGCTCCTTGTCTCTCTGTACAGCAACTACATCTCACAGATCCAGTATTGTTCTACATTACAGTTCTCATCATTCCAGTCACCAGACCCTGTAGCATGGTGCCAGAACTCCACACAGTCCTGGTTCCTCCCCTCAAAGCTGTTGGGCTGGTCTTTACCCCAGAACCTGCAGGACAAGGAGAGACGTCCATAATTATAATTAACAAAGCTCTATCCTTGGGTGAACATGTCTCTGGATGAACAACAAGTCAAAATATGAGTATAGTTTAGTTTTCTTACGCTGTGGTCATTGGTGTCCCATCTACCCACATCCATTCCCCTTCCGCTCTGTCATCAGACAGACCGATCCAGACTTCTTTGTCAGCTCCATACAAACTGTTGACAAAGGTCTATGAGACACAAGACATACAAAAAGTTATTGCAGAGGTTTTTAACACATAAACTTACATTAAGTTGTGTTTTATGTTATGAGTATGTAGTGCATTCAGTTATTGTTGGAGAACAGTGGATCAAAAAGCTACACAAGAATGCCAACAGTAGCCCCGCCCCCACCCATTTTTGATTTGTGATTGATTTTTAAACCCAAAAATGGAATTTTGAGTTTGAATTCTGACCATTTGAGTTTGCTGTTGCTCTTCAGCGTGGAGTGTTAAAACCAGAGTAGCAGATTGTGTTAGAGAGATTAGCAATGTAAAGTCATTATTGTGTTTCTACACAGGACAAATATGCCTGGCAGTATGAGCATGCTTGTATAATTTTATGTTAAGAATGTGAAATACAGGGAATCCTTTTATTTATATAGTAGGGGACTACAACTTGGATTTTTTTGTGCAACCCTGTCTTGTAATGAGAAATAAATGAACCTTGAAAACAATCAAGGTTCCAAAGTTATATTTTGGTTAGCTGTATGAGACACCCAGGGCTGTCAACGTTCTAACAAACATAGGACCAGAGTTTACATCCCATGTGAGAACCAAAACATTATTAAAAGTTTGTAACGTGCAGAGTGTTACTTGTGTCACCTGACTTGTGTTGGTGTGTTGGTGGTGTCACATGACATATACTACTCAAGCAGTTATTGTGCCTAAACCTATTGAAGCTGCGAGTATTTTACAACATTAACCATGTGTTAAAAAACGGCTTTGTGGCCACATCAGATACAGAAGTTTAAGAGTGCCTTGTGCTTCATTCGGAATGAGACTGGGTTAAATTTTCCTATACTTTGTTAACCACATCTTCAATGTAGCTTCAGAAACAGTGTCCTACCAAAACGTACTTTTGGTTAAGGAAAATTGAATCAAAACAGTAAAGATAGCTGTTTTAAAACAAAAACAATCAGCAGAATGATGCTAAAAGGCTTTGTGAACTAAGGGTAACTGCAGAGTTGGGTGATAATTGTATGAAAATATTGATTAGTGTAGCATTAACAAACTAGAATGGTGATTCGTTGCACTTTTATGAAAATGAATAGGGTGACACCTGCACGTACAGCCATGAAGATATAGACAACACATAAACAAACCATTTCCTCTTGGGTTTTTATGACTGCCAAGTCTGCCCTCTTGCTTTGACAGTATTCTCTGCTCTGCCTCCAGGTTTTCTTGCCAGAGGAGGTGTAATAGCAGCTGTTCTGAAATTTCCTCCAGCCAGTGGGGCATTTCTTATCTGAAAATCCAATATATTTATTGATCAGTAACCGAAGATCCAGACAAAAATGTTAACAAGGATTTGGTTGGAAAACATTTTAAAGGGACATTTGGTGATCTTCTGCAGAAAAAAAAATCATCAGAGGGCAACACTTTCAGCTTTTTCCAGCATAATTTTGACAACAAGGCCACATGCCATTTGTCATTTTTTGACACAAAACATGTTTCATGTGTGCGTTTTGTCGGTCTCATAATGCTTACCGTTAATCGTTGCATTCAGCCTCTCTACTTCCTGCTGCAGCTGGTCCCTCTCAGCAGTCAGATTGACATTTTCCAGCTTCAACAGGTCTCTCTCCATGGTTACATTTTTGAATCTGGTTTCAAGGTCATTTTTTTCCTGTGTCAAGGATGCACAAGACGTCCGCAACTCATCTGTTGCTTTTGCAAGTATGTTATAATTCTCCTGCAGAACATCTTTTGCTATCGTCAGGTTTTGGTGACTGCTTGCTAGCTTGTCTTTCTCACTGGTGGAGAAGTTGTATCTGTCCTGCAGATGCTCTACTTGCTTAATCAGGTTGTTGTATTTCGTCTGCATCTGCTCTTTTGTTCTGGTTACATTATTGTATTTGTTCTGTAAGTTGTCCCTGTCTTTGGTCACTGAGTCATAACTGCCCTGTAACTCATTTTTGCGTTTGAGCACTGAATCATATTGTTTTTGTAAAAGGTCTTTGGCCGTTGACAAGGCATAGATATTAGTCTGCATTTGGGCTTGACTGGCTCTCAGCTGTTCTGTTGTTTTGGTTAAAGCAACGTTATTGGCCTGTAACTCATCTTGGCTAACTTTAAGTTTGTTTCTTTCCTCAGCCAGTGCTTTGTTATTGGTCTGTATCTGATCCCTCCTCTTAGATAACGAGTCATAATCTCTCTGTAAGCGACTACGTGTCAACTCAAGATCCCTCTTGTCTTTCTGCACTGTCTTCAGGTCGTCCTGTAGATTTTCTTTCTCTTTACGCATGGCCTTTAGGCTGTTCTGATGGTCTTGCTCTACATTTTGGTCTGCCAGAGATGAGACATAACAGCAAATTAGTGATTTTTACCAAGATGACTTTCTCAAACGTGCATATTTTACAAAGAAAACAAACAGGTGGACTCACAGTGGACACTCTGACCTATGACCCCAGCCAAGAGGAGAACACACAGCAGGCCGAGGCAAACTGTAGCAACCCGGAAAGGGCTGTTTCTCAATGCAAAAACTGAATGACAACAAGAAACAGAAACTTAAAATTGTTGAAGTGTTTTAAGGAACTTGTGGTTATGTGCTTCATCTGCGTTATAATATTTCAAGCAAAAGTGCTGACTAATTAACGGTTATTTGAGAAATACACATGATTCATTTTTTGAAGGTCTTTAACCAACAACACAAACATAAATCACATATATGTATAATTTCTTGAATTTATAACAAACCAAGTCCTGCTCAGTGATTTGCTACATTGCCCATTAATACAGTACAACCAAAAACATATATTGGCATATTAGGATATAAACCTCAATATAAACAATATGGCAAAATCATAGACATTTGATTTCTTTTGTCTCAGGGCATTTTGTGATATACAAGTGGCTTAGCTTCTTTTGTCTGAATGATTTTCCACTGGTTTTATTACTTCCTGCCAACATTTTTTTTTACAAAGACAAAATAGAACAAACTACGGGCGGAAACACAACATCATCATGTTCACATCATAAAGTTGCTTTAGCAAACACATTATTAAAGAGTTGCCTGTCTATGCATCAAACAGACACAAAGGAACTTAAAGGAATGGTTCACCCAAAAATTTAAATTCAATCATTATCTACTCATCCTCATGCCAATTGAAGGCCAGGTTTTGTTTTTTAGTCCACAAAACACTGCTGGAGATTCTCAGTAAAATGGCACTGTAGAGCCTCCCAAACAATGGAAGTGTATGGTGACCAGTTTTCAAACGTAAAAACTACAGAATAAAAACATAAAATGCCTGCATACAGCTCATCTGGCATAATTTTACTTAATAGTTTTAGCCTAAATCTTCACTGTAGATCCTTAGCATGGAACCACATTAATGTGCACATGCACACAGTCTGTTCTGTGTGTGTGGTGTGATGGTGTGCAAACAAGCAGTCTGGAGGCATTTTATGTTTTTATGTTGTTTTTCCAGTTGTTTTTTACATTTGAAAACTGGTCACCATTCATGTCTGTTGTTTGGATGATTCTGCAGCGCTATTTTCCTGTGAAACTCCAGCAGTGTTTTGCGGACTAATAAAAACTTAAATTTAAATTTAGGCATTAGGTGAGCAGAGCAGACAGGTCAGAGGCAGAGTCATGTTTTTGCTGTGCTGGGAAAAAATATTGCATACAGTTGGTTTGTCAGAGCTGTTTTGCTTTAAGCTACCTGCCTGCTGCTGATTGTTGCCAGAAACATGACTCAAAATGGATGCAACAGTTTACCATGTAAAATTTAGTTCACTGTTAAATGTTTAAATGTGTGTACACAGCTTGTTCTGCTGCCCCCAGGCGGGCAAAAAATAAAGAAAATGTTGCAGTCTTAATGACAACAAATTCACCTTTTAGGTAATTAAGTGATTTTTCTACCGGTGACAGTGAACTGCAACAGTACAGCTGTGGGCTGTGAAACCTAATCAGTGAAAAAAAATCTCTGTGGAGTTAAGGGGAACTGGCAGTAGACAAAACTTTACTGTCTCATGATATAAGAATTATATTGTCACATACTGGAAAGAAGGTCTTATTTCATTACCTGAATACTGGATCGTGCTGCCATCCGAGAAAAATTGCTTATAGCCAATTTTACTGTTGTCCGTGTCCATGTTTGTCACTGTAGAGGCACTGTACTTGACAGACATCTTTGCATTGGCTTCATGAGCTGTAGCTTTACCAGAAAAAAAAAAAAAGCAAAAATACAGCATTACAAAAATGTACTATTACAAAAAAAATACGTCCCTTTTTAATTGTTTCCCTTTCGTTTTGGCATCCTCCATTAAATTCCTATCTTGACACAAAGAATAATAGTGTTGTGTTTGCTGAAACATCTGTGAAGGTGCTGGAACTTCTACTTGTGTATTGCCGAAAAAAGTCGGCTTTCTAGGTTTGTGTTTTCATTGTGTAACACTGGATAATGATGACAAACTGTGACCTGAAACACCAAGAATATAGGAGGTTAAAAAAAAAGTAAATCTTACCTCTGCTTGTGGAGATGATAACACAGTCCAAGATTTGGAATAATGAAGGAGTTTTGTTTTGAGCTGTCTCAGAGAGAAAAACCTAGGCCATTGAACTCCTGGAACTTAACCCTGCAAAAGCAGTGCACTTATGCTTCAATTCATGTCCCACCCACTTTAAATCCTTGCATGGTGTTGTGGCCAGTTCAGCAGAAATTGAGGGTTGGTCAGCAGGCAGAGCAAGAGCCTCCCTTTTTCCTATCTGCTTGTGAGTTAGTCAGAGAAATCAGAGTTAGGAGAGTTAGGTTGAAATTAAACTCAGGATGCTTTTCCCCATTTAAGGCTCAATCTTAACACTGGTGGCATTGTTTTTTTTTGTTATGAACAGACAAAATGAGCTCATTAGTGAAACCAGTTTGTGTTTCTGGTTGGAATAAACCTGCCCCCTCCAAGGTCGTGAGGGCATGAAGATCACAGCTTGAGATCATGAGAAATAATGACATTTGACCCGTTGTAATCAGAGCTGTATAGCAGGAGAGGATGGTTCATGAGGAGGTTGCTCCTCCTCTATATTTGAGAAAAATTAGATCAAATTATTAAAAAAAAAAAAAAAACACTTCTTGGTTGAAATACACAATTAACAAATCCCTGTGTCATTCAGTGTCATTATTTTATTTTAAAAAATCCATGATTAAAATTCTAATTTAAATTCTTCAACAGCGACACCTGGAGGGCAGGCAGGGGGGAAAGGACAGTTGGTGTGAAGCGGTAGCGGAGGAAGATGAGTTCCTGCTGTCCTCCTCTCTTGTAACACTTTATTTGAAGGGGTGTGCATAAGACTGTCACAACCATGTCATGACACCTGTCATTAACATGGAGTCTTTACTGCTGTAGTCATTAAGTGCCATTCAGACAGTTATGTCACTTTAATGCAAAACTGACATTGTCTGAGATGTCTTTGTTATAACAACTTGATATTAATCAAGCCAATAATGTCTTTGTAATGATAACTTCACATGATCAAATTTAACGCTTTATGTTTTAATATTACATTATGAACTGAATGAACTGGAGTACAGGAGTGTCATCACTGACTTTGTCAAATGGTGTGGGGTCAACCACCTCCACATCAACACCAGCAAGACAAAGGAGTTAGTGGTGGATTTTCGCAGGAACGCGCCCCAGACTACCTCAGTGAACATGCAGGGTTTGGACATTGAGGTTGTGGGAGAGTACAAATACCTGGGTGTTCACCTCAACAATAAACTGGACTGGTCCACTAATACCAAGGCCCTGTACAAGAAAGGCCAAAGTCGTCTTCACCTGCTGAGGAGACTGAGGTCCGTTGGAGTGTGCAGGACACTGCTGAGAACTTTCTATGACACTGTGGTAGCATCTGCCATCCTGTATGCAGTGGTCTGCTGGGACTGTGGAAGTACAGAGAGGTCCTGGACTGTCCCCTGGAGACCATCGAAGAGGTGGGTGAAAGGAGGATGTTAACAAAACTGACATCTATCATGGGCAACACCTCTCACCCCCTGCATGAGACTGTAAGAGCTCTGAGCAGCTCGTTCAGCAGCAGACTGCTGCACCCACAGTGCAAGAGGGAGCGCTGCCGCAGGTCCTTCATCCCATCAGCTGTCAGACTTTTCAACACTAACACCAACGTGACTTAATGTAGCACTGTTAGGTCTGCTGCATATTCCTTGTGCAATATTGTATGTTCACTTTGTTAAATCTCACTTTGTTAAATCTCTTGCTGCTAACATTAATATTTAGTGCAATCTATCATTCCTTTTGTGCAATCTGCCTCTTCAAGGCAACAAAGTTTACAGTGGAAGGTGTATATATTGTAAATAGTCTTGTGTGTACAGCCCTGTACTTAATACTTTACATTTTATATTTCTTAGAATTTCTATTTTTAAACTGATATGTACATACATATCTTCTTCTTTTTATCTTAATATTTATAAGTACTTACTATTACTTTCTATCTGTACTGCTGAGCTGCTGTGACAAGTGAATTTCCCTGGTGTGGGATCAATAAAGTTCATCTTATCTTATCTTATTTTATCTTATCTTATCTTATCTTATCTTATCTTATCTTATCTTATCTTATCTTATCCTATGATAAGTGTTTGGTTGTGACAATGGTCATCATAATACTTTTATAAGTGTGTCATGAATATTTTTCTCGTTTTAAGTAAAATGGTACAGTTTGAACTTGTCATAGAAATGACCTTAAATTTTATTACACTGTCAAACCCTATGTACAGTGAGAAGGAAGCAAAACCATTCAATCCTTAGTTCCTGCCATCATCAGCTCCATAAAAACTGTGTTTATTTCAGAATGATATGGGGTGCAAGGGCTCTTTCATTGCCACTTGCAGCTTTAATTTCTATTTTGACTACATTATGTTAGTTGTGATGGGTTGCATTAGACTGTATTAGCTTATAAACTGGCAACTAAATGTGTGATTGCTGTAATTTGTCTTGTAGTTTATTGTAATCGACATAATAGGCCTGTATATCCACACCCCTGATAAATCCTCTGCATTGTTCCTGTATGATTAATCTGGAAACAACAGGGTCGAATAAAATGATGCTGTTTTTAAGAGATCTTGAAAGCCATTGTTTTAATCCATAATTTTTCATCGAAATTAGAGATAAGTATCCAACTAGTCTAAAATAACATGTCAGCTTGGGTTTGTTTTTCTCCCCATTTTTTGAGCCACCAGCTGCCACTAAATAGAGCAGAGGCAACCTTTTTGCCAATTTCACAACAGGAACCACATGTTCCTATGGACGGATATGAGGAAGATTTCACAAAACACCAAAATGCTGAACAGTGAGTTTTCATATGAACATGTGGACAAAACCTCTGAGTCTGTTTGATTACTCAAGTTTTTATTCCAACATATTGTCTGAGTGAGCGAAATATTGTGCACATTGTAGCTAGCATCCATTTTATGTAGACTCTGTTTAATCTTATTGTGGTCATAAGGAAAACATCATGTGCACTTGAGGGGCAAGAAATTTGTTTTATTTTTTCATATTCATCTGAACTTGATGATAATTTTCATATAATTGAATAATGCAGTAAATCCACTCAGAAAATGTGTTACACTACCACATCAGTCTTATTCTTACACACTGCATATATCCACAGTCACTCAGGTCACTATGTATATTTACTGTAATGTAATTACTGTACTAAATCATAAAATGACCACGATATATCATCAGAGATTAAGGAAACATGCTAAGTGCAAATACCAACTTCTCTAACAACAACCCTACAGCCAGCATTTTCTCCTCTTAACATCCCTTAAGCTCACTTTTCTGAGTCACAAAGACAATAAGAGGCCCAAATGGAACAATGCAAGCTGGAGCTAACATTTCAAAAGCTTGAACAGGTCAATAGCCTGTCGCCAACTCATGCTTGGTCATTTTCCTGTGATATTATATGCTGTAGATCATCATTCTTTCTATGACACAACACAACCTGAACATACTGACACACAATGCCAGGAAATTCACAGCTGGAATGTGGGTGTGTAAGTACTGGCCTCTCATCAGTCATGACCTGATGGAAAAAAAAAATTATTTTGATAGACATTGTGATTCCAAATTATTAGGGAATGATCATTTTTGCATCACAATTTTCATTTTCACTGAAAAAAAATCTCTACAGCACTACATTTCTTCATTATAATACTATTTTGTCACATATTTTGCCTATCTATCTTTCTGTTGCAGCTTCTGCTTTGGCTATTGCACTTGGCCATAATGCAATTTTGCTAGTATTTCAGTTAATTATGTAGCCCTAATTATAAGTCGTAAGTAAGCATTGCCTTGTGTTCTGAATGTATGTATGTGTCTCTGCAGGTATAAGTTCTTCTCAAGGGGACAAAACATTTAAACTGAAATTCAGCTCAATAGAATGGTAAAATGCTAGTTCACTAACCCATAGCTGTTTGGATACAACTAGATAACAACTTTAATAAAATGCTAACACTTTCCCACAGCTGCTGAGGTGTTTTGTCTTACCACTGAGTAAATCAACTGCAGAGAAACTAAGAGGAGCTGACTCCCGACAAAGCTGGGATCAGCTGCCACACCCATCTGTTATCTCACCCATGCAGTTGTTGTGTTTTCAAGATTAGCCGATCACTCAAGGAGTATACAGAAACCATTGTTGTGCACCCAGAGATTAAAGAAACATTGTTTCATTTAAATGTTACAGTGACTTTAAGAATGACAATGGGAAAGGCCAACAGGACTTCATGAATATGAGCAAATGTGAAGATCAGTTAACTCATCAGAAAGAGGACAGGCTGGAGGGAGCTTTCCAAAGTTTGTGAAATAAATTAAAAATAACCCTGATGATGTCATCACTTATTTAATTAAGTAACCTCATTGATATTAATTTCTCTTTTGCAAGAGATACCTGAGAACAGCAGATAAGAAAGAAAACAAAAGCACACAGAGCATTAAAGACAATCATAGAATCACAGACATCATTTAAGAAATTTCTGATTAACATCTGCCTATACAGCCAGACATATCCTGTATATTTATATATTTACTCTTTCATGTAGGTATTTTTAGCTTTATGTTTATATAAATACAATATGTTTCATACTGGCCATCATGAGACATTTTCAAGTGTGCCATGAATATTTTCCTTGAAGTCATGTAAAATGGTACCATTTGAACTTTGTCATAAAGATGCCATTAAATGTCAAGAGGCCAGAGTACATTACCAAGGTATGCAAATAGCAGTCAGCTAGTTTACTCATTGCTAAAGTAGGCTAACCCTCTGTCTGCTGTTAACTGTAGCTTACATTTCATCTGGGTTTGACTTCTGGGCCCCCAGGGCTGATTCAGCTAAATAGGTGTCTAGATCCTCAACTAATCAAGCTAACTGGCTAATGTCAGATATCAAACAGCGTTTAGTCAACTTTAGAGCCCACTAAACTAGTTAACTGTTGTCTGTCTATCAGGTAATCCTGTGAGCTACATCACCCTGGGACTGTCATCAAAACTGGCCTTGCAACATTTAAGGACATGTCCAAACAGTACCACTTTACTTGAAGTCAGTATTGCCAAAATCAGCCATGCTGAACTGATCCCAAACCAGTTCAGTGGTTCAATAACAACACTTCACTCAACTTTTGAGAAAAGTCAGTCATCATTCACTTACATGGGTTGTCAGGAAAACACAGGCATTTGAACAGAAAACAGAGGGCGTCAGTTTGGTGTAGACAGTCTTGAAAATTCATATCAGTGTAGTCCTCTGCATTCCCACTGAAATCAGTTTTGTCCATCTGAAAAAATCTTGCTATTTTTTTACATAGAGGCAGTAGTGATGATGGCGGACCCTGTAGAAGAGCCGGTCCAGTAAGGACCGTCTCGCACCAGGTGTGACGTGTCCGTTGGTGACCCCGACACAGCCGAAGCCCAGGCGCTGGTAGAGCCGGTGGGCAGCATGGGTGTATGCTGTGGTTCCCAGGACAACAGAGGAGTATCTGTGAGTGACAGCGAACTCCAGAACCTTTCGTCCCAGTGCCATGCCAACTCCACGCTGCCGATAGCTCCGATCGACAACCATCCGCTGCAACTCGACAGCACCTCCTGACTTCTGCTGTCCGACGGCTGCTACGACACCCACCACTTTTCCTTCGAGCACTGCTACCCACAGACAGGAGTCTGAGGTGGAGGACAAGAATGCAACATGAACATGAGAAATACAAGATGTGAAAACGCAGTGAAAAGAGAAAATCATCCTGTTTAAAACATAATTCATGTCTCATGAGTTCATTCAAGTCTCTTTTTTCACAGCAAGACAATAGTTTTCCTCCCCAACCAACCTGATCTTATCATAACAACAATCAGCCAAATATGACACACAATATCCTTTTTAGTCATGACTTTACTGTAGGTCTCTTAGTGTCAAGGAAAGCCTGTAATTCACAGGCACAGCCAGGTTACACATTAGCACTGAGGAAGTAGCAATAGTGAAGAAGGTGTTAAAGTCTGTTTAGAATTACACAACGATCTATACAGCCTCCATTATCAGACAGTGTTTTGTAACCTCTGGACAGAACAGTCTTCTCAGTAAGCTTGTTAAATTTACCAGCAATATGACTGCTAACTCTCTGTGGTGTAATGTTTTTATTATAAAATGATGAGAGTCATGGGAATTACATAATCCAGGTTTTCTAGTTTCTTAGTTACTATTTCTTTTTAAAGTAGCCATATTGTGTTTTTTGAGTTCTGCCCTTTCCTTTACTGTGCTGTATAGCGTTTTGAATGTAACAGATGTGCAAAGTCACCAAGACCTAAGTCCATAGCAAAGGGAGCTGCTCAAGTCTACAGAAAACACTAATCCTGAACTGGCTGATGTGCCTCATTTGTAACCCTACTTTTGTTTCTTGTTGTGAGTGTCTAAATGGAAGGTGAATAAAGGTACTGCAGCTATAGAGACAGAGTGCAATGCGTCGTACTCTAAAAAACATTTCCAAGGGGAAAATGATCATTACCACAATGTGCAGCCACGGGTTCAAATGCTAACAAAGTGACTGTAGATAACAATATATATATTTCATGTCAAAGGCTTATTTTAGCATTCCACATCTACCAGAAAAGAAAGGTTTGATTGACAAACTCATTATTGCCATTATATCCCACTGTCCCTTGTCCTTACTTGCTTTTCTGTGAGAAATGATCCAACTATACCGAATCACCAGCTAAGATCGTCATTTAACCTGACAAAAATCAAACCAGGCCTCTCATAGCTTAGCCTCAACCTTTACAGTTTGTCTGAATAAATGAACAATTGTAATTTAGGCGTAATGTTAATGACTGTCAGGATACCACAGTTTTCCCATTCATCCTGCTGATACTTCACATCTGTATCCTCATATGTTGGCAGCTTATATAAACTGACTTCTGGCTTCTTTGTGCTTGTTAGTAGTTCATCCCACAATTCAGCAGCCGTAACACATTTTTCAGTAGTTTGCTACACAGAACTGTTTCCTACAGCTCTTTTATAGATTCCTTTTGACTAGCAAGGCCTCAAACTTTTAATAATCTATAAAAAGACAGTTACTTCAGACAGACAGCTACAGATATTGTATTATTTCCCCCTTAATGTATTTTTAGCTACTACAAGGAGTTTTAAATGAAATGGTCTCAGTTTAATACTGATACTTCTGTCTGAAGATCAGCTTATTTCTATATAGATATTCTTAATGTCTGCTGCCAGTTCAGATTCTTCAGATGAAGTGACCCTGTGTTTACATCTTCCCAAGCAAAGTTACAGCAAGTAGTATGTTAGTCACTAATCAGTATGTTAGTACATTTTTATGTAGGCTAAAGACTGTAATTAGCAACCATGTAAAATATAAACAGATTGCTCTTAGGGTTCAGTCTGTCCTGGATGTATGGCTGTGCAGGATTCAAAATCAGTATACTCCTGTTATATTAGGAAGACCCTTTTTATATATTGGTATAATTAATCAAGCAATAATTTCATATGTGCCTAAATTCTACCCTATGCACCAAGTTAGAAATAGTATACAATTTTTCAAAACACACAGCACTTGAAATTTAAATATATATATATATATATATATATTATACCCGATGATTTCGTATAAAAGCCTTCAATGTCTCCCATGTCTCTGCTGATGGCATGTTGCAGATAACCATGGATCACACGTCTGCTGTAGAAGTAGCGTCCACACAGCACAATGGCAGGGAGGAGTACTATCACCCACCAACACATGGTGATGATAAAACATGTAACTGCGGGAGGGAAGATATGAGCAGATGTGTTAATGTGTGAAATCAAAAATCTAAACTTTCTTCATTGCTGCAGAATGAAGTTGATCTCACAGTGAAAACACAAGAGAATAATACAACACAATGTGAAAATAATCGCTTGAATACAACATTATTTATTACAACATAAAAAAAGACACACAAGAATAATAACCACAAAAGAAAAAAGTCCTGTTGGTAACAATAACCATCATTAATCATGACTATTAATTATGTTTACTAATTATTTTATAATTTCTATTATTTTATCATTAGTTTGTGTTATGAGTCATATTTTGTTTCAGTTTATAAGAGATAGTCACAGTTACACTCTGATTAAATTAGAAAGAGTCTATTGCTGCACACATTATAACATTTACATACTACATTATTTATTAATGATTACCACATGATTTGAAGAAATCCTTACATAGAGAGATGGACCAAATACTTTGGTAACACTCAATTACTGGCCGATAATTAGTTTGTAAATGGTTTTTAAACTTTATTTAGATGTCTCTTATGAAGTTGCAACTAAAGATTATAATATCTTATGTACATTACTTTACGACGCAAACTTACATAAGTAATGTCCTTATTTTAACCCAAAGTGTGATCTTTTCTAAACTGAGTCAAGTAGTTTTTGTGCCTTTATTTTAAAAGGCTATCAAGATGTTGCATATTTACCCACAGCATCGTAGTTTAAAGTGTAGGACCACTGACCAACCTGCCGTATTTGATGAGTTGGAAGTAAGAACATGTTTTTCTATAAACATTACCTGGATCATTATTGTACAGTTGCCACTTTCAAAATTTTACAGTTGCTTAATAATTGGGTTATAAAGCATATATAAAAATTATTTGAATGTTTGCTGATAAAGCAACTATTATCTAGTGTCTCTGCTTGGTCTCAACACTCCTAATCAACGTGCTTTGTTGCTCTCCTTTAAAAACGACCTCCTACCAATCTCCAAATTTGGTCATTTTGAAATTTTCGATAAACCTGAAGGAGGGAGTGCTCGTTTATTAGGTGAGACATCAAACTATCAAAATCTTCTGTGGGCCACCCAAACCTTCAATTGCAACTCTGAGCAACACATGAGACTAAATGTGCACATGAGGAGATAATATGACTGGTCTCCAAATAAGATGTAACATCTGTCTACAGTAGGTCAGATAAATGAAGAATAACCACATGGCTAAATCACATGCCTTTATTTTTATGTTTCTAATTACATTTTTTTTTTTAGAATAATCATACATGTTTTGTAGTAATTTCAAACTTAAATGTTTCATTTATTTATTTTTCATGACCTCTCAAGGCCCACCTGCAGGGCCTTCACAGCCCACCACTGGGCTGCGGCCCACACTTTGGAAATCACTGATCTAAAAATTGCATTGTATTGCACCAAGCTGACAATCATTTATGTAGTATCTTACCTGTCATAGCAGCATAAAGCAGGAGACTCTCAGGATGATGTCTCAAACCTCTGAAGGCGGTGTCTGGTATCATCTCCATCAGCCCCTCATAAAAGAGCCGCTGGACCTCTGGTTTGTCGGCGGGCTCAAACTCACGCACGACTATAGTTTGGAGTCCGTCGTCCTGTTTTTGTACATCCTTTATTGGTGCGTTTTCATCCATATCAAACTACTACTACTTCAAATCAAAGTATAAGTCAGGCTTAGGTTCTGATACAAAGGCTGCAGGTATAGAACTAGAGGCAGAAGCCCAACTGCTGTGCGAGTTTCTCTATGCTGTCTCTTGTCTGAGATAGTATGGTGCCCCAGAGGCTTTGCAGCTGCTGTTGGAGCATTCGTCAGATAAGATTCTCAACTGATGTTTGGAGGCCATTCACACACTCGTATCAGGTCCCACATGTTAAAAGATGTGTTGCTCTCAGTGAAAGGGAGACAAAGCAAGTACCAGTTTGTCAGGTAAGGTTAGGGAGGATCTCTCCGATGTGACACCTATTTTCAGGAATGTGTGGGGAACATTAAGAGCCAGGAGACTGCCACACATTTAACTGCAGAATTAAGGCAATAGATATAGTTTATCAGCTAAAATTACAACAATTGTTAAAGTTAGCTAGCTAAAATTAAGTAAGAAACTGCTATAGCTAGTAAGATAGTTAATGAATACGACAGGGAAAAAACAGTTTACAGTGAAATTAATTTAAATCAGCCTGCTATGAACTCCTGCCCACTGTGAGCTCTGTGAAGCTCTGACTGAAAGAGAACTTTATTGATGATGAGCAGCAAATGATCAAACCAGTAGCTGTGTTAAAGTAGCCCACCCAGCTCTTCAGCTGTGAGTTAATCCCTCACAACCCTTTTGATCCAATAAGAGCAACACAGCAATGTGTTTACACAGACAACCCAGCACTTTTTTGATTGTGCGAGATACATCATGCCTTCTTGCTTCAAACAGAAATGATTATTTATTTATTTTCGTGATCATTAATTTACATAGATCCACTTCAATTTTTACTTCTTGTACTGCTGGCAAGGCTACAACCATGGCAAAACTTCCCTGCCGATTTTTACATGACTTTTACCTGACTGTTGATAAATTCTTAAATTGACACAATATTGACATTTAGATGGATGCATTCACGCCACATTGAAGCATCAGTCTATATAGGCTCTGTATTGTCTGCTCATTTCAAAGTGTCCTGCAACAAATGAGCAGCCAAATTTTCTGTGCTGTGTGCACCTGTTCTTCCAGACAACTTCCAGAAACAGGATGTGCATCCCGTTTAGTAAGAATCTCATCATTTCACCTGAAGCTGAACATATGGTTCAGGAACATTCTTAATCCACCACTAAACTGCAAATTGTTGATTACACAGGCAAATGATCTTTGAATGATTAAAGGATTTAGATAAACACCTAGGGCCCTATCTTGCATCCGGCGCAGAAAAAGGTGGATTGAACACACCTTGAATAAATTAATCCACTGCGTCTTGAGCTTTCCACTTTAGATCGATAGGGCCCCAACTGTTTCACAGTTGGTTTGAAGCTTAAGATTGAGCCACAAAAGATACAGTTTATCAATGAGTGCTCCAAAGGGATGAACTTTGTGTAATGCAGTCATTTTATAATAATTTCCACAGAATGAAAATAGACTGTGATGGTGACGGCAGAAGGCGAGGGGCTGGGAGGAGGCGGGGAAACTGGTGGGGAATGACTCACTTCTAGTACAAGAACTCTCAAAAGGTCTGTTGAGATCAGAAAGAATCATTGTACATCAGACAAGCCCAAGCATGCCAAATGTGACATGAGGGTGGGATCAGTTGGATTCTATATTTAACTGCAATGACGCCTTTTGGTTGTGATGCATGTGAAATGATACTCCAACAAATGCTGGAGTAGAGGAAGGCGGGAATGAAAGGCTAAAACGAGAGCAGGAGATAAATAAAGGGGAAAGACTGTGAAATCTTCGATAACAGTGCACTTTTCAAGAATCAACTGTCTCAGTGTGAAGTTACAGATAAAGTCTCACTCTGGCAGGCACCTCACAAAAAAGTTAAAAGTTAAATGCTTTTCTGTCTCCTTGACGTGCAAATGAGTAAAAGCACTGTCTGCTTGGAAAGTCTTTATCACTCTATCTTACCGAACCTCTTCCTATGCAGGTAACATAATAACAAAGCAAAAATAATAAATGTGAAGCTATATCTCTCAAACCAGAACTCACTAATGAGTGAAAACCTTGAGTAGTTTTTTATATTTTTCCTCAATAATAGAGAACCACAAAAGCAGATACACCCCCTCACATTTTCATCTCTCACTCCCTTTTGCAATATACATACTATGCTGCCTCCCACTCACTAACTCCCGCTTTTTCTATGATATGATTAGTATAATCTCTATCACAGTTATTCTAATTTATTTAACCCTCTTGTTCTATACCACGTGTCAACATGTGGCCTGCAAGAATTTGCAGGAATACAATTTGCACTGAATAATTCTATGGCATACCAAAGACAGTATCCATAGACTGTACTTAATTAGCATATACAGCACTTATCAAAACCAGCATTACAAAGTGCTTTACACAGAAAACACAACAACTAAATACACAGGAATGAATGAGTGAATAGGCAGAGAGAAATGAAACTTAAATAAAGTAAATAATGGATGATTAAAAAACATAAATGAAATAGGATAAAATAAAAAATAATTTGTGCAATGAAACTTGATGACTGAAAGAGTGCAAGACCTAAATGCAAGGTCACAAATAAGGTGTAACTCCATATACAGGCCTAAGCTGTAGCATCTCAAAATCCAAGGCGCTTGGATATTGATATTATAATAGTCGCAGCCAAGCAAAATGCGGTCATTTCATTTTTAAGCAAATATAAATTTTGATTTAAACCTTGCTTGTAGGCTACCCAAACTGAACCAACCCCTATTGTTACTTTTATATTTGTACTTATGCTACTCTGGAAAAACTCAACAGTAATGTCTCTTTCCAGAAGGCATGACCCAATTACTCAAGACACTCCCCAGAGTTTGCTGTGAGGCGTTTCATGATGGACCTATTTTCTTTCTACCGAACTACACCCCAAAATCATATCACCGTGCAGACGGAACAGTGCATCTATTCATAAACAAAAGGATTGCACTCGTAACAACACAGGATGCCAAGAGTGATTTATTTTGACAGCCTTCTGCATCTGAGTATCACTAACATGATGTGAGGGTGTTTGCATCTTAAAGTCAGATAACTGACGTGGGTATTGGATGATAGAGGGTCTAGCTGGAATGGGATAAAGGTATTTTTTTATTTAATTTGTTTTATGACTATTTTCAGTCACATTTGACTTTGATTTTAACACTGTGGAAGATGAACAAATTTGATGAATAATCAATGTACTAATTTTGTGAGTCTCTGTATGTAAGTTGTGAAATAGGAAGGTGACTGTAAGCCTGAGTGAAAAATCAATCAATCAAATCAGTGGAACAGTATACTCAGGAAGACTAGTGTGTCTACACATTGTTAAAGGAATGATTGAATCGACACTGTTACAGAATCAGCAACTGTTGTTTTTGTATATAAGGCAAGACGCTTTGTAAGACCTTCAGAGAACACTGTGCTAGAGTCTTCTCTCCATGCTGCATGAAGTAAAGAGATCTGATTCATCACACCATCTTGGTAATTCTTCAGAGAACTAGCAACTCTCACTATTTAGACGAAGAATTTTTTCCACACCACAAACAGGTGTTTGGATGTATTGTTATTGTAGCAGCCATGCTAATGTTAGCACAGCAATGTTTACTTGAAAATGCTAACTTTCTAGCTTTTCACGTGCTCTAGATAAAGGTTATACTATGGTATTCAGGTAATATTTGTGTTTGTAAGAGCTCATTGATGCCATTTATCCTTCCTGTAGCTCTAATGGTCTTTTCTGTAAAAAGGTGTGAAGGAGATGCGAGTAAATCTGTGTTCAAAATAAAGCTGATGCCCAAATTTAAATAAATACTTCTGGAAACATCAGTACTCGTCGCCATTGTCTGGCTGGGGTTTGCCACAACACGTGTTGATTATTGAGCATTAAGAGATTTAAACACATTTGAAGTTGAAGTTTGAAAAAAGCTAGGCTAGGTGTTTTCTAAATGCCTAATGGCTGCCGCTTCATATTGAAGGAACGGGCATTATACAGTGGCATCAAGCTGCTCATGTAACTCTAAGCAAGATAGGGAATAAACATACTTATTTAAAATATTTTCTGACTCCTTTAAAATCACACTGAAATGTTTTACAGCTTGGCAAACAGCAGAATGCCCTTTCAATAGCCTCTCCTCTGATTCATGATGCAGCCTCAGTATCTTTTAAATCTCAAATTGACATTAGACATTAGATCCAGACAGAGTTTCCTGTCAGTTAGTTGTTGCATCATCTTGTAGGCATTGCCAGGGAAAATTTTTTGCTTTTCATCTTCTGTGGCATTGATTCCAAGGTCAGACTGACTGACGATTTCTCCCCTTCAGGAGAGTTTCCTGTAAGTCTGTGATGTCATCTAAGCCTCTGACTGATTTTCCACACTTTGATCATCCATATCTGGTGATCCCCCAAACACATTTAGACCTTTTTCATATTTGTTTATCCTAGTGTTGCAGTGGCATGAGTGATAGCTGGTTTTTAACCTAATTTAGCTGATGACTCAGTAAACTCAAAAGGCACCCACAGCTAAAGCCATTATACGAGACACATTTTCTTCATGCATTAAAATTTGAACCATGCAAACTGTGCACTGCTATCCATAAAACCTTCCCACAGAGGATGTAAATACACCATAATTTATATGGACAAAATCTGACTAAGCAACCCACACCTTTGAAAGAGAACATTAAACACTTTCAGAGCAGTTTGTTAAAACTCAAAAATAGGAGACGGTCCAGACTATTCAAAGGGTCTGACGTGTTTGAGGGGTGTAGAGTTTTTCTCGGTGTTGACTACACTGCTGTAGCAATGCAGAAACACCTTTAAAAAAAAAAGCTATTGTTCAAGTGTCTGTCAGATCAAACTCCAAAACAAAATTCTAAACAAAGCCGTATTCCAAAGCGTTTCAGGAGGCACTGAACTCTGCAGTCATTTAAGATTTCAGTCATTTATGCTAATTTCTCTGCTCTGACTGTAAAGGAGAAGAGAGAACTGGGAGAGAGCCAGGAACACAGCTTCTTCAGAGTAGCAGCAGTTCTCTCACTTACTCTGCAAGGAAACAACTGTCCTTGTTTGTTAGCGAGTGCTGCACTGAGTCAAATCCCCGGGTGGCTCAGGCTGTTCAGTTTGTGCTGAGTGGGCTACAGTGTGGAGGCCTCTGTCCTGCTCCAACATTTCCCTGTTCCCCCGCCATGCCTTTGGTCAAGTTGTGTTTTTCTGCTGATTCCTGGTGAGCGTTAGTCACCGTCACACAGTCTACAGTACAATCAGAAAGTCATACACACCAGTTCTTTTTATGTTTTACCTCTGTGCAGTGGGTTAGTAGTGAAATAATATTAATGCATTAAAGTGATCAATTTAACTTGGAAGGATGTTTGTACATATGTACATATCCATGAACAGTGTACTGGCTCCTGCACAGTGTCACAGTCGAGACTTGACACTCACTCAACACTGTTTGTTTGTTGGTTCACTGTTTTTGAGTTGTAAAGTTGCTTTTAACCTCAACTGAACAGGCTTTAGTGATGTCAATACTGAAAAATAACATTTAAGTCGGTCATATAAGTCATTCTTTCATTGTTATTTTAATCAGTGTTTTGGTAAAATACACCAAACAAACTGCCAACTTCAACCCCGATGACTGGAAGATGACTCTCAGACTCTTTGTTGCAAGTGGGCTATTACCAGTACACTCAGTGTTCCAAAGATGATATACCAAGAACAAGAAAGCGTGGATGCAGAAATGTACAAAATATATGAAATAAGACAAGTTACAGGTCTGCATCAATTACCTGTTGGAGTATCAAAAGGCCTCCCTGTTCTGTGCTATGGCATATTGAGCACAACCCTTCTGCCACCATGAACTTTGACGGATTCACTTTCATGACAATTGACAAAAACACTAGCTCCAGTAAGAGCAAAGGTGGGTTAGTTTGCGTGTTTATTATAATGAGAAGTACTGTAATCAAACCCACATTAAAACAAAGCACAGGATTTGATTTCTGACTGGCAGTCTCACTTCCTCCACTGTAGTGCTCAACAACAGACCCTCCAGGGCTGTGTGCTCAGCCCCCTCCTGTTCATGCTGTACCTTCATGACTGCATTCTCTGACGTGGAGAAATCTCGACTGTGAAGTTTGTATATGACACCACCATCATCATCCAGGTTTAAAAACAATAATTAGACTTAAAATTGGGAGGAAAGCAACATTTCTGCAGAGTGGTGCACAGGAAACAACCTACTGCCCAACATCAGCAAAACCAAGAAGCTGAGTATTTATTTTTGGTGAAAAAAGGCAATGACGGACACCCCTGTCTACATCAGTGGAACTGAAGAGGAGAAGGGGAACAAGTTTAGGTTTCTGCAGTCGACGTCACAGAGAAGCTGTTGTAGACATCACACATCAGTGATCAAGTGGAATACCAGAGGTTTTTTTTTGCACACAACAAGCAGAGTTCAATTTTCCCACATACACGCTCAGAACGATGAACATGGACTCTCCACAAGACTGTACAATATCACCAATCATCGTGTACCATCGTAACACATAGCGTATTTCCTTCACTTCAGTCAGGCTTCTCTTGGTAATTTAGAGGAAGAGACCACAAAGTTGTGTGTGGACAATTTCCCAGAATTAAAGTTAGACAAAAGTGATGAATATTGGATTTTAGCAGGAACAAACCTGCACTATCTGATTCAAAACGGTCACAATATACAAATATCACAGAACGGATATAGACAGTTAACTTGAGGTTGTAAAAGCGCTTTGAGTAGTAAATAGACTATAAAAAGTGCTATACAATATAAATGAAAGTTTACATTTTACAAATACATGGATGATATTGGCGTCATAGCTGTTTTTCTCCTTTTCCCCTTACTGGTAATTTACACCAGGCGTGGCCGCACCACATCACGGCAGCTCCGCGGCACTCGGACCAGCCATTCTAGTCAATACTTGTGTTTACACCAGAAGCGCTGCGTCAGCTGTGTCCCGGAAGTGGCTCGTCTCCGCTCTGCAGGGAATACGCAGCAAGTCTATTTTTGACAGATGGCATGTTAATTGGCATAGAGCAGGTCTAACGGACAGGAAGTAAGGCACGGAAAAGGCAGGGAGAATCCGGTTAATTTTCAAAATAAAAGACCCTGTACAGACTCACAATCATAAAGACAGACAGAAAATAAACAATTTAACTACATAGCCTGCTTATCCATGGTAGAAGCAGAAAGAGCAAGGAAAGAGGACTTAATCAACAAAATCAGAGCAAGTAAACATAATCAGACGGGCAAAACGCTGCGCTGCTGAAACACTTCTGAAACGCTAGCATTGAGTGCCATTTGAGTCCCCATGCCATAATGTGGTATATTTGGTGTAAAAGTGGGCTAATATTTATTTCTAATATCTCATCTTACATGGTTAACTCCCCTCTACCATAAAACACAACCATATGTACACAGGATAAATTGATTTAAAATAATTAATCTGATTTTAATTGCAATTAGGGTGTACTGCCATGTCCCCACTCACGTTTGCTCAAATTAAGTTACAATTATAAGTAATAAAAATCAAATAAAGTCTATTTTTTTCATTATTTCTGTATAGCCTCATTTATAACGGTTCCCAACCAATGTTTTTTTTTGTTATCAAAACATTTTAAATGTTTAAATTCTTAAAAATAAGTTGTGTCCCTGAGTCGACTGTCCACCCTGTTACTCTGACAAAAAATCCCTCCCCCTCCCTCCTGACCATTCATATAGTCACATAACTCACAGAAAGTAGTAGATATTCTTGAAGGGAAAACATCTACATGAAGCAGGGTCAGTATCACTCTTTAATTAATCCTTTTTTCCAGTGTTTTAGAATGGTTCACTGATGTGGTAAAGCATAACATGTCCACTCTGTTACCCTTGTTTATATTGAAAACTGATATTTTTTGTAATTTTAAAAAATGTTGTTAGTAAATACATTAAAAATCCTTTGCTGTGGTCACCATGTGCTAGCTTGTTGTTCATCACAGGACTAGTAATATCTGATGTTAGCTTAAAATGTCCACCCTGTTACTGTTTTGCATGGTAACAGGGTGGACGTAAGATAAGAGGGCTAGATGAATTAGTGTTTCCACCATTAATTCTTATTTACTATTGATTTATTATGAATTTGCTTGTCATTTATGCTTTTAAAAAAGATTGATCAAAACAATATGAATCTATTTGTCAGGGAATGGTGTCGTCTACTGCAGAAAAAAGGCCTTAAGTTATTACAAAAGAAAACATTGGGCAGTGGTGCGTTGTCAGTTATGATGGTGAGCCACACCCAGGAATCATCCTGGAGGTTGAAGAGGATGTTAAGGTGAAATGCACATATAGGAATGGGACCAACAAGTTTTTCTGGCCAAGTCGACAAGACGACATTAGCTGGTACAGGAATGACCAGATTGTGTGCCTAATGAGAGAGCCACAACCCCTAAACAAGAGGTCTGTCCAGCTGGACAAAAATGTGTGGAATTTCTTAGCAATTGAAAAATGTTTGTGATGTTTATTTTGGAGGTGCAGGACATTTGATTTTAGTTTGATGTGGACATGTTTCTGTTGTTGTTGTGATGGTTGTTGGGAGGTTGTAAGGTAAATGAACTGCCTTACTTTAATGAAATGCATTGCTGTTCACTGGTATGATGTCCACCCTGTTACGTCCTGTCCCCCCTGTTTCTCCTTTGTCCACCCTGTTACCTGTGTATTTTTTAAATTAATTGAATAAAAACAACAAGCATTATGCTTGTCTTTGTGAATACTGACAGTGAATGTATTAAATATATCAGTCAATTAAAAATGGGGTGAAGTTTCATTGAAATTGCTTTTTATTCTTAAAGAAATGTGTTGAAATCACATTGTGCCTTAATATAGAACGTCTCTTTTCAAGATAATGCTTGTTTATTAATACATACATAAAAAAATACATTTAAAGGGCAAAGTAAGGGACATTTAAACTCTTAGGAAATGTAAATAGTAAATAATTGTCCTTTCAAAAACACTTACTAATAAAGATAAGAATGTCCTGTAACAGGGTGGACATTTGCCCCATGTCTTGTACCGGGAATTTGGTCAAAATCATTATAATATGATATCCTGAGCATTCATACATTTTTTAATCTAAGGTTACCATGGTCAAATGGCACCGAATAGTAGGAATGACCCGGCTGCGAGACAGGTTAGTCTCAGTTTTTTCCATCAACTGTCTCTCAGTGGAATCTCCACCACCATGAGTGTGATTCCATTTGTCTGAAAAACTGAAGCAAACTGAAATTAACTGTCAAAGAGCTGAGAAAGCAAGTCAGCAATGATGGCTACTCCAGAGATGTCTGTCACCCACAATGCATAGCTGTCATGCATTTCGCATAAGAATATACATTCATGATTAGGTGTCAGTATGTAAACTCTGGTTATTTATTTATTTAAAATGCACATTAATCAACATCTCAGTTTAATCATCAATGTAATGGCCTCAGTTAGGTACTCATTTTGTCCATGTAAAAATTATTGATGAAACTGCTTTTGTTTTTTGGCTATTCTAATATATCTTAAAAGTCTGTACAGGTAGGCTTCCATGTTTATGTTTCCATGTTCTTTCACCTAGTTATCACATATTTCCTTAAGAAAGAAAGTAGGAGCTTCTAGTTTTAGTGATTTATTATTCCTCATGTGTTTTGTCCTAGTTAATGGTGTTTTTTTCCCTTGTGCTCCAGGGTCATATTCATCTGCCTGTCCCCACACCTGCATTCAACTTGCTATTCCTCAGCCACCTCCAACAAGCTACACTACCTCCGCTCACTCTTCCACTCTGTTCTGGTTAATCCAGCCATACCTCATCTCTCTCTGCCTCAGCCAACTGCCTTCCTGCTCTCTTCACCCCCATTACCCTTTACCCTCTGAAATAAATACGCTTTAACAGTCACTACTCCTGAGTCTGTCTTGCATTCGAATCTGTCTAGTAACACTGTAACAGAGAGTGTTTCCTTCACTCCAGTCAGGCTGCTCTTGGTGCTTTAGAAGAACAGTCCGTAGCATCTGCAGTGTTTCGTGGACAATTTCCCAAAATTGAAAGATTTTAGAAGGAAGAAAAGAACGCTGTCTTTTACAGTAAAGTAAACAGCAGAAATGGTCACAGATACCTTGGAACTGATATAGACAATTAAATTTCTAATGTGAACCGTCTGATTTTACAAATCAGTACTTCAAAGTGTTATGTATTGTTCTTACCTGTATGACTGGTTACATGCAAACAGGACCAAGACAGGCTGCAACAACAGATCAGAACAGAGGGGAAAATCAAAGACATTGACCAAGAAACGGCCACCAGCCTGTCTAACAAACTCATCCTCTAACTTGTCAAAGGAAAACCAAAAAAGGTAACATTAAAGGATAGTACCCATCTCAGCAGCAAGAATTTCAGATTTATGGTCTTAGCTGGTCTCTTGCACTTTTATATTTGTTTTATTCTAGTGAAAAAAAGTAGATAAATTCTGTCTCAGTGTGAGCTAATGTGTTTTATTATGATTATGTTGTGGTCCTTTTGTGTACTCCATTGTTTTTACCTATGATTTTGATTGATATCTGCAGCACTGGACCAAACAAATTTCCCCATGTGGGATAATAAGAATGATTGGAATCTGATGGAGTCATAGCTCTCTTTATAGTCTTCCATAGGTCAGTATTTTTATTCAGAGCTGCCTGTTGAATAGTTTTAAGACACCCTCTTCCCTCTGCTGTTTCTGTGATGAGAGTTAGAACAGCAGGGGGAGACCACCTGCTAGCTCCACCTGTGCATCTCTCTCCTGCCACTGCTGTTAGCCATGTTTGTTGGCTGGCAGCCAGAGTCATAGTCCCTATTCATATTGTTTTCCTGTCCAGATGTGAGCTCTGTCGTTACTCTGTTAAAATGGTCTTTGTATATGTGTTATTGTTTGTTATGTGTTTTGGAAAAATATTACTCCTAACACATTTTGACTGTGCTGTACATGTGTGAGCGGATGAGCTAACAAGTTCCTTCTGATCCATAAATTTACAGTATGGTAAAAGTAACAGATTTAGGGAGAAACATGATCAGTTGAGGAACCTTTTAACAAGAAGCCATTCAAAGTGACAACACCAGGCTGTAAAGCGGTTTCACTACCTCTGGGGGTAAAGTGGTAAATGTTAGTGTCTTTATAATTTTTAGGGCTGTAGTCAACCAAAGAAAGTCTTGGTCTACTGAAATCCTGACATTCTTTAACCAATCGATTGGTTGATGGGAAAAAAGGGTAATCGCTAAACTAAATCAGCGACAGTGCACCGAGTGCACCTAACCTACTAGCCTAAATGGATGCTACTCAAAGTTACATAACTTGACCATGTATTTTTCACACGTAGCATGTCCATCAGGTAAATTTAGTGTTACATAGTACATCAGCAACACAAACACAGACATACACACATACTTACATACAAACAAGGCTAATGCTAACGCAGCTCAAGCTGCAGTAAAAACTGCAACATGAAAAAACAATGACCAGCATCTGACTCATACTGACATTATTTATTTGGTTTCAAATGAGGTTTAGCATTCACACAGTTTGTTCTGACTGACCCACAATATGACAACCTCAGTCCAACATTACTCCAGCCTTTGGATAAAGCCACATTAGCCATTTGAACATGCTAATGGATAACCTATGAAATAAATGCTAATACAACTCTGAACATGGCAAAACTTTCAGCTGTTGAGTTGGAAGTCGGGTCATGAACAGCTGGTATTTATCCCTAATTAAACTTAAACCAGTAGGCACTAGTTGAGAAAGCAGTGCAAGGTAGTAAAATACACACATACACGTTATGAACAAAAATAAACGTTTTATCCACTCAGCTCTTCTGTCCCCTGAGGCTGGGAGCCAATGGAACAGTTTCCACTGCTTCTCTGACATGGGGTCAATTAGTTTAGAGCCAGGTAATGTTCAGTACATAGCCTGACATGCAAAAATAAAATACATTAGGTCTGCATATGTCCTGCCCCCTTACAACAATGAATTAAAAAGCTTCTCTCCTTGTTAAAGTAATACCAGCAACAGTCCAGCGAATGAGAATTTAGGCGGATAAGAGCATATCAACCAACCAATCGACCAGAAGGTGTCAGCCCTACTTATTTTAAGTTTATCAGGAATGTATCTGATTATTTGCAGATAAAAGACTTGGAAATGACACAACTGCGCTTATAAAATTAAATATGTAACTAAATAATTTGCAGCACCTCCAGCCATTTAATAGTGTCCTATTTATAAATAAAATCATTCAGTAGAATGAAGACAAAATTGAAGAAACAACAGTACAATTGAAAGATGAATATAAATGACTAAGGTGACACCTCAGTGACATAGCCAGTCATCAGTGGCAGAACAGAACGTACCCGAGGATGACAGAGGAGGCAGCGAAGGAGAAGAAAGAGGAGGGAGAACAGGGTGCGAGAGACAGAGACAAAGAGGTGGGAAGATGTTGGGAAGAACACAAAGTTTCATTCTGTGGTGCAGGATTCAAGAGAAAGGAGGGGTGAGAAAACAGGTGGAGAGGCTCCATGTGAGTCCAAAAAACGTGGATTTACAGTCAGAAAGAAAGAAGGGGGCAGTGATCTGCAGAGGGCTAGCTTCAACGAGACATTTTGGTTAAAGCTTGTGATGTAGTTTTTCTCTGACAGTTTTAATCATAGAGGCAAAGAGGGAAATTAGGACACAGAGGAGTGGGAACTGCGGGTAGGAGGACTAATTTATTGGTGCTGTATCATGATTATTTGAGATAGAGAGATCAGACATGCACACCCCCTTATTTTCCAGAAATATTTTCCCTGAGCTTTTTAGCCTCTGGCAGTTATTAACATTAGCCAAAAGAATTTATCATGGGACAAAACCACTGCTTCCTCAACATCATTAAATAATCATATATGCAGAGTTCAGTTCCAAATTATGAATCCTTCAAAATGTTTTAAGTGCAGTTGTCTCTCCACGCCGTGTCACATATGACAAGAATGCTTCTTGTCCTTCAACCTGCAGTTTGTCCTGGTCATTACTGAGGTGTGTCCAGGCTGTCCAGTTGTGAGATATATGCCCTTAAAGCCCAGAAAACCAATTTCCTCAACTTTCACAGTTCATCATTCTGTGTTAAGGGGATATTCTGTACCAAGGACTACATGCCTGGTAGCTATGTGCATTAAGTGCCTGAGCAATGGAGCAAGTGGAGCAGCTGCTCCCTCAATATTCGAATTGGGGAGACAAACATGCTTTTGCATTCCCACTTTTTGATTGTATAACTTTACTGTTATCAGAAGGTAGGTGTGCTCTCTCCAGCACCAAACAGGAATCGGAAGACCAGGTAGTTACTTTGGTAATGACTGAAAAACTCTTAAAAAATACCGTCACAC
Source organism: Lutjanus erythropterus (assembly GCF_056507025.1). Classification (NCBI taxonomy): domain Eukaryota; kingdom Metazoa; phylum Chordata; class Actinopteri; order Lutjaniformes; family Lutjanidae; genus Lutjanus; species Lutjanus erythropterus. The sequence goes on along the minus strand of NC_139319.1, from coordinate 32,033,126 downwards.
ACTCGATAAACAGTGAATTAACAGTCAGGTAATGCACCCTGCAGTTGTGGTTTTGACTGGACTAATAAAATCCTGAAATCTCTTAATTCTGACACGGAGACAAGGCAGAGTAAAAATACAGCCAAGATGAGACTGAGACCCTCAAAAAGTAGTTGCGAAACCAGTCTCAAGGCCAGGACCGATCTCGAGTACTACAACACTAACATAAAATGAAAACAACATGAAGCAAATTTTTAAAAAGCTTAAAAATCTTATTCAATTCAGTAGCACAAATCTATAAGAAACCTGCTCACCACAATGGCCACTGTCACTCCACCCTAGAGTTGATCCACGACATTTCATAGTTAGCAGTTGACCAAACCACACAACAGGGTGAGGAAGAGTGAGGAAACCTTTTCTGAGAAACCATAAGTCACCACACAGCTGTCTCCTCACCATGACATGTCCAATATACCTAATGCACACTCCTGAAACCAGCACTTGGTCTCGCCATGATTTATCTGCACCATATTCTAACTTTACTTTGAATTCACTTACTGCTATGATTGTGAGGCATATCAATATAATATTTATGATGATCATGTAGAGCCCTGATGCAGTACTTGTTGGCATGCATATGCTCATTATATAGCCCCAAACTGAAAACAAGAGGAAGCAAAAAGAAAGGAAAAGACACCCCTTCAGCTTTTTCTAGACCTATCTGGTAAAAATGAAGCACAAGCATAAGCAATTGTTCAGACTGTTCAGAATGGTCACTTCTCTAAATAAAAGAGGAAGTGATACTACATGTCATGAAAGTTCAAAGTTTTTCTTTCAACAGCATGTCTGATTTTTTCCAAGTATAATGTGTTGGTCATTTATGCTTCATCGTGGGCGCAGCAGCTGGTTTCAAAAGCCTGAGAGTTTTTAGCCACTATTGTTTCAAAAGAGCAGCCTATCAGCACAAATTACTCTAGAATCTCTGCATTTTCAATTTCCAGTCGAGAAATGCTGACCAAAGTATCTTTGCCAATTGGACCAATCAGAGCAACAAAACGTGTGATGCAAGTTCAGACAGGGCTTGGTTCAGTTTCAAGCAGGAATAAAACGGGGCCTGATGACAAATTCTCTGAAACTACAGCTAAACAGTAACAGGCAATACAGTAACAGAATCTTTATACATATTTGATCAGGAATGCCTATTTTGACAGTGTTATCTGTGTTTGAAGAGCCTGGTGTGTCACACATAAAATATAATCTCACTTAACTGTGACTTTTCAAATCTGGACTAGTGAGGCTCCTCTGTTAGTCATGGAATAAAACCTGCCCCATATCAAATAAACAGTTGTGAGTGCCCCAAAGTGATTAAGGATGGGTGGAAACCTGTCTGAAATGTCTGCCAGAGCAAATTAAAAAGCAGTTTGCAGATTCATCTGGTTTCATTAGAAATCAGTTTTTGTTGAAACCGATTGAACTGTTGTATTCTCAGAAGCTCTTGATATTTTGGTTCTAAGCTGTGATCAATTGTTTGGTGTGAGGCATGAAAAATGACTACCCAGAATCTCTGGCCAGCACTCAAAAAACTGAAAGAATAGCAGGGCTTGAATTTTGCTTATTAAGACTTGTGACTTGATGTGGATTTCCAAAGACCTAAGAACAGTTCTGATCTCCGTCGCTACTTGGGGTTACAGTCCACTGTGTCCCTGGTAGATTAACAGGGTTGTCCCACAGCTGACTAAAGTTTTAGTTGGTGAGAAGAGACTTAGTCGATCACATTTTTCATTTATTTGTTTTTTGCAGGAAAAAAAGCACCTCCAACACTTTTCTGGAGCTGCACCTTGCCTTTAGACCCGGGGGATTGTTGCCACATGGACCTTGTTTCTGAAGTCACTGCTGTAAACTGTGCTGTAGCTGGCATTAGCTAGTTAGCTCATTAGCGATCCTATTAGACTGGGACACAGCCTCTGAGACTGACAGAGGCTATTTTGATGACCAGAAATTAAAAACGATGAAGAAACAGCAGATTTAGACAGTGACAGGAGGAGTTAATTCGTGAGTATACATCACTGGCCGTGTTAGTAAGTCTGTGAGACTTGTGTGAAGTTATACTGTGTTGAAATAATAAAATGTTCGGTCTCCTTGTTGGTTGTCCCGACACATTCAGAATTATTAACCATGTAGTCAGATGTATAGGGGCTGACTGGAACCATTTTAAACTCACTACAGGAGTTTAGTGCCTGAGTTCAGCATGATATGATAATGAAAGCGAGGAAAGAACTCAGCAAGGTGTGAAAAGAGTTTTGCAGTGAAAAACGAAGAGGAGAAGGAAAAGGTCAGACTCAGTGGGTGCTAACTACATTGTTCTCTTGACCCACAGTGACAGGTGAGTGTTTTCTCTCTTCCCTCTCATGTTCTCTTCACGCTCCTCACTACCCTCCAGTTTGTCATTGTTCCAGTTTGCATCCTGCCCTTCTTTTCAGTTTTCCTCCTCTCTGTTTTTCTCTCTGTTCTCTGCCAGCCACTGTTATTCATTCCCTCCTCCTTCTCCTATTCTCTCTCTGTCATCTCACTTTTAATGACAACCTGACAGATGATGTCAGAATCCATCGGAGACATCTGTATGCGCGTGTCTCCATCTGTTTGCAGTGTGTTTGTGCTGGTTCATGTTTGCATATGTGTGTGTTGGATACACTCAGTCCTCTGTGTGGAGTGTTTTTTCCTGTGTGCATCAATATTTCTGTGAAAGGGTAGAATGTTGTAAAAATATATTTGCAGGGGGAACAGGATCACAGCAGAGTTCATGACGCACTCACCTCTCAGAAACACTAAAATACACACTGAGATGCAAATGCTTGTGTCTTGGAAAACATGCAGATATTTTGGGGCCACCTGAGAAAATGTGGCGAGGCGTGTTGCTTAGGCACGTAAGAGTATGTATTTTCTTTGCATGTTAGTAGGTGTGTGTGCATAAGCGTGGATCCTGCTTGTGTGATGCGATGAGGAACGTCTGTCTCCCAGTGGGCCTCTCTCAAGGCGTACCAGCAACGCCAAACGCTGCCAACGAGGGGTGCTTTAGCACGTGTGTGTGTGCACACTTAAGCCTTCCAAATGTTCTCGGCGTTGAAGGGATCCAAGTACATGACTCAAACATCACACCTCTTCTGTTGCTATCTTTCTGTCTCACTCTCTTTCACACAAATTCGGATTTTCATCTCGTTCTGTCAACAGCAAGCTCTGTTTTCCACCCCATATTGGCGTCAGTGACTTTTCACCTTTTTCTGTCTTTTTGTTACACACACACACACAATGAACAGTCTGTGCTCAGTGTATTTTTGCACAGGAGGTCTCTTCTTTATTGTCTATCTGCTATACAGAGGTGGGAGACTCAAGTCACATCACTTTACTAGGGTCAGACTTATTTGAGCACTTGAGACTTGTTTGACTAACACTGATAAAAAAAAACACTTGTCTTGACTTAATTGGTATTAATGACGTCAGTTTGTGTATTCATCCCAAACAGTCGGCTGTAAGCTAATGAGCAACTAGCCCAGCAGGTACCAACAACAGGTAGCGAGCACTGGTCAGCAAGCACCGGCGGTGTGTTCTCTGTACACTCGTGAACTTACGTCAAAATACATTTCTTCTTCAGTCTGCAGTCAGCATGAACAGAGAGACTCATTAGCTTACAGAACAGTAAAGAGTCAAGCATGGTTTTGTTCTCCCTGCGTCACTGCTGCAAACAGGTTGAGAAGAAAGAGTAAATCCACATTTTAATCCCAAAAATATAAAACATAAACTCTGAGCTCTCCTCCTGAGCATTAGAGCAAAGTCCAGCGTGGCTCTGTCTCCAGCTCTCCTCGCCAATGCTCTCCAGCTGTCAGCAGCTGTCTGTCAGCTCTGTGCCTCTGCTCCACCCAGTCCTCTCAACACCATGCCATAGACACAAATTTTTACTTGGTTGAATATTTTCAACTTATGTGAATATGCATACAAACATAACAAAATCATGTAATTCTCATGATGATGTGAATGACACGACATGACTACTTACTTTCTATGTGAACACACCACATGGTTGGTGGCAGTTGTTAACAAGCTTGTTACTGATTGCCACAGTATTAAATATCATCAAGATTTATTAGGAGTAAGCAGGCTGAAACAGTTTTTGTTAATGTTGAAAAAACACTGAAGGGGATCATCTGAATTCCACACGACCTGACTTGAGACTTGAAGATAACATGTTTGTGACTTGCTCATGTGTGACTTACTCCCACCTCTGCTACTATATATATTTTGTCTCTGGAACAGTAACATCACATACCACAGCTTCAGATATTGCCATAGAGATCTAAAAGAAATCCACATATGGACTTCATTAAGGTGGTAGTTGTAGCAGATGTCACACATTTCCGAGCAAAGCACAGATTACACCAAAAACAGCAGCGCTACATGTCTGCACATCAGATCAAAAGTCTTTCTCTCATGTTGGTTTGCTTCAGCAGCCGACTTCTGTTGTCCTCTTTGATATGTAAAATATTTAGATGCCTACCAGCTGTGAAGAAGAACAATTACAAAGGTGTGTATGCAAAGAGCTTTTAAAAAAAAATTGCAACAGAATAATATGAATAATTTAAAGAAGAAAACATAAATTCAGAAAACGGGCACAGACCAAGTTTAGTCACAGCTCCGGATCAAATAGACAAATGGGATATAAGTGACAGATTTCTAGTTAACTCTAGGAATGAGTGTGAGCAAATCCATGAATCAGATGAGCTGGTTGTGTCATGTTGGAGGTTAGAAAGAAAAAGTGAGCAGAGAGTGTAAAAATGTACGGAGAAGAGCGGAGGACATGACGTCAAGGGTGTCTTGGAGGAAGAGGGGATGTGTGAAAGTAAGAGTGCAGAAACCTCATGACAAGAGGTGAATTAAATATCAGATTTGCTATATAGGAGTGCGAGAGGTTGTATAAAAGGGTGCACAACATGTGAAATGCGTATGTGCATGAGAGAGTGAGAAATTGTTTGCATGTTTGTGAATATGTGTGCGTGATGAGAGAAAGAAACACAGAGGGAGAGATGGGGGCCCAGCAGGTGGAGGCAAGTTGTGACAAAGTAGTGACGCACTTGAAAAAGCTCTCAGCAAACAGCCTCCCTCACCCGCCACGGCTTTGCTCCCTCTCTCCGCATGAATAAACTGGGAATCATTAATATTCATCTATGCAACATACTGTAGCTTCCAGAGACACGTTCACGTCCCGCCTCCGACTGTGTCTGATGGATGAGTGACATGGATGTCGTCCAATCAAACCCACACAGTTTATATGTACTCTGCGAAGAAGGTGCGTCATGGAATTTTTTCTGCCACACAAAAGCTTGGAGACCAATGGGAATGTGAAGGATGTCCGATGTGCTTGTTTTATCCTTATATAGGCATGACAAGCTGTGATTCCACAGAATGAGCTCTGTGCCACACAGTGTGAGTCTGTGACTTTTGTATGTAACAGCTTTCTGTTGGCTGAGAATGAGGTCTGCTGCAGACATACGACTGGACAAAGTGAGATCTTCACACGAGAAAGGATTTGCTCCAATAATTGTATAAAACATTTTCTTTTAATGGGGGATTTATGCCTGCCCTGTTGAACTGTGCCTCAGATAAAAGTAATTATCTTTCTTTGTGTTTTTTTATATTTACCTGCCTGTAAAGTTCCCATGACAACAACAAACTCAAAGGCTACTTATTAACTGCACAAATAAACTCATTATAATCATTAGGAATATTTCAAAAGAGCAAAAGCAAACCATATCTGCAGCTGGTAGAGCTGTTAAAGACCATTGATTTTACAAAAACAGGCAGAACTAAATATCCAGTGAAAGAACCTAGCGAGCTTTCTTCCACTGGAAAGATGTTGCATATATTCAGTTTGCAGCAGTAACATCTCTTGCCCTTCACAATTTGTAAAAAATAAACTGTGATCACTTTGGAGCCTAACTAACAAACAACATCCATTTTTTTCAGTGGAAAGCCAGAAAAAATGCTGCCCACGTGAGAAAGACCCATGTTCACTCACACCACTCTATATACTGCGTAACTAGACTTCTTAAGGAATCAGCAAAGTCATTCAATTCATCTTGAGAGGATATAAATGTGTGTGCCATGTCCCATGACAATTCATCCAATGGTTGGTTTCAGTCTGGACTAAAGTTTCAGACCGATAGACCAACTTTGTGTCATGTTGCTAATGTGAGTAAAAAGCGAATGGCAAATGGTATTTCCAGAAAAAATATCCAAGCTACTTTACATAATCCAAAATGTGGTTACATAAACACAAATGTGTTTAATAATTACGATAATTATTTCTGCCAGGTGTAAGCTTGCATGTGTGCATGTGCATGGCATACTATTGGGGGTTACATCCAGCAAGCACTGAAGTAGACTTAAAAATATAAACCTAACCTTTTGTGAATCACTGTGAATTGCATTGACATTTTTAAGTTTCCCTCAATGCTTAGGAAGAAATAATCACATGTCCACAGGAATGTGTACTGTAAAATAATGATTCAAACTGATTTTTACAGTCAAATAGTCATAATATAAATTCAGTTGTATTTGAGAAAACATGTCCAATAACCTTAAGATGTTAAGTAAAAACAACAGTTCTTCAGTCACAGTGACAAATATTACTAACATTTACTATACTTCATTACTAACCTTCATCTTGTCTCTCAGTGTTTACATCATTGAAAGGTGAGCTGTGGAGCTGTGTGTTGTCCTTGCCAAAAAAAAAAAATAGTTGTTCTCCACGCTAATTTAACACTTCATACTATAAAGAGGGTCACAGGAGAGGAAGTCTACTAACATGAACTTGTTTCTTTATAAACTCAGTTCAATGAGTTGATTGGACTCTGCACAGTACATTCATTCAACTCATAATTTCAAGTTAAAAAAGTTAGTATAAGTTCTGTAATGTTATAAAAAAAAATAGAACTTTTAAGACTAAGTAACTTAAATAACTAAAACTTGTATAGTTAAGTTAATGATTTATTTACAGTGGTGGATATTTAATAGTTTTTACAGTCCTAACAATAATCTTATATCAGGTGGTATGTTACACCTGTACATAGGTAATGCTCACCAATGCTAATAATGATTATTATTTACGTACTATTATTTTTTTTGTCACCGAATTGCAGGAGCAGGTGTTGTTTACAGTGTGTTTCCATCATTGTACTATCAAGAGTAGTAATGAAGTTTATAGTAGTGTAGATAGTAGTGTAAGTTTACACTATCTGTGCTCTGTTTTTATCTCCACACTTCTGTTCTCTGTCTCTCGCAGCTAAATAGTTGCACAGCTAAGAAAGCTGGACAACTGCCTAGAGGACTTACACAATGGCAAGTGTGTCTGTGTGTCCACGTGTGTGTGTGGGAGTGTGTGTGTATGTGCGCTTTGATAGCTGCTGGGTGTTTGACTGAACAATCACCAAGACATAGAATGAAACGCCCCCACACGAAAACATTCTGTTAAAACAAGTATGAATTTATTCTTTCTGTATGCTGCGTCTTTCAACAACATCTTTTTTATCTTTTACAGTAAAAATAAATAACAAATAAGCCAATCTGTCATACAGAATTATTATTTCTGTCTCCGATACAAAACATATAACATGCACACTTGACAAACTTGAACAAGGAGACTGGGGAAAATGGTATAACTGGCACTTTGGTCGTCTGACAGTGACCTCACTGTCATGGCCACTGAGGAGCACCCAGGCTCAGTTTGACCTCCTCCACGAGAGATGACAAGAAACTAAAAAGCAAGATGACACTGAATATTTCACAAAGTCATTCTTACTCAAGAACTCCATTCATAAAGTAACAGTTGCTTTTCTGTAACTTTCAAAACCAGGTAGAGAAAATAAACAGATTGTTTGAGGTTGTTTGTGTAGAACCAAAGCTTTGTGAGTGAGTGAGTGAGTGAGTGTGTGAGTGTGTGTGCATGTGTATACCTCTCTAACATCGCCGCCTACTCTTTCACTCCCACTACATCGTGGCCTTGCCCTCGTCACCTCTATCGGAGCAAGGAACCCATCCTTCCTCTGCCCTTGATAGATGGAGAGAGCTTCAGGAAAACAAATAAAAGAAGGGAAGAAAAAAACTCACCATACATCAACACACCTACAGTATATTTCTTCCTACAAGACTGTGTGGAAATTTGTTTTGCAGATGGATGGATGCATAAACACTGTAGAGGGAGAACGAGTGGGTGCCTGTGTTTGGTAACTTCCGTCTTCTTCCTTTTTTCATGCCACTTCCGCTCATTTCACCTCCTCACTTTTGCAGTCTCAGCATTAACAATTCCCTGCACTGGAGACTTTTTATGCCTGCTCCTCTATCTATCCGTCAGTCTGTCTGTCTGCACGTCAAAGTTGTCTCTGGCTCTGACAGACACCAGACTCCCTCATTGCTCTCTTGGTGTATTTACAAATCAGCCAATTTGCACCTTGTCTGTCCATCTGGCATCGCCCACCGATGAGTCAGCGGAGTGACAAACCTACTGACGTATTTGCCTTTTGCAGCGGAGCCAGCCTGAGAATCCATTCATCCTTATTTATCCCGACACACACTCACACAAACACACGGACAGATGCCCATCACAGCCAAAGCCATTCTGAGCGGCCTCGGGTCCATGTGGTCAGTCTTTCAGGCCACGTTAGACAGATTTAGTCACAGTTTAGTTACATGGTGGCAACTTGCTACTTAGTGATAGTTATTTGCTTTAACTCATGCATCTTAAATCTCTTTTTTTTTTCCAAAGAAATTCAAAGGGGTGTCACAATTCTCCAAATCTACAATCAGACTTGGTTACCAAACAACAGTGCCAGTGTCGTCAATTGAAATAGTTGCCCTCTGGTGAGGACATTACAAATGCATTACCAGACCACTAGTTAACATTACAGCACTTCTGGCAGCAGGTAGCCGACCATTAGCTAGTAGTTACTGCAAACGTGTTTAAAATGCCGAGCTAAATTGTATAAAGTGTTTTATTTTGCTGTACTCTAACTCTAACAAGCAAATTTGCTTGGAAATCTGCTGAATAAAGCTTATACTGTTTTAAAAATATTGTTTTTGTCATATTGGAAAAAAAACACTTGACTTTCAATTTTAAGGTCATGATTTGATTTGATTCTTCAGTATAATTTTGATTTTTTTTTTTTTTCTTTTTTTGCACTGACAGCTCTGCCATTGTGAGACTATCAAGTCTTGATGTGTAAAGATCAACAGATCTTTGGTTTTATGCCCTTACAACCGTCATTTACATTTTCAAATTCGTCTTAAATAAACACTGTATTGGTATCAAGTGTGATGTAACAACTGAAGGCTCATTTCAATTGATTTTCAATTTAATATTGAAATTATGACACCCCTATAAATTCATGAAATATTGCACCAAAGAAAAGCATGATTCAGGAAATATTCATTGTATCTTTTTTATATCAAGATCTTCATCTGCATCCAAGTCAACAATCTTTACACATTATATCAATATGTCACAGAAAGACATCCAAAAAAACAAAATCTCTGGCTTCCTCACAGGAAGCATTCTTTCCCTGTGGTTGTCGCAAACGACACCATATTTACAGAGAATGATGGATGAGCTGGACGGATAGAGGGAACAACTACCGATGAGTGGGATTTATTACTTTTCTCCTGCATGTTGCTGCCTCTACTGCCAGCACTCGCAGAGTGTCTCGCTGTATTCTTTCTCCCTTATTGCTGCATGAACACTGCCCCCCCTCCTTACTGTTCTTCCTCTTTCTAACCCTGTTCCTTTAAAAGTCCCCTCCCCTCCTCTCCCTGTCATGTTCCTTCCGATTCTTCCTTGTCTTTCTTCTCCCTCCCTCTTATCTTCACAGTATTTTTCCTTTCTTCTCTTTCTCTGCACGTTGCTCTGTCCCGTAGAAGCACTAGCCTCCCTGCATTGAGATGAAAGTGTTGGTGCTGGACCACAGATATCAGGTTGAACACTCACAAAAATACAAATACTTATTTACATGACACTTTAAGTGGTTACAGTATTGTCAGTACTGTGCACTGATTCTAACAGTAATTGTAGTATTGTAGCAGCCAGTTAATTGGATGCACTAATAGCACTAGTAAGTAGTTTTATCTAAGTTGAGGTGACAAAATTGACAACATCATTCATAACTGCTATCAAATTGCGCTGATATTAGAGATGGACTCAGCCCTCATAGCCCTGATTGCAGGGAATCATGCTGACATCATACAGGTGAGACGCAGAAAGCCTCACCTGCAGAGTATCGTAGATAATATATGACATTAGCTGAAGAACTCTTAGCAGCCCTGAAAAGTGTTAAGCCCTATGGTAGATTCAGAATCTAACCGTCCCCCCCATCTCCCTCGCTGTGCCCTGAGGACACAGCAAAGCGGGCAAAGGGGGTGTAGAGAGTCTAACTGGGGTCCTCGCAGCCTTTAAAACAGGCTGGAAGGGAAAAGGGGTGGGGTAGTAAGAGTCAGATTCAGCCGAATATTAGGTGGAGGTTGAGGCAGAGGCTGAAAACAGAAAGGGCTAGTAGTGAGAGGAAGGATGGTGAGGAGCGGGAGGAGGAGGAGTTTGGAGGCAGGTCGAACTCAGGTGGGCATTCAAGCTCGAAGCATCGCAGGGTGACACCTGAGTCCTCATTGCCATAGTTCGTCCAGTACTCTTCTGGGTCGAGCTTAGGCAGCGCCAGCTCCTCCTCCCCCAGCTCGTACTTGACTACTGAGGTGGTCGTGGATGGGCCTTTCCCGTACAAACCAGCCTTGACAGTCTCTGAGGCTTTCTCGAAGACGCCTTTCGTGGATGACTGGGGCTTGTTCTTGTGGAACCACCAGCGGGTTTTGGTGCTGAAGGTGGTGGTGGTGGAGCCAGCAATGGAGCCAGGGTCAGGCAGGGGGCAGAGGGCGAAGTCCATCTCACGGAGGAAGCGGAGGTCCTGGCCACGGCGGGTAGAAGGGGAGGCGCAGATCACCTCAGATGAAGAGACGCGGGCCTCACGGAACCACTCCCACAGGGCACGGGCCTCGCAGCCACAGGACCAGGGGTTGGCATTGAGGCGGAGGAACTCGATGCCCTGCGTGTCCCGGAGGGTCTGGCTGGGCAGCTCAGCCAGGGAGTTGTTGAAGAGGAAGAGCATGGTGAGGCGGCCGAGGTCACGGAAGGCGCGGCGGTTCACCTGCTTGATGCGGTTGTCGTGGAGGAGAAGGCGGTCAAGGTTGACCAGGCCACGGAACACGTTCTCTGAGAGGGTGCGGATGCGGTTGCCATGCAGGAAAAGCTGGCTCAGGTTGATGAGGTCAGAGAAGATATCGTCCTGCAGAAAGTGAAGATTATTCTCCTGAAGAAAAAAGAAAAGAAGAAGAAAAGGTTAGCATGAAAAGGACATTTGTGATGCTGTCATTATGTGCATGTGTGGATGGCTGCATGTGTGTCAGAATTCTCTTTTTGTGTTTGTATGTCTCCTCCTACCTGTAAGTAGAGGAACTGCAGGCTGTAAAGCTTGTGGAAGATGTCATGGGGCAGGGCAGTGAGCCGGCAGCGATGCATGTGGAGGCTCTGGAGCTTCTCAAGGCCACGGAAGGCTCCCCCCTCCAGCCGGTGGAGGCTGGGGTTGTCTCCCAGGTCCAACTCCTCCAAGTCCCTCAGCTCACTGAAGGCTCCTGCCTCAATCCATGTGATGTTGTTGGAGAACAGCCACAGAACCTGATGCAAGAAAACACACAATGGACATTACTTACACTGTAAAAAGTCAGTGGAATCAGCTACTCTTTTCTCATTAACTTAAAGCTACAACAAGTAGTTTTTGACTGATTATGAAACCGTCTAAATTTAATACAAATACCTCTATGTGACTGTGAAATCAGGTGAACAGATTACATTTTCCCAACCAAGACTTCTCTTCAAATTCCCTCAGCTTAAATTTTGAACTATGGATGCTAATTATTTAAAGTTAAAACAAATGGTTTATTTTTGCAGCTAAATTTAACTGCCAAAAATATATATATTTATATACATGCTGAAATATAACTTTTCTATGACTAGAACTGAAAAAAAACGTTTCACACTTGCAAATCCCGTATTGCAAATGTACGCTCACTCTTTCTTACCTGAGTCCCGAAGCCAAAAGAGCCAACTCTGAGCTCCGTAATCCGGTTGTTCTGGAGGAACACGCGCTGAGACTCGTAGGGCACTCCGACTGGGACGGCGGTGAAGTTCTGCGCCTGGCAGCTCACAGTCATGGGAGTCGGGTAGCACACGCACAGGTGCGGGCACGCCGACGCCGGACTAGGCTTGCCGAGGACCAGCCAAACAACCAACCAGAGGGAGAGACCGCCTGGAAGAGAGCAGGGAGACAGAGGGAGGTAAGCGAGAGTTGTCCGAGGTGCTGAAATCTGTACACTGCAGTGAGCATGTGAATATCTGCGCTTATTTTGTATTGCATGTTAAAAATTCATGTTCATGTTTCTATAATTGCATGAATGCATTGATATTTTAGCTGGAATTACATCTATGAAGACATCACAGCTACAAAAAGTGAACTTTACGCGTTTGAACTACAGTTGCAGCGACCATTACGCACAGCATTATCACAAAAATGTTCAGTCAGAAGCAACTATTTTCTAAGAATTACTATAGAGTTATTAAATATTCCACTGCATTATAAGTCATAACACAAAGTGGACTTTTAAGAGTGATCAAAATAAGTCATTTTCTTGACAGAATCTCCGAGCTTCCTCTCCATGTCGCATTATCCATCCAATCATGTATCCATATTCGAGTTTACATTTAAAATATCAAAGTATCTCAAGCGGTTTTTGATTAAAAACTTAGAAACTGTTGCACAAGTAACGAAAACCAGTATCAGCTCTATAGTGTCTGTAGTGTCCATGGAGTATCCAGCAGCAAAGGAGACAGAGAGAAACTTACTTTTGCAGTTGCGCATGATGGAGCATCGTCGGCTCCGAGAAATCGAAGAGGTTTCCATCCTGAACCAAAGCCCAAAGCGAGTTAGCCTAACAGGGGCGAAGTAAAGCCTGCTATCTCCGCTGATGCCCTGGTTCCCGAGTCGGAGCGACTGAGAGTGTGCCGGTTGATGGCTACCAGTGTCCCATATATACTCGAGCATCCCGTTATTGCCTACGGCAGTGGGCACCGTGGAATCTCCTACGTCACCGATCCCGGGTCATGAATGAGTGAGGGCGGCAAAAAACGGAAAGGGGAGGGGCCGACCGTAGGGGATTCTCTTGGAGAGTTTTGTACGCGCGTAAAGACTGGTTGGAGACGTGCGCTCAGACTCTGTGAGAGGAGGAGACTCTCCTCGACGCACATTGAAGCAAGAGGGAGGGTGAAAGTAGAAGCAGTGAAGGGAGGGGGGACGGTGAAGGGGGGGGGTAATGATGACTGAGCTCTGTGGAGGAGCGGAGGATGGGTAGGAGAAGAGCGCACAGCTCGTTTCCTGGCTGGGGCGCTCAGAGACCGTTATGGTCTGTTTCCGGCGCGCCGCAGCCAGACAGAGAGATGCAGAAGAAACAGGTTTGGATGGATCTGTGTTTGGAGAGGAGGAGAGGATGCCCCCGAAGTATGATTCAGCCACAAGAAGGAATTCGGTGCCAGAGGAGAGTCACTCAAAACAACTGTGATTGAGTAGTATTTGTGTGTAGGTTAACTCTGACATGCTCTAGTCATGCTATTTGTACTTTAATTATAGCTACTGATGATGGAGGTATGAAATGGAATTACTTGGCAAAATAAGGCAGCAGTGGTCAGATGGGAGAGAGGTTTTTTTGTTTGTTTGTTTTTTACTATTTAAGGCTGAATGAGACTTGCACCACTTTAAGGAGACTCGGAACAGTAGTAAGACTTTTTGTTTCTGAGTGTCAGTAGCTGAGTGGTTGTTTGTGCCAGATCTCTCAAACTTTGATATATGGAACCCATACTGGTCTACGACAAATACAACTCACTTTTATGTCGACTACACAATCACAGAGTTAATGTCAAATACATAGATCTCTGTTGTACCAGTAGCTAGGGATAGCTGTGTCAATGAGAGAATTTGCTCCAATTTATGAATGGAAGAATGAATCGAATTTGAAGAATAAAGAATAAACCATTTTTAATACAGTTTACGATTTAGAGTGACAAAAAAACACTTATTTCTTCAAAATCTTTAAATGGATTCAATGCCTGAATGTGCCCCTTGGCTGCAGGCTTTGTTGGCACAGAACTAACAAGACACACACTTGACTAACACTATTTTTGGCCTTGAGTGTGCAAAGTGTTCCAGGGTCAAAATGCAGAAATTCTCATATTTTTTTATGAATTCTAATCTGTCCCTACCCCAAGCAGTTATTACATGGCTAATGCAGAAATTCTCATATTTTTTTATGAATTCTTATCTGTCCCTACCCCAAGCAGTTATTACATGGCTAATGCTGGTTTAGCACGTGGGCTTGAAGGCAGCTTCAGACAAACTAGAGAAACTGCTACTTTAGGTCATATAGCCAGACCCCTGTATGTGCAATACAATGAATGCTAGGCAAAAAACAACCTTGATAAAAAGCCAATATTACTTTCAATGTCATTGTCAATATTACTTTTGTACTTTAGTTTATTTAATTTAACTTTTGTCACTTTGGTTGTTATACTAGGCTTCTGTTTTATTGGGTATTGTTGTCTTGAATTTACTCCTTATACACTTTATATAGTACTTTATATTTAATATTCTTTAATACTTTTTTGTATGTTAATCTATGGCACAAGAATTTCTTTCGGGATTAATTAATTTATATCTTATCTTAAAATCATTTTGGGAGGTTAAAAAAATCCACAGTTGCTCACAGAGATTCTCCTGCGAGCTCAAAATGGAAATGGGAATCTACTATATTGATGACCACACCTCAGCTCTTTTAACCTGACAGAGTTACAGCTAACTGGTGTTACAACACTCCCCTGTCTCCCCTACTTGTGTTTTACTCAAATATTAACATTTTAGGCATCTTGCTCATCTGACGGCTTTAGTTACTTTTCAGATTACACATTTTCATACTCTTCCTGTCCAATGAAATCTCCGAAACAGGAGATTTTGAATGAGAAGGTTTCTTTGTAAATAGGTTGAGGAAATCTTCCTACTTCTGAAGCTTAACAAACTCTTTAAAAACCCTCTTGGATCAGCTGGAAAATGCATCATCACAAAGCTGTTTGTCTGACACCATGAAAAAATTACGTATTAACAGCAGTAAATATTTATAGCAGCAAAATGCAACATATACATTAGTGTACAATAGTAAAACAGGGACCATTTTACTGCATAATTGCTAGTTTTACTTTACCCACTTAAAGAGCATTTTGCTAATAATACATAGATTTGACTATTTCCTCCATCACTTGTAATATAATCCCTCATGTATTATTTCTCCATTTGTATTGCATGAGTTCAAATGTTATTAATTAGTTTCATAAATGGGGCAAACGGGTTCATAATGAAGCCAGAAAGCAGAAGACAGCAAACCACAGCAGATGCCTGAATATGCATGGCACTTCAAGTCTGTTTGCTGTGTCTGTGCCTCAAGCTGTTACTGCTTGTGTCCGACCACCAGCTGTAAGATAGCAAGACAGCATCCATTGTGACAATGATACAGTCTGAGAGATAAAACTGTCATCGGCCTTCTCATTGATCAAATCTAACATAATTTGAAGATGCATTTTACTGTTTTAATAAACCAAGTGAGCAAAACAGTGTGAAAATGCCATAATGTGAACTACCTTTATGAAGCTTTTTATTGTGTGACTCTGAAAACAATGATTATTCATTCGATTTCAGGCTTAGTTTGCGTGGTTCTTGTATTAGGTGTTTCTAAAGTTTCACTTCTCAATCAATGCAGAGGAGGTGGCCAAAATAGTAGGAACACCTCACAATATAATGCAGTCCAATGTAGACCATTGTAAAGCCTCAAGTTTGTAATATTTGCAGGGCCACTGTACTGTGTTGCATTACATCTCAGGTGTTTCTATCCTTCTGCTCATTGTGCATCTCTGTAGACCACTCTATCATCCTGGCCATGTAGAAAATCAACTTATCTGGCAGTATTTGAGGAGGAGAGACCTCTGTGTAAAAAACAAAAAACTGTTATTGTGCCCTTCTGAAACATTATAAGAGAGATTAAAGCCCGGTGATGCTAAGGACCAAAAAGGCCAGGCTGCATTATACTGAAGAGGATGGAAAAGTATAATAAGCTCTGAGACTATGAGACTGATTCATTCCAGTCTTATGCAGGCTTTGATGATGACATCAGCTAAAAGGTCTCTTCCGAATGCTACTCTTTGTCATGCACTTGTTTGCTGTCATGTTTCCTTTTGAAAGGCATGACTCAGTTGTGCTCTAGATGATCATTTATGAGTTTGATCTAGTCTCTGTGAGACTGTGTGTAAACAGTAGGGTTGAGTACCAAATTCAGTATTCTTAAGGTTACAGACGGAATTACATGGTGACACATGATTCACGTTAAGTAAATCTTTGCAAAGTTTAAGTAAAGAGAGAAAGCAACGATATCCCTGCATTTTTGTTCAAGTTACAGTGAGTCAGGACAATAGCAAGCTAAAAGCAGTAACACACTTTTGGACAAAAGTGGGCTTTTTTTCCCACTGATTTATTAGTATGTTGGACACTTTGGTATGAAACCAATATTTGTGAATTACATACCATTAACAGCAAAATATTGCAGTGTGCAAGTACTGCACTTGTTAACAACAAAAACAACAACATATTAGGATATCAAAGCATTAAATGTCCTGGTGACAGACTGTCAGGCTTGAGGATGTAGGGACTGGTTTGAGAGGGTAGAGGGAGGTAGGGAGTGATTACAGCTATAGAGGAGCTATTCAGAGCTGTGTATGAATTATACTGACACTTTCTTGTTTTGTTTTGTAAAATTATTCAAGCTAGTAACCTTTGCAGTAACCATTCAGAGGTTCCAGCCATGGGGAGCAGCAATATAATAGGTCAGAGCTGACCTTGGAGATTACATTCAGCTTTTTTGTTTTCTGACATTGAAAATAAGTAGATTGCTGCTCAGACCGAGAGCTATGAGGAGGCAAGAGAAGCACACCCATTCATAGTAACACACAGGCAGCACAACAGATGAGTGCATGCGGGAAGAAAAAGGCACACATAAGGGGGTATGCATGGCCATACATGTGCACACACATCAACACACATACAGTACAGCACACACATGCACACACAAGTTTCATTGTGCACAAAGCCAACTGAGCCACAGGCAATGATAAACAAATGAGTAATTGAGGGGATCCATCACACAGTGTGCACTGTTCTTCCCTCACACCTCCTGCTTTATTCTTATCTGGCTTGGTGGACGAGCTTCAGTACCCACTGGCCATCCGGGACCAACACCTCCCAGGCCTCTCCTTCACACACACCCACAGCACCAGCTGTGCGAGTGTGTGTGCGTGTCAGTGTGTGCCTGTGCACGTGTTTCCATGCCTGCCTGCCGAGGGACAACTTTGTCTAAATTCCACCATAGTGTCAGCCAGTCCGTGTTGTGCCAGTCACCCACACAGCAGGTTTGCGGTACTGTGTAGGCACTGGCTCCTCAATGAGTCTGATCAGTGCTACGTCGTGTTTGTGTACTCCCCACACAAAAACAGGCTTCCCTGGCCCGCACCCACTCCGGCACATCTGCCAGCATGTCTGTCTTGATCTATCCCTCTGCCTGCATCCTGCTGTATCTGCTTTATCCACTCTCTGCCCAGCTTTGATCCGCTGTTAGTTAACTGAGGAGTGCGTCACTGCTCCTACCAACATGGCAGGTTGTTATCTTGCTCTCTGTGGTGTGAGAGCTCCTGAAATAAATAGTTTGCACGTTCAATCAGCTGATCCAGATTTACCTCGCCAGTTCACTGCTACAGGTGTGGCTGCGCAATTCTGCCCCGTGTGACGTCAGCACCATTCAACTGAATGGATGCTGGTGGGATACTGTGGTTGAGGTGTGTCTGTTGCCAAGGTAACAACACACATCTCTCTATTCTCCAGCCTGTGATGAAAATATTAAATATAGGTAATATTTTATTGAGCTGCAGCCCCCTTTTGTACAATTCACACTGGCTTAAAACACTTCATTTTCTTCTCTTTATTAACATCCGGGAGTGTTATTGATCTATTTAGGACACGTAGAAAGGGAGGATGACTTTTACATGGCTCATCTCATTAGTGAGCACAAAACACTTTGCTTGCATGCACAACTTGTATAATCAGTGTATTTGCGTCCCATACATCCCATTGGGTGACACTAATGATGAGGTACGAGACAGACAAGAGGATAAGAACACATGTCTGCTCTTTGGTTAATATAGAGATATAGACAATATAGCATCTGCAACCCTCCTGTGAGACTTATGGGGATACACCTGTGCTCTTGCATCCCAAATTTTTTAATTACATAACTTTTCACTTTTTAAACATTTGAGCTAGTTTGGATAAAAAATAGTTCATAATCATGATAAAATCAAACATGATTGTAGACTGTTGATGAAACCAGCATACTGGGTAGTAATCGAGGAAAAAACTCCTTAAATGCTTTCACACGGTGGAAGGTGAATTAACAGTGTTATGAGCTGTGTTTAATTCGACTTCTATCTGATCTGATGTCTTGTCCTACTAAAGTAGCACAACTGACCAATGGAGGCTGGTAACCAGTTGAGGCAACAAAATCCAAAATGTAAAGTTTATATAGAAATCCAGTTTATTTTTATGGATTATATTGATGTTGTATTGACCCTTTGCTAAGCCTCACACTCCCTTGTTACTTTTGCTATGCCTGTCAAGCTTTCCATTATTGCAGTGCACTTATGCATTTTGCACTGATAACGGTGGCTGATTTAACATTGAAGTTGGGAACAACACGTGGTGTTCGATTCCATGATGACCATGGGTTTTGTTGGCTAAAAAGTGTAGCTCGCTAATGTAAGCTAATGCTAATGCTTGAACTCCTTGAGTCAGCCAAGAAGTCTGTCTCAAGCCAACTTTTTAATGTTTCTATCTGACATTTTAAAACAAGAACCCTGTAAAAGTGTGTTAAATATGTAAAGTTACTTACAAACTGCTGCGTACATGATATAGCGTCAATGCTCAAAGACTAAGGATAAAAGTTTGCATCCCAGCAAACATTGGTCGGATGGTCAAATATGACATGTGTATGTATCGGATAGATGACAAAAACACACATCAACATAGGAATATTTAGACCTAAGAAAGGGAAGCATCATTGTCAGGCCACTTTGACTGTGCACCAGGCCCACATCATCCTCCTCAGTCCCCCCCTCATAACAAATCCCAGTGTACATCCTGATAACAAGCCATGAACTTGGCCAATACAATGATATCTAACAAAAGTTTTTTTGGAGGTAACATTACTGCAGCTAGTAAGCTAGCGTTGGATGAACATGTTAACGTTCGCAGCTTACTTTAGAGCAGATAGAGGCAAAGCTTAGTCCGTCCTCACGTCTGCTCTTTTATTTTTGTATTTTTTGAAAGGCTCCAAAAAACATGCCACAATCCAGATTCATGAAACATAGAGTATTAGCGCATGCTTTGACATGGACAGAAATATCAAGCTTGACAGGCTTTCTGTGACTTGTTATGGTTGTTCAGCTATGATTGGACAGATGCTATTCATGGGATGGCTTTAGCGAAGGGCCAGTTGACATGAAGACTGTCAACTAATGACGCCTTTTATCTTATGTTTCTAGAGTTCTGTGTTTTTCCAGACACCTAAGAAATTGTTAATATGTCATATTTCTTAAAAGGAGTTTGGCTAACATTTTCAAGGAAAGGGAACTTGACAATTAAAAAGTATTATATTTATATGTGTCTATATATTGTTTTTTAAGAAAGTGTTGCTCATTATACCTTTAACTCAAACTGGTTATATGTATATATTTTGTGACATTTTGTCACCACTGCAGAGAAAAAAATCCTGCCATACCTCCCCTTGCCTGGCCTGTTTCCACACTTTTAACTATTGATTGGCTCCCATGTTGGTTGCTACAAACGGTGTGATGTGAATGAAGTAAAACACGGATGCAGTCACTGATACTTGAATACGCAGACAGACTCACTCTGTGAGAAAAAAAAACAGCAAAAGACAGAGTAGTGTGAGACAAAGAAAACCAGGATGTGTACTTGTGGAAGGTGACTCAACATGTCATAATGTTTTGTAGGAATCTCTCTAACACATTATTCATTGGCACGGTTCGTCTACCTCTCACACACGCACTCACAGAGGCAACAGCATCTTTCAATGTCTGTCCAATTGTCACCGACAAAGACGCTCATGCTATTCTTCAGTGTCTTGCTCACCTCCCCTCTCCTACATTGCTTTTCTCTTTGTCTTCCACTGCTCCCTCCCTTTTTTGCCAGTCTTTTCATTTGTTCTGTCCCTTCGCGTCACCACTTCCGCTTAACCATATACTGCTGCTTTCTTTCCACACACTGGCACACAGTCTGCAGCACAATGACTATTGGAGTCACATGTAATTAGTTTCTTCTTCTTATAAGGCAACACACTATTGAGTTTGGAAAATGCTTTTTTTTTTTACATTTCAGGACGTCAATGCTTTTGTGATGTTGTTTTCATCATTTTTAAGTTGTACTCAAATATTACGATATTATCTTCATTCTAGAAAATAAACATAAGCACAATTAAAAAACAAACTTTTTTTATTAAGCAGTGTTGTATTTGGTGTCTCTTAAACACACACATATACATATATATATATATTACATACATATATATGCGTGTGTGTGTAAATATGTATGCATATATTTACTGTGATAAATCATAACATGATCTTGATATGTCATCAGAAATTAAGGAAACATTTTAAGTTGAAATACTCACCTCTCTGACAGCATCACTGCAGATTCAGCTCCATGATTTATTTCTGACAGCCAGCATCAACTACAAGCATTTAAGGACTGCAAACAGAGATCAGCATACCCTCTTTGTGACTGTGTAAATACTATACAACTGTAGCAGTCACCACATCAGTCATCTTAACACAGTGGTTCCCAAACATTTAGTGAAATAAAGGTTAGCAGGATATAATCAGAAAACTTTAGTT
This sequence comes from Lutjanus erythropterus, assembly GCF_056507025.1. NCBI lineage: Eukaryota > Metazoa > Chordata > Actinopteri > Lutjaniformes > Lutjanidae > Lutjanus > Lutjanus erythropterus. Next base: position 32,011,954 of record NC_139319.1, on the reverse strand, counting down.
TGTTTGTTTATTTCCCGCATGTAAATCATATTAATTCAACTTTCTTTCACTCCTTATTTCCTTAAACTTGAAGCTGTCCCCCACTAAAATTATTTGAATTAAATTATGTAAGTGAAAACATACATTTAAAAGAACATTTACAACATAAACCACATGTATTAAATCATGTGAGTCATGTCGACCGATTCTGTGATGTAGGTATGAGTGTCTGTTGCTTTCCTTTCATCAAGGCAACTTCCGCTCCTCTTCTTTCACAACCAGCAGAATGATATAACACTCAGACATATATGTATTTTCATGTGTTCAGATCAATATTGTCCACTCTCCCTCCTCCTCCTCCTCCATCCTTCCCTCACTTACTCACTCCATTTCTCTTTAGAGCTCAGTGTCCACTCTGTGTCTTCATCTATCTCTCACTCTCTTTATAAGATGCTCAATTTTCAATTTAATTTGATCTTGAAGCATGGGACAGCAAAGAAAAGTAATATCTTACAGATACAGACAGGTGCGCAGCAGAATAAATTATGACCAAAAATAATAACTTCAATCTCCTATTTATTAAAAAGTCCTCTTCCAGTGTAACAGTCTTCATCAGACATGTATTTCCAAAGTTACTTTATCATTAAAAATAGTTGTTACGAGTGAATGCTGTTGATGTAGGTGTGCCTGTTGCTACGTAACTGTAGCAATAACAGTGTCACAATGTCCTTGATTTAAATCAAGCCACAAATCAAGCCAGATGTTGCATGATATATCTTTCTTTCTATCTCTTCCCTGTATCACTGTCCATTAAAAGCAGTTTCTTAAAAAACAAATTTAAAGGAGCAATATGTAGCAATTGCATGTATAAAAATTAGTTGGAGCCATAAACAGTACATTAAATAGGTTGAAATTATACTTAATATACAATCTGTGGCTGAAATGACTTCTTACCCCGCACCCCTTCATCAGCAGACTCATGGAAGCATGTTTCCAATAATTGTGGAGAGTCTCTGATCTTGGGCTGACAGATTAGGTGCTCTGTGTCCTTCGGCAGTTTCCTTATTTTTCTTCTCATCTGTTTTTCTTTTGAACACATCAACTTTAATGTCACACCATTTCTTTTTCATCTGAGACACGGTCCGTTTCTCCAGGGACACAACACATGCTTTCCTTACTGCAGTCCAAGGAGCTGTTATTATGAGTCGCAAAAGTGTCTTTTCTGGCTTCCTCCTTGGACACGGGCAGTACAGCAGTGTGTCCGGGGTACAGACTGAATGGGGAAAGGTGCCAGAAAGCTGGCAAATCAGAGAAAAAAGTTATTTCCTGATTGTTTCATAGCTGTTAAGCTCGAAACACAAAACACAAAAACATCTCCACACACCGCAGCAATGCCTGATTGTGTCTGAATGCGATGTTACAAAGTCTTCACTGCTTTCTCTAAGATACTTTTCTATACAGACATATTTCCTTATATAGAGAAAAGGGGGTGTGTCAGTATGCACATTAAAGATGGCAGACACAAGCCTGACAGTTTTTAATGATTCTGATTCACAAACACACGCAGTGTTGTAAGAACTTGGCTGGTGTGCATGTTTCATACATCAGACAGTGGTTTGCATTTGAACTTATTTTGTGTGCACACTAAGACGTGTGGTACATAAGTAAGTCATGGGGTACGTTGTAACAATGGAACTCTTTGTATTTGACATCAACTCACCTAATTGAGTTGCGTAGTAGACGTCCATGACTTTTATTTGTAGATAATAAATATGGGTACCATGTTATCAAAGTTACACAGATCTAGCACAAACATCTGCTAAGTCACTGATGCTCAAACAAAAAGTGCACCTACCATCCCTGGTGCCCCCTGATGTGCAAAGAAATGTAGCAATGTCAGTAAAGGAAAGGCAGACTTAAAAACTGTATAAAAACATGGATTAAAAAAGTGTACAATTTAAAATATTTTTAAAAATCAGCCCTGCAAATGTTACATGATGGGGAAGGAAATACACTCAGCATGATTGCCAGGTCTCAAAGACACAGGCAATGCATTCAGTGAGTAACACTGCGTGAAAACAGAACTTTTGTTTTACTTGCAAGAAAAATCCACGGGGCATCTCTCCATTCACCTGGACAGACACTGTGTTTTTATTGATCCTGTACATTGTAGATGAAAAAATGATACAGTATTATTTTACCTACAGTTACAAATCCTGTGTTGGTAGCAGAAGAGATCATTGGCCACCTGGATGGAAATTTGTCTTTACCTCAGTGCCAAAGGAAAACAACAAAAAAAACAAGAAACAAATTGCATTTTTATTCTCCCACAGACAATGTGTCTTATTCCAAAACTATATAGCGATATAAGGCTAATAATGCAGGGTTTTTCCCATTCAGAGCAATAACGTCTAAGAGAACAACTATGATAGCAGTTTGTCCTTTTATGAATGTTCTACTTTGAGCCCTCTAATACTATTTCTAAAGGGTTATACATTTGCCATTTGTGGAAGGATCTATCAAGAACCCTCTATGAGAGGTTCTAAAGAGAGACTGTAATGGTTTTACCCCAAACCCTCTCTGTGGTTCAATCAAGAACCTTACCACCCTCTGTGTGCTACCAAGAAGTCTCCCAGGGGATTCTAACACAAAACATTTTTATATTCCAAAGATTTTATCTAGAACCCACACAGGGCATGCTATTTAGAACATTATATTCAAAGGTTTTATGTAGAATATAGAGTCTGTTTGTCACACAGAACCTTTGATGAATCCTTGACAAACGAGTTCTTCAGGGATTTCAACAATCCTTGAAGAACTCGTTCTTTCAAAAACGGGTCCTTTGGATGAAAAGGGTTCTTAATGAAACCTTCAGTCTTACAAAGAAATTGAAGAACTCTTTCTTCTTGGAATCCTCCTGAGAGTGTGAAGCTCACAACATATTCTTTCCTCAGAGAGGAAATTCATCATCCTATCTTGTAACTTTTCAACAGGGAGAAATATTCTTCACAGCAAAGGATAGAGTGTTTTTCTTATCGTGCAGTGACCACGTACACACTCCACTTTGGCCTGATTCTTTTCATTTGTGCTTCATCTGCAGGGTGACATTGATTACCTATCCTGTGTTTAATCATTATATTGGACAGAAAACTGATAATCAGCTGGGTCAGATCTTCTATGCTGAAGCAATAAGCAATTTGTTCTTCCCTCTGATCTGTAGCAGTTTGTCTTGTTCCACCATCTGCTCTGTCTCCATACTGGCATCATTATGAAAGTGCCAAAGCACACTGTAATGATGTAATGAAATCAACTTAAGTTCACAGGTTTGCTCTTTTCTCACATTTCTCACAGCGTCTTATTTCGCGTCACCATCGGCTCCAAATGTCATGTGTGTTTGCTGTGTGTGCGTCTGTGTCTACGTCTGTATACATTATCTGATTAACACTTTACTCCAGGTGTAAGGGCAAACTTTGTGACATGTGAAAAACATTCCCTCTCCTACTTTAGGATGCTGTTTCACTCAGTTGCTTCCAATCCTTTCACATAAATGTTCTGTTATAATATTGAATAATAACATCTTATTGAGAACAAAAGCACACAGTATGGCAGCATAAAGAAAAGGAAATTAAATTATGCTGGTTCACTATCTGCCTCCAACAGCCTCTTTGGAGCAGAATGACTGACAATGAATGAATTAACATGTGAGGGGATTAATGGAGCCATGAAATGAACTAAATGACAAAACAAAACTAGTACAAACAGCACAAGAATATACAGGAATATACAACCTAGCCCATGCAGAGGAAACCAGCTCATGAGGCAGCAGCACATTGCAGCAAAACTGACAAAGAGAAGAAAAAGTCAGATAAACCACAAATAAAAGAGAAAACAGACATACATTATACACATATAACATATCAACCCCGTCCACAGGCCAGCAACAGACAGTGTGTGTTGAGTCACATGCAAAAAGACGATTGACGATGTTGAAAGACAATTCAACAGCCACTCTATGGAGGTCAATACTAGAAAAGAAAAAAAACAGCACATCACAATAATCAAGTCTGGACTAATTGAATTCAATTTAGAACATTTTAATCAAAGAATATTTTTGCCACACTGAAAAGGTGAAATCATTTCATATTTAATGTGTGTTAGTTAAATAAGAGAGTTGAGAATCAAGTACATAGGCGTCTGAGCAATGGAGCAAGTGGAGCAGCTGCACCCCCACTGAGTATTGTGGGAGCAAAAATGTAAATATCTGCATCCCTGCTCTTTGATCATATAACTCTATTAATCTTCTCTACTACTGCTACTCTATTTTTAAATATTTGAGCTCGTTCGGATCAAAAATATAAATTACAAATTCAAATACTATACATAAAATTCGTAATCATAATAAATCAAACAAGTCTAATGAAAACTGATGGAGGCTGGTAACAAGTTAGACTGATAAAATCCAAAATGTAAAGTTTTTACAGTTTATCTGTCTGGATTATACTGATGCTGAACTGTCAAGAAGACTGTCACACTGTGATATATTACATGTTTTTCTTGTTTTCTTGTCATTTGACATGTTTTCTTGTTATCCAGCATCAGGAAATGCTGATACCAAGTAAGCAAGTAGCAATTAAAGCACAATTAAAAGCACAAAACAACATGGATTCCACAGTCAACTTTGAAGAAAAGACTGTAAAACCATGATTAAAAAAAAAACTCACAGTAACACTGAAACTGTGACATATTACTCTTTACAGATTACGTACTGAGAAAGTAATCCCATTTCTTTACTAATTACCCAGCAGCAAAAGTAATTATTTGAATTAATGGTTAATTTTATTTCACTTTTCCGCCCATTTCTGGTAAAGGGACAGTTCAGTCAGAAGGCACTGGGCTTGTAGTGCTCAAAGCACCAAAAATACATGTGAAAAACTCAGCAGCAATGTCTCTTTACAGAAATTATGACCTAGTTACTCGAGATAATCCACAGACCTTGTTGTGAGCAGTTTCATGTAAGAACTATTTTCTTTCTTTCCACTGAACTGCCAACCACATCACTGCGCAGAAGGAAGCGTGCATCTACTCATGGATGAGAGGCCTGTGTTTGTGTGTGCGTAGGATGTGAACATTAATGGCGTCCTCCTCAGCTGAGCTGTAACATTAGCACCACTGAGCCAGGTAGCATGGTGAAATTGTTAGCAGGTGTAGATTTGTGAAGAGAAAGTAGTACCTACATGAAACTGATCACAAAATGGTCTGCAGATTATTTTTTTCAGATGTACTTGTTTTGGCACCATCTACCAAGTATACATTTTTATTCTTTTGTTTACAATAACAGATGTCAAAAACACAGAACATAGGTACTGAATGATAAAACCTTACTGTTCTGGCATGATGTTACACTTTTACGCCTACAGTAAGAGTGCAGGTAGAAGTGCCACTGCCAAATGCAGCAGCTGCCACAGACTGTAGAGACACAGCACCAAGTACGTTTTCCTACGTCTTTGACAGAACTGTCATGTGAAAACTGTCAACACCAACCTTGTATGTTACCCACGCTGCCAAATACAAACACAGGCATTCATATTCAAGCTGTGAGACTGCATATACAGTAGATATAGGCTTTGGAAAAAAAAACAAATTCTACCCCCAATTTCCACAGTTCCAAACCCTTAAATTAAGATGGGAACAATACCAGTTTATACACAAGGCTGGATTAGCAAAGGGGCAAAGTGGGCAGGTCCCCAAAAAATCCAGATATACTGCTGCTTCATGTTAATTTAACACATTTTACTACAACATCTAGAAACAATTTTGAACCCTAAATAAATTATTTTGAAATAAATTGTCTATCTGATGTGAGGTGAGGTGGCAAAAATCAAGTTCATGGACAAGGTAATATCTTTGGTAATATTAAGCTTTTATTCAGGTGTTCTTTAGTCACATTCCCTGACATATCTGACATATCCTGTATTTTCCTGGGAGTTGCAGCAACTAGCAGTTAGCAAGATAACACACCATTACCTGGAATGAATTACAGATTTTTCTGGGTTTGACCATTGTTAGGAACATTTGGGATAATGTAAATATACAACTCAACATAATATATAACACATGTCAGGTCAGGTGTTACATATGTTACATAACTCTTAAGCATGCAGTATGTTTTTAATGCAGCAGTAATATTTGTCCAAAAACATCATATGTAAGGGACCATTTTACTGCACAATGAGAATTTTTCATACTTTTTGCATTTTGCTGATATATACTTTTACCTCAGTAATGTCTTGAATGCAGAACTTTAACTTGGTGTGGAGTATTTTCACAGTGTTGTATGAATACTTCAACTGCGGTAGGTAAAGGATCTGAATACTTCGTCCACCACTAATCCTGTCTAAAGGCACAAGTGTGTGAAGCTGTTCAAAATGGCCACATTCCAATATGTGCTGAAAAGCTGGCAGTCATCAAGACAAGAGAGATATGCACTGTAAAAAAATTAAATACATTATAATCAACTAATACTTTCTCATAACTTAACATAAATATATGTTTTATTTAGATATAAGTTTTATTAATGAACGTATTTTTAGGACACTTGAGAACTTGTGGACATCAGTTCTTTTAACTTAAAGTCTTTTGACCTGAAATGATGAGTTGAATGAATGTACTGTACAGGAGTAGTGACTCCAGTCCCTACGCGCTAAAATTTAATAAATTCACTGAGAGAACTTTCACATATTCAAGTTAATTTGATTAGAAAAATAATGTTTTGTATAATTAAAAATATCCTCCACTTGTCTTTTTAGCTTTTAGTTTTAGTTTTATTGTCAGTATAATGGCTGAAATTGGGATAACAGTGCACATTTTCAGACAGTCTCTGCTGAGTCTCTTCATGGTGTTGCACCTGGTTACACACACCAAATTAACATTTAAAAACTTGCTCTCCGTTTTGTCATTATTTGGCCCTCGTTAAGATAGAAATACATGACAGCAGACGCACACACTTCTCCAGAATATACACTGTGGGTACTGCTGCCCATTATCTCCCATCACTGAGGATTCACACACATTTCATTAGGATCTGTGTCACCACTGACACCACCAGACAGAAAGCAGTCTCTGTGACGCCTCAGTGGCACCACATTTACAGGTGATGAACTGCTGAATAAATACATGAACAAACAACTATTAATGGATAGATGTGTTGCTTCCCTGCAGGCTGCTGCTTCTAAGGCCAGTCCACCCTCCTCTCCCCTCTGTATCTTCACCTCTAGTCATCAGTCCCCCTCTCCTCTCTCCTTGCATCCGTCTGTTTCTCTTTCATCTTTTATTTTTAACCCTCAGGCATGCCTCATGCGTGACGCAGATGGGCACGTAACACGGACACAGTAAAGAGGGAAAGGCCTGGGCAGCAGACAGAGAGAGACAGCGTCTGATAAGAGAGAGGAGAACAGGCAGGCTCAGTGGGGCTTGTTAGGGAGACGTGGAGGGAGAAAGACTGAGTTAAAGGCTGGATGAGATGATAGGTGCACTCTTTGAAATAAAGATGCTCACTGGAACCACAAAGGGTTCTTCAGCTGCTACCACAGGAGAACCCTTTTTGATATATATATCCATCTGGAAACCTTTTAGAGTGAATGCTTTTATATCATGGTACAACGAACCCTTGACAAAGACGTCTTCAAGGATTCAGCCTATGTTTATTTCAAGGATTCTTCTAGAATGCACGCATGGGGTTCTACCGAGAACCTTTATATATTCCAAAGGTTTATCTAAAACCTACCTAGCCGGTTCCACTGAAACCTTCTTTATATTCCAAAGGTTTTATCTAGAACCCAGCCAGGAGTTTCTACAAATAACCTTTTTATATTCCAAGGGTCTATCTATAATATCTATAACCCATTCAGGTGGTTCCTTTCTTTAAAAAGGCATTCTTCAGAACCAAATGGTTATGGGTAGAACCTGAGACCTTCAGGAGGAACTCTTTTGGAACTGTTATTTCTGAGAGTGTGGTGAGACAGAGAGACAGAAATGGTGTCATCCTTCATTTTACACCTACCTCAGAGCAGGTAGCTTTCCTGAAACTTGTCAGCTCTCACACATCACTGAAACACCTGCCAGCCCAATTTCTAATCCCTGCTGTGGTGTAAACCATGTCAAAAAACTCAAAACATAATCAGCGCCGTATTATTCCCACTTCTTCCCTCTCCCGCTCTACTCCATCTATCTTCCTGAAAGCTCAACACACCCACTCATTTGTCTGAGCAGAAAGAAGAGGAGTTACAGATCAATCTTACATCACTCAACAGTCAGCCTGAGACTTTTCATAGAGGCTCTGAATGAGAATCAACATGCATGACGCACACCAACTGTCAGGTTGAAGTGTTTATGTGCTCGTGCGTGTTTCATGCATATGTGAAAAAAGTGCAAATATGTGCAAATTAATTTATGCATAGATAATCTGTGCAGCTGCAGCACAGATACAGACAGAAAGTAATTTCTCAGAATCATGCCGCTGAGGGGAAATAAAAAGTTTTTGTATGGTCACTGTCCCCTCTTCCTTCCAACTTATAATAATGAGTTAATATTACTCATAATTGGACAATGACACTAAAATTGGCAGTCCACTCCTACTCAACATACGTGTACAAGCTGTTTCCAAACTTATACATCACAGTCCCTGCACGTAATACCATCATTCAATCAGTGCCAATTATAATGATTAATAAGGGTTGATGTAGGACTATATTATTCAAATATCATGGTAAAATTAGTACTGATGACACATTCAATTGCTGGCAAAAGAAATCTGTGACTTTGATAGCATTAAAGAGAACCATTTGCTTGCTGAGTTCATTTTATCTGCCCGTAACTCTGACTAAACTCATTAAGCTTCCTGAGTAACAGTTACAGTGCAGTTGGTGGGAAAGAAGATAATGACTTCTGCCTAGTATATGGAGGGCCAAACATGACGAACAAAGAAGAAAGGAATGAAAGCATGAATGCACAGAATGGTCAAATAAACTGACAAATAAAATAAATGAAAATAAAGACACAAATAAATACATTTAAAAAATAAAATGACAGATACAAAGTGATAATAAATGAACAAACAAGTAAATGTTTAATGGACTAATAAAACATACAATAAAGAAACAAATTAATACACATCAAAATAATCTGATTTAAATATAAAACACAATTAAACACACAATATGTAAATTCTACCACTAGGGTTCTCTCTCACATCACTGTTATGGATGAAAATCTATCTGAGGTGATGTGGCAGAAATATATATATACATATATATATATATATATATATATATATATATATATATATATATATATATATATATATATATATATATATATATATATATATATATATATATATACATATACATATATATATTGCAATAATGCAACAATATATATAGAGAAAAAAGAAATAAATATATAAATATACCTGTGTAATAATTTCATTCTAAAAGTTCTTAAATTGCCATTTTGTTGGTTTGATTTTCCCTCAGCCAGATATATGTTGTCACTTGCAGAATGTACTTTCCTAATGGATGTGGCTTGATCACAATCTGTTGTTTTTCCTGCATCCGGTGATGTCACACTGATGTCACAGTGATGTAGTTGGTGTTAAGGAAGAACTACAGGTAAATTCAGCTTGCATTTCTAGTGTCCATTTCTGGGTGGCCAGAGGCTGTGCTTGTAGTATTTTTGTTACCTATGTTCTGGCCAACAGAGTCACAGCTATAAGCTAGGATGGTACTAACACGGCAACATGGACGTGAGCTTTAGAAGCTTGTCTGCAATGCATCTTGGTACATGTAGGTACTGGCAGCTCAGCCCCACTAGCAGGAGGACTCATTTTTCTTGGTCAGCACACACTATGTAATTTATTGCTTCAGTTTACATTTACCATCAACTCCGGCTGGACAGCCACATGAAATGTGCAGAATTTTCCTTTCAAGACTGATTTTCATGACTAAATCAAATTAAAATTGTCCCTAATGTACCTTACGTACCTTATCTTATGTGACTATGGTTTTGATGATTCAGTTAAACTTGATGATTGCGTAATTAAGTTTTCTTCCAAAAATGCAAAATATGGGTGTGCGATCTTGTTCAAAGAAACTAGTCTTGAGATTACAATAAAAGATCAACTTAATGTTAGACATGACAAATAAGTCATGTATGTATTTGTATTAAGTTTTTTTATTTGATTATTTACTTATTCATTTTTGGTCTTCCATAAAGCGACGCTCAGAAGAATCAGATGGGACTTTAGTTATGATGATCTTATTAAAATCGAATTAAACTTCAGGCTTACTGTAATCGAGCTCTACACCCTCTCCTCTCCAGAGACTGAAAAGTTAAAGTGTTGTTATTACAGTCTTCAACCCACTGAGGGTGGATGGTACCTGAGTGACTCACCCATCAGGGACAGGGGAGCATAAATTGATAAATTAGGCGCAAGCACACACTTCATTATCTTCAATGGCTTCTAATGAACACTGTAAGTCCATACCAGCAGTGGCGGTTTTCTGAGCAGCCAATCAGGTGGTTGGAGCCGCTAACTCACCAGATGGAGTGAGAAGTGTAACACTGGAATTGGAAGTGAGAGGGTGGAGATTGGGCAGATATGTATGTGTGTGAGGGTGTGTGTGTGTGTGTTTTTCATTCCTGCCTCTCCCGCGCGCTCTTTACCCATTATTTAGCAGCATTGCACCACAAGGAATCATTAAGCTCTTATAAGATATCCCATAATGCCCTGCTGCTGAAATGGTCCCAATTCACAGAATGACATCAGAAGCAGGGCTGGAAATAAGTGTAGCCGCATGTGTGTGTCTATGTGTGTGCATGTGTGTGTGTGAGTGCGCCAGCTTGTGCTCAGATCTACTCACATATGAGTGTCCATATGTGCGTGTGTGTGTGTGTGCGTATTTGCATGTGTGTGCGTGTGTGCGTGTCAGTCTGACGTCAATACTCCTCCGATCCATATTTAACCACATAGTGAGGAAGACTCACAGCACCTTGTAGGTGTCTTATCTCGGTGTATTTATAGACGGAACTAAACTGGGTCCCAGTGTGACAGGTGAAGTGTGCCGTTCGCTCTCTTGTTTGAGGCAAGGAAGCGGGCCAGGTTGAACTGAGAATTTATTTCTGGAGTGGGACTGCATGAAAACAGGTGCTGATGTTGTTGTTGTTGTTTTTTTCCAGAGGTATTTCAGAAAGGAGGCATGAAAAAATGAGGAGGAATGTGCTAAAATAGGTGCATCATCACACATTAAAGGGATAGATTATGTGAAGTGGGGTTACATGAGGTACTTAATGATAATTAATTAGATGGCAGTCGGCACGCCCCCAGTTTGATGATGCAGAGAGGAATACCAGCAAGGAAGCTAAGCAATGTATGTACTGCTGGATATAGATTCAGCAACCAGACAAATTTTAGCCACAAATGCCAGAATCCCAGAAACACTAAGTGGTCATTTTGACCTTTGAATTCCAAACCTCATAATCTCTAATGAGAAATACCAAATTAAGATATTATTAAAATTTTTAAAATACCGAAGTGTAAATTATGTCAAATTTAATTTTATATTTATCAACATGCTATTGTGTATAGTAAACCATAATGATTGCATATATTAACATATGGTTCATTCTGTAAAATTACTCAGTAACAAATAATTAAATGTGTTCCATAACATTTTAAAATAATCATAGCCCATGGGATGTGACTGGAAAAATTAAAATTAAAATAAAGCTGTAAACATTACTATTTGCAGTATAGGTAAGTGTAATTTGTTTTAAAAGTGGAGAGGTCTAACACAAAAATTCAATGAGTTACATGTGTGGACACAAAAAGTATTATAATTGTATGAAAGTTGAGACCATTTGTGAAGTCCCACTGACCGAGACAGTCAGTGATAGTTGCTAAGCAACCAAGATACATCTCCAACTGTGCAAAAAACTAACAACGGCAATTTTCGTTTACTACCATTGTCTTGACCTGTTACTTTGTTTGTGTTATTGTGTGACTTTGCTAAATCAAAACTAACCTAAAACACTAGAGACACATAATAAGTGATCAACTCACATGTTCTGTGCAGTAAAATTACTGAGTTTGCCAGTGGAGTTTAGTTGGTTTGGTGAGAGCGATATTTGGCTTGTATAACAGCAGCTCCCCATCGGAAAAGGCTGTGTGACAGCAAAGTAAAGCAGTGAAAATATTCTAAATATAGCGTACAATTTTTTAGGTGAGCCTTTTGTAGCTCAAATATGCTTTGCTGCTGACTCAGTCCACAGCAGTAGATTGCTCAGCTTCCTACAACAGTACTACAGCTGCTTCTCCAAACTGGGGGTGTGTCAGCCACCATCTACAGGCGTAACACACTCAGTATAGACAAGTACCCCATACAACCCCTCTTCAAATAATCTGGATTACCCCTTTAAAATAAACCTCTAAAAACTTTTGATGACTGAAAACAAAAATGGTGCTACATCATGAAGAGATGTTTCCTGTGCAGCTATAATGGAACTTAAAGGCAGAAAGTTTTTAAAAATAAAACACACACACACATAGGGAACATCATACACTGATACAGTGAGACCATGTTTCTATTAGTGTCATGATGTTCAGTTTTTCTCAGCTGGAGGACCTCTTTTGATTCTCTTTTTATTGGTTTTGCTATTTCTGTAGTTCCCTCCTCCTACATGTTGTGTGTGGTGACGCCTGCCTGCTAAAGCTGTCTCCATTCATTCTGGGAAGTCTCCTTTTATTGTGTAACATTCACTCGTGTAATAACTGAGAGTTTCATTTTGTTCTCATAATTGAATGACCCACGCCTGCCAATCAATTTGCTGCCCCACGAGAACAGCAGAGGAGGTGGAGCTACATTTAAATCGTCGTGTCCCTCAGTTCAATTCTATTTGTTATTTGTCCCGGCAGACAATTTGTGCTGCAGCGAGTAGAAAAACACACAGGAAAACATTCAAAACCACACAGTATAACATAGAAACATACAGTAGTTGACATGACAATATTTTACATTTTTGTTTTTTATATTTTATTCAATTTTTATTTTACTTACGACCTGTACTTTCAATCCTTAAGCTGCTGTAACAAGTGAATTTCCCCAGTGTGGGATTAATAAAGGTTATCTTATCTTATCTTATCTTATCTTATCTTATCTTATCTTATCTTATCTTACTTGAATTTGAAAAGACAAATTCAGGTAAATTTGTAATGACCAAAAGCAAATAAACATTTATGGTAAAATAAACTTGATATTATTTAAGGCATATTTGAGAAAACATACTCAGTAAGCCAAAGATATTAAGTTGAACCAACAGCTCTTAAGTCACGCTGTCAAACATTACAGACAAATTTGATTTCCTTTGACATTTTTTCAGTTTGAAGAGTCAGTTCTTCATTTCACACAAAGAACTCACAGCTGTACGTGATGGAGATACTAACATTACATAAAGTTACAGCATTGACACCAATACAATATTTAAATCTGCTCCCAGTAAATTTATTAAATTTTATGTCTGAATTCAGTACTTAACCTTCATTATGATCGGCAGTATTTTCATTATTGTGAAAACAAACTCCCATGAATTGTTTTAAAGTGTAGCAGAGACACACATCAAGTTGCCATCATATATGTTTTCTTCAAACTATAAAATAGAAGGGTCTCAGGAGAAACAGTGCATGCTGGGAAGTCTGCAAATATGCAGACTATTAATTTAATGGCTGTACATTCACAAGCTTAATCAACTTGAATAAATAAAATGTATATGTATAGGTATCAAAGTTAATGAGACTAGATTAGAAGTAGTGTGTGTGTGTGTGTGTGTGTGTGTGTGTGTGTGTGTGTGTGTGTGAGAGAGAGAGAGAGAGAGAGAGATCATCCCCATATCATGGCAGAAAGGATTGATTTTGACTAAAACAATAATATTATATATATGTATATATACAGTATATCCCATTTTTATGCATTTATTTCTGTGTCGTACGGCCACTTAAAATTCTACTGCTTACCCTATTATTGCTTTGGAGAAGAAGCCAGTCATAATGAATCTGTATCAGATTCAGAAGGCTTTGTCTCTGCAACTAGGGTGAAATATTGCAGTACTAGTGAATTCTTCTAACACTGGCCCAGAATGCAAGTGAACTGATGTAAAATGCAACACCTATTAATTATTAAGATAAACTCAAGCTTCAACCTGCCCTTAGAGGCGCAGAATGTTGAGCTGAGTTAGTGATTTTTTTTTGACTGCAATCCTCCTGAGGAGTCAACTTCCCTCCTACAGTTTTCATGTATACAGACTTTCCAATCAATGAGTCTGATTTTTTTTTCAACTCTGTTGCTCATATTTCATATTGATGATTCAGGCAGGGAAGCTTCATGTCCATCCAGGCCTTAGAAGAAGTGCTAACACTGTGCAGAAAAATATCCACAGGTTTGCTTCCAAAACCCTTGAGACCTCAAGTATCCTCCCACTTTAATATAGAAGTAAAAAAACAAGTGTCTAAGGCTGCCCAGTTTGTCATCAAATTTGATGGACTTTCCTGAAAGAAGAAATAAGTACACTTACATAATCAGGAGTTTAGTGACATAATGGAAGTAATATAAAGCAGTTAATAAAAAAGACGTTTCAAATGATGCACCTGATACTGGGAAACTGTGCACTGAGGAATCACTCAATGTGAACTTTAACCCTCTTTGCAGAGCTGACACACATTTAAAACAGTGGGAATAAACATGTTATTGTGTTACATTAGATATGTTCTCACTGGAGTGTGTACATGCTTTGTTGTGTTTAAATAGAAAGGGTATGCATTGGTCAGCAGGTTGATGGGAGAGAAAAACAAGCAAATGAAAGGAAAGTGAACCATATTAATGCACGGTCATTTCTGGGCTAACAATGATTGAATAAAACTCTAATGCAGTTTACTGAAACTTGCCTCATTGTATTTGCATGATTTGACGCACTCTCAGCAATGTGAAAGCCCTGTCCTGTAAAAGACCAATCATTTCTGACGTCATAGCGTGAATAAACCACACCATACAGTGAGGAAGCAAAGATTACATCATGAGTGATGTAGTCTGATATTTTTGAATATTTGATTAAGCCTTAGGGAAAGGAAGCAATCACTGGCAAACTGTTTGTGTTTTATAAAAAGATGTCTGGTAAAGTCCATTTTGGTGCTGACGCTTGCAGACCACACCGGGCATCAATAATCTCTTTGAGAAAGATAAATAATGCATGAATGCATGAAATCATTCAACAGAGAGCTTCACAACATAATGTGCTGTAGACAGAGTGCTATGGTAGATGAGCTGGAAGTGCTTTCTTCTTTCACACATTAGCAATGTTGGTCCAAATCGTTTTCCATCAGTACAAATCAAATCTGCGTCTCTGCAGCAGGCATTATGTTGATTGATCACACTGAGTGGACTGGGGAAAAGAAATTGCAAATTATCTCAAGATGTGGGCTAACAACAACAAATCCAGTGAGCCAGTCGATTCCTCAAATAAGTCAATAAAAGTGTACTTGTATCTTCGAAGAGGAGATGATAAAAAAAAAAAAGTGTTTATATTTTCAGCATTATTCATAACAGTGCAACTTAAATCTATTGCAGTTGATTAGAGTTACACTGAAGAAGACAGTGAAGCCCCACCTGCTCATTTGGCATGGATGGATTTCTACTACTATAACCTTAAGAGGCCCTAAAACCAGACTCTCCCTTTGAAGTAACTGTTAGTTACATTAATTACTGGAAAGTCCAGAGTTTAGTCAAAAGTGAGGATGTCCTGATAACACCTTTTTTGTTACCGATCCTTTAAAGTCCTCCTCCACTCAAAAATCTGATTTATTTTTTGTTACTTAACTTAGATGTTTAACCTTCACGGTGCAGAATGATGTGTGTGCAGAGTTTGACACAAGAGGGGTGGTTTCACATTCATTTGTTGTCATTTGAGTTTAAGATGTGTATGTATGAACATGGTTTGTGACGTCACAACTAATTTATAGCCAACTCTGGTCAAATATGTAACACAGACAAGTGTGATGAACCTGAACCTGAACTTGTCTTATTGAACCTTTTTGTGAGCAGTGAGCAAAACTGCTTTAGAATCTACCAGAACTACTTTCTTTTCTACTAGACAGAAAGAAGAATGAAGGAGACAGAAGAGGAAAGGTAAAGATATGACTAGAGAGCCTGCCTGTTTATTATTCAAAACAGTGTTTTTGAGATAAGATACAAAAAGGGTAGCCTGGGAACCAGATGAATCTGCCAAGCTCATATTTTCATTTTCTCTTAATTCGCATTTGTGAATTATTTTGATGATGCCAGGCTACAAAAATGGGGCATGTAATGGGGATCTGTTAACCAAAATATTTTATGTAATAGTGTTGTTATTAGACTGTTAAAGACTTAATAGAAAGGAGAAGACAGTGAGAATGGCAAATCATGGCACTGAAGAGTGAAGTTCTATCTTGTCTGTAGGGTTTCTTTAAAGGTGGGTGAGTCATTTTGGAGAAAGACAGCTGATATTATAACACAGCAGCCAAACAGATACATCCTGTCCCTCCCTGTCAGTGCTCCTTCAGAAGGTCCACCCCTCAACTTTTTGAGGGGTTTGACTACTCTGTCGGTGTGCATTGCCAAGGAAACAACACTAACAACTGAGCAATATGGTCGAATCCAGCGCATCTGCAGCCTGAAGTTACGAGTAGCCTCCATGAGGGAAAGTAATATTTTGTCACTATAAATACAAGTGTGGAAAGGACCAGAGAGGAGCTGAGGCACAGAGCTGACAGATAGCGTCTGAGATCCAAGGGAGCTTTGGGGGAAAGAGCCGGGTACAGACCTGATGTTGACTCTTTTAGTGGCAGGAGGGGAGCTCAGAGTTTATGCTTCAAATATATGGAATTAAAAAGCTGCTTCTCAACCTGCAGCACCATGGAGGAGTCAAGGACCCGTTTACGAGCAAGAGGAAAGCTCAGAATTTGTTTTTCAATCTTCTGGGATTGAAAAGTGGATTTATCTTCACTCTCTGATATGGATTAAATAAGATATCTGCTTTATCTTTTTCATTCCAAGCATTGTTCCCGCTTGTCAAAACCTGACATCAGCATCACCCAAAATGTAATTCAACTGCTGACAGTTTGATCAAAGATTCTGGTGTGTTATGCTTGTAGGGACTAATGTAGCATTAAGCAGCAAGCTTCAAGCAAGCTACAGAGGTCTGGTTAGCTTAATCCCTTCTAACGCTACACCAACATATTTCTTTCTTTTTCAAAAGTCTTACTTATACTGACTCAGGCGACATCACATGAAGATATTTATCAGATTTCATACAGCTCCCTCTAGAGCCAAAAAGGGCTTTATACGTCTTTCACATCAGCAGTAGGAGCCTTCTCCCTAACATCTGTAGACAGACACAATATTTTTTCCTTTTAAGTTCATGTTACAAACTTAGTAGCAAACAGATATTTATAATTGAGTTGGATTATAATTCTGTGAGTTTTTAACTGTGAGCAACTACTGTAATACTAAAAAATATTGATTGCAGCAGCTTCAAGGTCAGCATCTGTTTTCAACCAACAGCGCAAATTTTAACATTAGGGATGTTACGATTCATTCATCCATCTGATGCATCAGATTTTAATGTGTATGACACAAGTGCATCGGTTCAGACGGCCTGTATTGATTAAAAGCCAAATCAATGTAGCACTAGCTCACCAATACCTGTCATTAGTACGTGCATGTTTCATTTTTGGCATCAGGGAGCTGCCTCTGCAACTTTCCTCCATTTTCTCTCGCCTCTTGCCTCTGCCTACACCGCTCTCACTGGACGCCTGCTGCTGCTCTCACACAAAACAAGCGCTCCCTCCTCCCTCTCCTGTGTCTCCTCTTTATTTACTCAAAACAGACAGTGCTGAAAACAGTAGCAGAAGTGAAGTGACTGCGTCACACCACCAAACTCTCATAATGCGCAAGTGTAGAATAAGTTTTGGTTTTATAAGAAAGATGAGAAACGTTGCTGCAGATCATTTATGCAAAACGTGTCAGACAGCAGAGAACAGAGACACGAGTCTGACCCACAGAGACGTCATGTCACTGTGAGAGCAGGTAACACTTCACTGTTCCTCCACACTAATCAAAACCACAGCACTCTTCATATGAAACAGAGCAGCGGATCAACTTACATTCTCAACACTTTTAAAGTTTGTTCACAATTTCTCATTTAGGTTACAGTATCTCATTTACATGTGAGACTCATAATAAGATGTTAATGTCTCCTCTCTGTCGCTACTACTATCAGGATTTCTTTTTGCAACTAACTGCACTCTACAAATGTAGCATTAATTGAATCAAAATGTAAAGATTCACACATTGCATTGTCTTGTATTGCATCATATCGTATCATACAGTGACAGAGCTGAATCATATCGAACTGAATCATATGTACGATACAATATATCGTATCATTGAACATGTATCAAGATACGTTTCGAATCGGCCTCAGTCAGTGAGATAAACACCCCTAGTAAACATGCAAAATACCACCAAAACATTGGAAAATGGCCACTAGTGGCACACACTGTAAAGATAAATTTGATTTAACTTATAAAACCTGGTGACGAGGCTGCTTCCAGTCTGCTTATTAAATTTTAAGTTCAAGGGGCTTAGGGTCTGAATTCACCTTTATCATGGTTTGCAGTGTTTTCATTGTTGTGAAAACAAGCAACCATGACTCATCTTAAAGTGCATTATGCAAGCACAAGTTTTCTTCATATATTGTTCATTTCAAAGTATTAAAAACAAGGGTCTCACACAGGTTATGCTGGGAAGTCTGCTAATAATCTGATTGAGAAACTTAATTTAATGAGTTCATTGAACTCTGTACAGTCCATTCATTCAAGCCATCATTTGATTTCAAGTTAGAAAAAAACTCATATTTATAAGTACAGAAATTACATACAAAAAGTTTAAGTTTAATTAACTTAAACAAATAAAACTTGTATATTTGCATTAAGTTAATGAGAAGATTAGTTGATTTCACTAAGTTCTTGTATGATTTTTAACAAGTGGCTTTTCTAATACTAGTACACGGGACATACAGTAAATAAAGCAATCATATCTATTAAATAAGACATCATTTCAAGTGGAACAGGATGTGAGATACTTTATTGGGGTTTAGGGTTGATGTGGATGCAGAATCTGAGCACAGAGAGAATTCACCACCACTCAGTTCCCCGACCACACAAACACACACAAATCCACACTGGTACCCCGGTCAGTCGGGCTCTAATGGGCAGAGCGAGGGCTGACGTTGGTGTGACGTGGAAGAGAAGTTTGAGGGGGAGAGAGGGAGGGAGTGAAGGAGAGAGAGGAAAGTGGGAGAGAAGGGAGCTGACAAACAGACGGTGTGAGAGGGAGCACAGAAATTGTTTATTATGAAATAGAGTCTCAACGGTGGGTGCAAATATCTCATCTTTCCCTTTGAACAACTTTTCATTGGTCGCTAGATTACAGTGTTCCAACAACTAAAAGTAACAACCTACTGTTTTCCCTACATCCTGCACTCAAACCGCCAAGAGACTTCCGGACAGAGGAGAGAATATTACACCTTCTCCCTCCTCCTCTCCTTCTTCGCCCTGCCACCTCCGCTTCCCCCTCCATCTCTGTGCCCACCCTCTGCCTCTGTCTCTCCTCCAATCCCTCTCTTCCTCGCCCTCGCTGGGTTTCACTTGGAGGACATGGTGTAGCAGCCGTGTGGGTGCCACTGCATGTCGCGGATGCGCCTAATGGACTGCATCTGGGGGCAGCGGGCGCCAAACTCATTGAAATGCCTGTAGTCGCCCTTCTCCAGCAGGTACTGGCTGCCACGGTAGCCGGGGAACTGGTAACCCACCCAACTGGGAGAGAGGTGAGAGGAAGAGCAGAGGGGTAGGGGGAGAAAATGTATATTTTTAAAGTGGAGTTGGTTTGCAAGGTTGCAGGAAAAAGGTGCATGACTGGACAGAGGAAATTCAGAATTATTTAATCAAAAGAAAGAAAACAGAGGGTCGAAAGATGAGTAACAGACAAATAAAATTTAAGAAAAAGATGCTAGAAACACAGATGTTGACGGGGAAGATAAACATCTAACAAATAAAGGCTGGCATGCCGTCAGGTGCCAAACTACAATCTGCCTCTCAGCTGTTTGTTTCAGGCAGCAGAGACAAGTACAAATGAAGTAATCACAGCCGTCTGCACATCTCTGACACAGACACTGAGCTGCTGACGTTCAACTGTTTCCCTTCAGCATACAGACATAAAAGTGCTGTCAATCTTCTCATCTAAGCTCTGTAAGAGAGGGAGTCTGTATTTCCCTTAAAACTCAAACTATCTAACTGTAAAGGAAGAAATCTCTGTCTATATGTACATGTGTGTGTTTGGGTTCTTTGATTTTCTTGAAGACCATTATTCAGCCAATCAACAGTCTGTGCAATCTGGTGCAATTTTGATAGAAGGCGGTGCTACAACAACAAACATTTTGGCCTGTCACTTTTTTGAACAGTAAATCTCAGAAACAAAATTATCTGTTTCTGGATTGATCGATTTTATGCCACTTTGAATGCTGTCTTTTTTTTCACTTCTCCTTTTACAATTTTTTGAACAATTGTCAACAAATTTTGTGCAGAACATCTCTGGACCAAACCTGAAAATGCTGCATTTTCAGTCGTTTGATATTCCATACAGTTTTGCTACAGCTCTTAAAGTTTGCTCACATGCTGTTGGGGGGGCATATATTACCAAATATGTCACATCTGAACACTTATAAACAGCATACACTTATAAACACTTATAGGACTTTGTCTGTCTGTATGGTTGTATGTGTGTATGACTGTCTCAACACACCCTGTCCCATACCCACATGACAGAATAGGTCGATTGCCAATGACTCACAAAAGGACATATTACCACTGGAGAGCACCAGCAGTGTAACGTTTGTTACATGATGGAAGTGACATAATGGAAGTCACATACATAATGATACTTAAGTTACTTAAAGTTTTAAATAACTCCAATCCAACTGTCTCACTATGGACTATCCTTGGGAAAGTCCTGTTTGTTTGAACCATCCACCCCCCCATCCCCCACATCCTCCATATGCAGACTTTCTCACTCTCTAAACCTCTCCTCTCATACCCACTAGAGGTCTCTGCTTAACAAAAAACAGAAGCATAAGTCAGAATAAGCAGCTTGCACATGTGACCTAAACTTTTTTTTCTACTGAGGATGGGCTGACCATCCTTAGCATATCTCATGAATCATTAATCTCAACAACTTCACATTTATTGCTTAGGACCCAAGGGAGAGCAATGTAAAGTTGGTCAGATGACTGGTTCTCAAAAACACTGCAAGCAGCACCACTAGGATCCAAGCAATCGGCCTGCTCCGAATGGTCACAAATTATGAACATTCATTCACTCCAAACAGGCACGACCCCCGGCACTGCCACAAGCAGCAATAATGGGAGCTAAGCAATCAGCCCATTGTAAACGGGCACACAATCTCAATGGCCACGCCCCAGATGGGTATTCCACTAATTCTTTCAAAAAAGACAAGAAAATGCTGCCACAATACTCACGTTCCACAGCTGACCATGATGCTGCCCACTCTGTCGGTGAATCCGTAGGAAAACAGGCTAGGCACATCATCGTCCATGATCTCCATCTTACGGCCCTTGTACTCTCCGACCTCGTACAGGCAGATCTTGTGCTTCTCAGGGTCCTGGAAGATGTTGGAGGAAGACAAAAAGTGGTTGAAGTGAAGAGAGATAGAAGATGAAGAAAATTAGAACAAACAACGTGAGTAAAGTATTTTGTTGACATGATTTACCATGCGCACGGGCCTGAAGGACAACAGGTAGTCGTTCTTCTGGCAGTTGCTCCAGGAGTCCCAGCGGGGGTACTCGCCCTTCTCCAGGATGAACATCTCACCACAGAAGTTCATCTGCTCGAAGCCAACAAAGCTGAGGAGGAGAGGTCACAAGGACGAGAGGGAAGGAAAGTGATGAGCTCTACGTATGGGGGACAATAATTTTACACATGGGAATCAGTTTGTGAGCTTTCCGAAATTCAAAAAACCATGATATGTCAGCCTCTGCTGCTTCGGTTTTGACCATTTTGAGTTCACCAAACTTAATGGAAGTGCAAGACTAAATCACTACATGTCCCATGTAGGTGTCATATGTTTTGAGGAATAATATTTTGCTGTCTTCGTTCATCTTACTTGCAATTATTTGCTCTCAACTATTGATATTTTCCACTTTTTATACATTGTGTTTCCTTGTTTAAGTGCATTCAGAGTGGAGAGAAAGAATTCATTTTAACTGTGAATTTGGCAATGAACACTTTGGTTTTTGACTTGACTACCATTCCTCTTCATCACCTTCTTTTTCTTTCCTTTGATTTTTGTTGCTCCACATTGTTACATGATCATTACACTACTTTCATTCCAATCTTTACTGTTTGTTGCTATGTTATATTATTAGGTTAGCTGAGTTCATTGAAGTTCATTCTCCTGCTGCACTCTGTGCAAATGACTCGGGATAAAAGCATCAGCAAAATGCCTGAAATGTGAAGAGTGAAATGCCACATAATGATGAGGAACACTTGTCAAATCACCTGCTCTGTGCTCAGAGGAGTGTGGGTGCTGGGTACATTAGGTGTACTTCCATATGTGGGTGGATGTGTGCGTGCAGTTGTACATGCACAGGCTACTTACGGTCCGCACTCCACACGCAGGGAGCGCACCTTGTCCATTCCCATGTCACACACATTCATACACTCGTTGGTGATCTCAATGGAACGGCCCTGGAAGTTCTCCTGGTCAAACACACACATCTGGAGTGTCGGAGTAAAGAGAAAAAGAAAGAATGGAAGTGAGAGAGGAGATCCCAAAGGTTGTTTCACAGTAAAGAGCAACACCCGAGGAGAGTGGAGATAAGATGGAAAGACTGGCAGATGAGAAAAACCGACCAAACAAGAAAGAGGCAGAGAAAAACGAAGTGGCTGCGTTGTTATGACAGCTTTCTCCCCAGCGTCTTAACGGACAGAAGTCTCACATGGTATGTTTCTGCAAGTTGTAGCTGTCAGCCGCCCCCTCACTGAGCTGTAACCAGCAGGTCATGATAATAGATATCAGCCCTGAAGGTAAACTGTTAGTGAGGCCAGCTGCTTCACACGATGTGAAAAACACTGTATGATGTTTGATCATATAGTGTACAACATGTGGGGTGTAGCATCTGTGTGTGTGTGTGTGTGTGTGTGTGTGTGTGTGTGTGTGTGTGTGTGTGTGTGTGTGTGTGTGTGTGTGTGTGCTGTACCTTGTAGGACATCATGCCCATCTCAGACATCTTAGTCTGAGCCGCCTTCCCATCAGTCTGGGAAGCAGACTTGGATTTCTCTCCAGACATGATGACTGAAAAGAGAAGAGAAGATGTTTTGAATCACTTTTTTATAGCTGCCTTTTAATATCACAGTAAGAAACTGTATGAAAACTTCAATAATTGCATTTGCTGCAAATGTATGTGATTGTTGCATCTGCTGCTGCTGCTGCTCCGAGGCCCAGCTTCTGAAGGAGCCCCGGTAAGAAGTGTTGTTGATTCTTGTCTGAGGATATCACCTAAAATCTGTGGTAATCGTGCAAAGCGTTTAAGAGATATGGTGGTGTCTTATTAAGGGCCACAAGGTGGAGCTAACTGTGCCAAACTTCCATATGTTGTGCATTCTTAAGGAGAAGACATGTACCCAGTGTCATCTCATTAAAAACAGCAGAACTATAGAAAGCTCATGTTTTTACTGTTACTGTAGCACCACCTGTGGGTAGAATTGTATTAAATGTGACACACTTTTGCAATGTGTGCCAATTATAAATGCTAAATGCTAACCAAAAACAAACTCATACATCTAGTTAATCGTCTAGATATGGTATGCACCACGTTTTGTTCATCAAATTATATATGAGCCAATAGAAGCAGAAAAGGTCTTAACCAAAAACCCGAAACGGTGGATGATTTATATTTACTTAAGGGCACCAATGGGTGTGGTCTATGAGACAAGTATGCTTTATATGTGAAAATTAAAATGTATGTTTCTGTTTTCAAAAAAGGAGAAAAGAAGCGCTCAAAAAAAGTACAGAAGAAGAAAAATAAAGATGAGTCAGGAGAATAAAGAGTGAAGATTACAAAGTGTGATTACTGTAATTGCTGCAGCAGTCACACTACTATTGCGCTGAGAAAAGGTGTTAAAATTTGTTTAAAAGCAAAATCCTCTCCAGTGACCCTTTCTGCTCCTACTGAGAAAAAAAAATGGCAACACCCTCCCTACTAGAAGTGCATGGAGATGTCATCATCTGTATCTGTTCAACCAACTAAATTATCTGTCTCTGTATCCGTATTCAGATGGAAGGCCAAAGGTTGGTCACTTTATACAACATGTTTGCATTTTACACATTTTACTGTAGTTCTGCTTTCTGCTAAAATACAGAATGACATGAAGATGGTAGCTGCTAAAGCATAGTGACAAATGCTCTCTGGAGAGATAATGTTTAATCACTGCAGACCAATCTTAAATCATCCTCAATTCAACAAAAAGAAAAAAAAAAAAAAAAAATACACTCCACCATCCTTAATAACTTTCATACAATTCCTAACAAATCAGTTCAGACTTAGCCACACAAATTACTATTTTGTAACTTATTCTGTTTGATATGTGAAGATTAAAAATGGAAAATGCAAATTGCAAACTATCCCCATGAAAATAACCTAAATGAAGTCCACAGTGCAACAGAGTAAATTCAATTTACACGTGTAAATTACGCGCAAACCGCAAAGACAAACTGTAGGCTAACTTTTTGACTTTTAAACAGACATAACAGACTTTTTAAATAAAACTTTTGATAAACATATTTGAAGTTTGAGCCTGAAAACAAAAACTGACAACTCATACAATTTAAGTTTTTGTTAGATTTAAGAATTATATTTAGCATAATTTATGCTAATGTGAAAGACTTCCACAGTCCACAGTGAAATTCACATTTCACCAACACTGTTTGACAGCCATATCCTGTGCTCAAACTATGATAAACATTTTCTGATTATCAGGTTTAACATCAGGTTATTCTTGCTGTCTACCTCCCTTTTTTTTTTTCTTTTCTCATTCTGTAAGATGTTTGTCCACTGTCTTACCTGTGGCAGTGTGTGCGTAAAGGAGTAGACACGGGGCTGAGACTGGTGGTCTGTGTGAGAGTGCGCCAGGCCCCTCTCAGCTTTTATACGCTGGCGCCCAGAGAGAGGGGATTATAGACACAGAAACAAACTCGCTGAGCTCACAGCCCCCACAGAATAGAAATACCCCCATCATCAAAGAGAGAGAGAGAGAGAGAGACAGTGGGGCAGAAAGAGAGAGAGAAATATACGTTGAAAGAAGAGAATAATATGAGGAAGCAAATGTGAAATCAATGTATATTTGTCCTCAAAGACCTAACCTCATAATAACTTGATCAAGACATGAATCCATAAACTAAAAAGAGAGTGCAGCTAGTTTAACCTCTTCAACTCTGCTACGACGCCCACGTCCCTGGCTGATATTACTGTCTCAGTGGGCTGTAGGGGTCTTGGTTTAGGTGACTTAAGGCATCCTTTGATACGAGCGTGTCAGGAAAGAGGCTAAATAATGCTCCAAAGTTCAGCTATATTTTTGTAAGGGGAAAGCTGGCATAGCCACTTTTCAATTGACCTCTCGCCTCAAAATATCTGGATGAAAATTGTCCTATGGAGGCTCCCCTTTACAGATGCCCTCATTTTATGCTAATCCCATGCAGTTTTGGGCAATAACCAGGCAGTTTTTTTGCATGCAGCATTAATTCTGTATTTTTGCCTGTTCTATTTCAATATTCCTGCATACTGGGATCCCCAAACAGTTCGAAATTGCATAAGTTGGGTCTTATTGTAAAGTTAAGATTCTTGGGGATTCATTGAGCCCAATTGAATTAATGTGTGGTGATGGTGTTAGCCAGTCATAGTAGCCATTTCATTGTAATGAAACCAATTTTTTAAACTTCACCTGGCTGTATAAAATGACCTATTGTGACATTTCCGATAATCACAATAGTAATCATAATCATTAAACTTCAACCACAAATTACGTATATTAACAGCAAGGGGGTTTCTGAGCAATCATCAGAATATACTTGGCATCCAAGTGACTCTTAGTCCCACCCGTTTTCTCTCCGTGCTCCAATAACAGTTGAGCAAGTCTGGTACTCAACCGAACCTCAGTCAACTTTCTCCTTCCCTGTTTCCTGTACATAGATATGCTATGTGCTAGCCTCATCTATGCTGAAAAGAAAACCAGATTTTGAAGATGGTTAAAATATGTTGGCGGAAGACAGTGTGTGAATCTTTTTGTTAGCATAATCTGAACCATTTCTTATAAAAATTAAAGAAACAACACTGCATGGGAAGTGTGTCCAAACTTGGTACTGTTGGTAATGTCACTGTAGATTAGCTAGCTAGTTAGCTAGCATTTGTTTACAATAGCTAGGTTAAGATGTGACTCAATGAGGCTTTTACAGGTCATCTTCAAAATGTGCTTTTCTTTTTAACATAGATGAGCCTTGCATGTAGCATATCTACAGGAAACAGGAAAGGTCAGAGTTGACCAAGGTGATCGCCGCAGTAGCTCAGTTGGTAGGGCATGTGACTCTTGTACAGAAGCTATCAGTCCTCAGCAGCAACCATGGGGTCAACTCCCACCCGTGGACCTTTGCTGGGTGTCTTCCCCCCTTTCTCAACCCCATGTTCTGTCAATTTAAGGCTGTCCTACCAATAAAAAGGGGTGGGACTTAGGAAGAAATCTCTAAATTGTCAGAGGTTTTTGGTACAAAATCACAAGAAGAATTTTTACCCACAGTCTAAACTTTGAAAATGTGAATAGGCGCCTAACCAAGACATAATGTTAATTACAGATTTAGAACTAGAAAAACTTTACACAGTGCTGAGCTGCATTTCAAATTCATCCTCAGGTTCATAGCACATAACACTTTTATGTTGCATATACTGTTGACCTATTATATCCCACTAAAAAAACCCTACCACCATCTAAAAAGACAAAAATGGGTGAATGGTAGGGAGTAGTATAAGAGTTTAAACTGAGATGTTTATGGTGCCTTTACGTGTCTATGGTGAGCTGTTATACACAGTGCAAGTCTTTTTAAAGTAATTACTCTAATAGCAGTTTCATAGTTATACCAGCCAGGTCCAGGTACTGACCAGGTCCACTTTTAACAGCCTGTCGCAGAATTATCCGCTCCTGCACCCTCCACTGCTGTAATCAAGAGGCACTGGGACAAATAACAACAGGAAAAGCAATAAGCTGTGAGAAGCAATAACCCGGCTGCTCCACCTCTGGGCGAGCAAAGCGGTTCAGAGTGTGCTTGGACAATAATCTGAATCTCTCTCCTCATCATAGTGGGAGAAAGCTATTAAATTAAAGCCCTCTGCCTTTTTCCTTATGTGGGTGGGTAAAAATATTATGGTGGGTGTTAGCTGCAAGACCATGAGATGCTTATTCCAAAGTGCCCACAAGGGAACAAGCAAACTGGACAAATGTTGCTTGTGGATGCTGCACAGGTGAGGTCATGGTTTGTGCAATATCAAGGTGTCACATGTGCAGATGAGGACAGGAAGGAAATATGAGCTGCAGCTGCTCACCAGATGAGATTGTATTCAGCGGTTGGCCTCATTAAATCTTACATTCAATTTGCACTCGAGTGAGCATCAGTGAAAAGTTACTGAAGGACACAGTGAAGGGGTGAATCACACACTCCCCTCTCAGTGACTGTTTGACACCTTCAGTCACTGCTGGGAATCATATGGATTGTAGCAAAAAGGAGAAGTGTCACACAGCTAGGGGAAATTAAACAGGCATCATGGGGCACATCTCTTTTTTATCCATCCTTGTCTCCCTGCTCTCACTAGAGGATTCAGTCAAATTACAGATTGCAATGCATAAGCAAAAGAAGTGCAATAGAACATTTTAACCATAAACAAAAATAAAATCTTAACCATAAAACTCACTTGAGTGTTTTTTTTTTATTTGTTTTTTTTGTTTTTTGGGGGGGGGGGTTTGCCTTTATTTGATTGTGACAGCCATTCAGCTACCAATGTGCTCTGAGCAAAAAGTTGTTTACATAACAAATCATTTAAAACTGCCTTATACAAGCTGGCAAGAAGGTTTAGGGTTCAAACCTTGGCCCTTTCTGTGTGGAGTTTACATGTTCTGTCCATGTTTGTGTGGGTTTCCTCCACTGCCTTTGCTTCCTCCCACGGTCCAAAGACATGCAGATTAATAGGTGACTGTAATTCTCTGTACGTGTGAATGTGAGTGTGAGTTGTGCTGTATGTAGGAATCCATATATAGAGACATATTTGTCAGCCACTTGTTGAACAGGTGACCCATCCAGGATACACCCCGCCTCTCACCCAGTGTCAGCTGGAATCAGCTCCAGTCCCCCACGACCTAGCGAAGGACAGGCGATTAGATGGATGGATAACGCACATGCGTAAACACATAAACACATAGATATACTATAAATTGATTTACTTTATGTGAATAGAATACACATTAAAATAGACACTGAAAGACATTAAATGAAATATTGTTTTCCATTTAAACCAATTACATTCCTACAAACAGTAAAAAAAATATATAAATAAATAAATAATGTGAATAAAGGAATGCGTTTTAAGATTTAATAATCTCTAAGTAGAAAACTTTAAGTCTTTAAGGATGTGTTTATTAATGAACTTAGGGACCAGTGTTGAGAAGTTATGAAATCACATATATAATATTTGCAAAGCAGCATATATATGAGTAGAATCCAAGGAAAGGTATTTTAATCTACCTAGATATTCACGGAAATCATGGCATAGGACTTTTTTCATTCACATTTTTTACATAACATCTGGCACACTGGGAACAGAACTTCACTGTCTTCCTCAGTGGTCCTACTGTAGCTGATTAGTGTTTTTAGTGCAATTCAAACTACAAAATGTGTCTCAGTCCCTTGTATACATCAGACCATACATGCTTAGCTGTAGTAATGAGGAAAAACTACAGCTGAGTGTGTGAAATACTCTTTCAAAGTCAAAAGTGTGATGGATCTTCCTTCACGTAGTTCAGAAATGGAGAGCAGCTCATTGTGTCTGCATTGACATCTTATTTTTTATGTTTCATATACAGGCCTGTTTGATATATTTTAAACCAACTATACGTAACCTAAAACCTGTTTATCCATCAATTCATGCGTAATACAACAGTTGTGTCAGTGTTGCATCCTCATGTAATACATGCATCTGTGAAATGAAAGGTAAAAGTTTTCAGAAAACCCTATCTTTATACTTTATGAAGTATAACGAAGGAGTGATTGCTATTATAGAGTATAATCCTGCAAAATTCATATTCAGCCCAGTTATATAGGAGACAGTGACATGACACTTCTTCGTCTTCTCTGCCTGAAATATTCATGTTTTAAAGAACAACACACCACCATATATGAATGTTTGATTATAGAATGATGTTGGTACAGAGCTGTAGTAGAGCAGTGAGTGGGATAATGATGACGGTCGTGACTTTGGTGTCCTTTGATGTAGCCAGTGCCTTTGTGTGTTTCTGCAGATATGTGTCCGCACATGTCTTTGTGCCTGTATGACGATGAACATCTTAAGAGGAACTTGGTGCCAGACTCTTCATCTTCTCTCTAGATGAAATGTCAAGGGCCAAGGCACAGATGACGTGGTGGGGGTTGTTGCTGTGGCAACTGTGCCTTTTTGTCAATTGAAGTAATGGACTAAGGGGGTTATATTAAGACATCAGTGCCAAAATATTGCTTGGATGTGACACGAGGGCAGCTTCATAGACTGATGGTATTTATATTTTGTCTCAAGGCTATTGGCACAATTCTACAGTGGTTTGCATGCAAAATTAATTTTCACTGACAAAAATTGAGGACTTCCACTCTAACAGTACCGAGTTATTGTGCGGGGTCCCACAGGGCTCCATCTTGTGTCCTCTTATATTTAACCAAGACATTCTCACCCCAACACATCACCACCTCTGGGCATCTGGTCTGCAGAAGGTACCCTTTGACTGCTGTATCTAATGCAATCAGAAAGCCGTTTTCAACACTGTGAAAGGGTCACAGTTTGGCTAGGTTTAAGCACTAAACCTACGTAATTAGGTTTAGGCACAAAAAACTACTTGGTTAAGTTTAGGCAGTAAAAATA
This sequence comes from Lutjanus erythropterus, assembly GCF_056507025.1. Taxonomy (NCBI): domain Eukaryota; kingdom Metazoa; phylum Chordata; class Actinopteri; order Lutjaniformes; family Lutjanidae; genus Lutjanus; species Lutjanus erythropterus. The sequence continues at coordinate 31,981,597 of NC_139319.1, read as the reverse complement.
CTTGGTTACATTTAGGCACTAACAAAATACTTGGTTAGGTTTTGGATAAAATCATGTTTGGGGTTACCATAAGTACAAAAGTCACGTGATGAAAGTCACTGAAGCTACTCACAACATGAAAGTCATGTGACACATGTAACATGTATCTTAAAACTTTTAATAATGTTTCAGTTTCACACAAGACACAAACCCCGGTCTCCTGGGTGAAAGTACTGTGCTTGTTTCATTCATACATCCACCCCACCTCCTCCATGTGTGGACTTTCTCCCTCTAATATATCATACAGTTCATACGCTTACAAATGCAATGTGTCAGTTTCAGCCACAAACAGGTATCATCCACATTTTTGTGAGTAGCCAAGGGGCAGTGACATTTTGCTGGTAGCCTATATGAAGAGTTGGTGGTACAACTGGGCTGATTTAACCTGTAAAATGCATCCCCCCGGCTACATTTTTAGCAAATGTAATACGAGCTACCATAACTATGTTAGCAAAGACAGCTAGATAACTAAAAACATGTAATGAGATTACAAACAGAATCAGAGGCTTCCTTTCCCAAACCAGCTCATAGAAACTTATACATGTTTATGTGTTTATAAACAAAACAATCCATAGGTTACAACTCATCGAGAACTGAGCTCGGGTCCTAACCAGGACAAGAAGATCAGATCACATAACTCCCGTCCTCTGAAACCTTTGCTCGTTACCTGTCACATTCAGAATTAAATTTAAAATCCTACATTTTGTTTACAAAGCACTCACTGGTCTGACTCCACAGTACCCAGGAGGATCTCTGCATTCACAAGGTGGAAATCTCCTCCATGACCCCAGTGCAGAGGTTTTCAAAGTAGGAGGTGGACCTTCCCAAGGGGGCTCCAAACAGTTTTAGGTGAAGCTCAGTGAATGGAAGTGAAAAAATATAGTTTCATTAATTATCCCAAGGAGATCAAATAAAGTACCCTACATGAGTGTGTTAGAAGGAGATAGTTAAGAAATACAGTATGAGGGAATGTTACTGTGTCTCCCACTTTTCCAGAGTCAGAAACTAATAAATGCCTTTAGACTACCTTTTTTATATATTTGGTGTAGTCTGAAGTTATGTCAAACAGCAATATTAGGCTATATTGGCTCAAGAGTTGAGCATCTAATGGGGTCAGAAAACAAAATAATGATCCCATAGACATAAATAATTGAGGAAAACTAAGCAAGTAAAACTAAGAGTGTGTCTTTTACCAAGTTTAGTCTGAGGGGAGGACCACAATCTCAGACTTTGAAAACTCCTGACCTAGAGCACTTTCATGGTTTGGTGAGATGGCATTCAGTATTTATGCACCCAAAGAATGTAACGGCTTGCCTGCTGATCTTAGACTTGCTGTGATGTTATGTTCTTTCAAAACCAAAGACCTTCCTTTTCACTTGAGCATTTTCTTAAATGAACCACTTTTATGCACTGCTTGTTTGTATGTGTGTATCTATATGTATTTTTACATCTGTGTGTGTGTGTGTGTGTGTGTGTGTGTGTGTGTGTGTGTGTGTGTGTGTGTGTGTGTGTGCGTGCGCATGGAGGTCTCTTGTTTATTTGCACATTTTGCTTTTTTATGCTGTTTAATGTAAAACTCTCACAGTTTTGTATGATATGGTTCAATACACTGTAAAAAAAAAAAAAAAAAAGGTGGAGAAACCTTTAAAGTCAGCTGCCTTCACTAGATTTTTTTTTCTAGTTTTGAATTACTCAAACTCTAAGTTTTGAAATAACCTAAAGACAGTTTTGCTAACCTATAATCTTTTGTTCTGATATTTTATTTTTATGCAGATAACTTAAATCTTTGAGTTTTACAAAAAAAAAAAAAAGATTGTATTTCAAAAATTGTTAGCAGTGGGGACCTGAGTTGCCATTATTTGGGTGGTTGAAAATGAAATGTTGAGTTTTCTCAACAACTGCAAAACAGAGGTTCTCCCAAATCACATTTCTAGTAGAGCTTTTCATTTCAAGAGCATGTTATTACAATAATGTTATTATCAATTAATGACAGCTGTCACCAATTAAATTCCTCTGTCCCAATTTCCTCAACTTTTGGAAGCCACCACTGAAACATGCTCCCCGGATGGCCCTCCAAATCCTCCTCATTCTCTGCCTATAGCCCCGGCCATTGTTGCGCTATACGATGGCACTGCTGACCTATACGAATAGACCAACAACAGGCCCGCATTCCCCACCCTCACCTCTCTGCCTGCGTGTATATGATCTGCTGAGTCGACAGGCCGCGTTCGGTTACAAAGACAGACAGAGAACGCGAGAGTCATGAGCGGCGCGGCCTCACCGGCGCGCGCACAAGCGGCATTTTATGCACAAACGTGAGCACAGGGGAGTGCACGCGAGGTTCACCATCACCTGCATCATGTTAATCACAATTAGCCAGAGGAGTACCGGAAGTCTTTCCCCTTGTACCTTCAAAATAATAGTTCAGGGCTGCAACTAATGAATATTTTCATTATTGATTAATTGAAAGGCCAAACATCATGTTACCGTGTATACTGGGCTTCCACAGTTTCAGACACACTTCACAATGAAATGGTGACAATCTGCCTGTTGTTTTCCTGATTAATCAATGAATTGTTCAGTCAACAAAATAACTTTCTAACTCTCCATATAACACTGTACAATTATAGTTATACACACTCAAAAATATCCATAATACTTCATTAATGACAATCATAAAATATGAATAACTCATATTCCTGGTTGCTAACTCATATTTATTGCTGCAAGGTTAATGGTGTATTATACTTCTTGTAACTGTAATATATTTTAATCATTACACAGTGCATTATAATCACTGTTACAATGCACTGTAATGTGATTTTAAGTTACTGTAAGTGGTTCTTGGGTGCTTCAAGTGAAATTCCCCAATGAAACAAACCTTACTCTGCCTCTTGTGTTTGTTGTTTTTTTATTGAAGGAAAGTCTTTACAGAACTTACAGAAATGACATATATCTTATAAAAAAAAGATTCAGTGTTTCAATTTTATGAACATACCTCATTGAACAGTTAATTTAAGGCCAAAATAAAATTTGATAACTTAAAAATATTACACGTGGATTATTGTATTTTCCATTTCTATTGTCTTACTGTGTTACTTCAAATAATCACTGTACCACACTGTACAGGTGGCAGACCTTTATTTTGAAGCGGCCAACAGGAAGTATGATGCTGATCACAGGGGTGCTTCACGTAGTTTGACAAACTCTCCTCGTTCATATAATTAACATGTAGAGGCAACACGCGCACACGCTCGAGCACGAGGCCCCCGCGTGGACGGCGGTATAAAACGGAAGCGCCAGGTGGAGACAAAAGTCTACGTCAAGAGGATCTGATGTGTGAGGAGCACGACGAGAGCAGGTAAGAGAGGCCGGAGAAACACCTTTCCCACGGGGCGGACCGAGCGGACTAACGGCTTGTTCTGACTTCTCCTAACACGGAGCTTTTAATTCTAGCTTTTCACCATTTGACTGTTTGAGAAGTTGAAATTAAGTTTAAAAAAATTTCATATGGAAGAAAATATTGTTAGTTACAACAACTGGAAACTATATGAATTAAATTAAAGTTCACTTAACATTTCTGTTGTTATCCAGTGAATCAACGTGTTCTAGTACTGATAAATGTTACTGTTTAATGTTCATTTTTTCTATTCACCTTTAGAAATGAACAGAGTCGCTAGAACCCACATGACCTCTTCCACGTACTTCCCCGTCATGGGTATAGCCCCTTTCTTTAAGGTGAATACACACACACACACATACACACACACACACACACACACAAACACACATAAACACACATATACGCAGAGGTCTGGGTCAGATTACTTTTGAATGTAGTCAGTTACTAATTTAAATTACATGGCAGTTTTTGTAGTGAGTAACATATTCCATTGGATTACAAAAAATGTAATCTAATCTGGATACTTTTTATTTACTTCAAAATCAAACACTGGAAATATGTAAAAATAGACACAACCATAAAATTCTGTTCCACAAATACACACACACACACACACACACATATATGTATGTATATATACATATATATATATATATACATATATATATATATGTATACATATATATTCTTTTGAAACATGCAGCTTTTGCATGTGTATCCTCCCAACATGTTGGACGCTGTTTCTTTTGTGTAAGTTTGTCGCTGAATGGACTTGCTGGTGTAACACAAGAGGAGCTTTTACTCAAAATGTCAAGCTTCCATTTTCAGTCTAAATGAAAAACAATTAACACTCCATTATCCATTAATCAACATAAAAAAAAACATAAAACATAAATAATCCTTGACAATGTAATTATAATCTGAAGATTTTGCAGGCTCTTTTGGGATTGTTGCTGCTTTTGTAGCTGCTTTTCTGAAAATGTTTTATGCACATTGCAACGTTTATAGTCTTCTTTTCTGCAATGAAATTGTAACAAGTGAAAATATGTATGTATATTTTGTATGATTTATTTTAAATCAAAGGCAACTTGTTCCAGGGAGACCAAAAGCACACTCTGTTCTGAGTGCTCTAAGTAACCTTACAAAAAAGCCTCAGGATTATAAAAAATATATATAACAAAATATGCTTTAATTTATAAATGAAGAAGTGTTTCTGGGGGGAAAGTTCAGCTCAAACTCAGACAAAACAGAAAGCACAAAATAGAAAAATAGAAAAATGCACAGAGCATTGATAAATGTCAATAACAATAACAAACGTTCTTTTCAGTACCTGTGATAAAATAAGAAAAAAAATATATATATATATCAAATAATAAAACACTGAGTCAGGTCATTTAGACGTACATGTATGATGTTTGCATGAAGGACTGGTATAATTGATTGAACATGTGGGAAACTACGATCATCGGTTAAATTTGAGGAAAAGTTGTAGTGGTTGAACAAAATTGCAAAGACGTGTAGAATTCATGGGGATTGGTTGAATTTGCGTTAATTGTCGTTGCAGGACTGTCCAATCACACATTTTTCCAATGTACTCTGGGCTGATTATAGATTTTTTTTTTAATGTAATCTGATTATGTAACCCTTATTACATGTAATCTCTTACTACCCAACCCTGATACACACACACACACACACACACACCACGTCTCCCCCCTGTCCTCCCCTGTATGCAGGTCACTGTGTTCGAGCGGGAGCACTTCCAGGGCAAGTGTCTGGAGTTCACCTCCGAGTGCTGCAACATCCACAACTGCGGCCTGGACAACATCCGCTCCATCCGAGTGGAGAGTGGAGCGTGAGTCACACAGCCTGTACGCCTGCAAGTCTCTTGTGGACAGTTGACTGACTCTGTGTGTGTGTTTATGTAAGTGTGTGTCTGTGAGACAGAGGCAGAGAGGTAATGACGTAGTGTCCAGGCTCCCACTAAAGCGGGTCACTCTATCCTACATGTAGCGTGCACCCAGCGTGAGCAGTAGTGGGGAGGTTGTCTTCTTTTTGCCACAGCTTCCTTTTTCAGGTGAAATGCTGAGAAAGATTTTTTTTATCACAATCACCTGAGGAGCCAACGGGGTCTTTTAACTAATCTGGAAGACATACATGTTGCCATAGTTTCACTCTGCAGGGGCAATTCAAAGCTGCCTCACCTGTGGTCAGCAGTGGATATTGTAAGGTCACGTGATGGTTTTTATCCCTTTGATAAAACGGTGTGAAACTTCCTCCTCTCACACAGTTCATGAGAGAAAAAAGTCAAAATCCCTGTGATGAAAACCACCAAATTTTTAGAAATGCTGCTCTGACAACTATGATATCAAAAGTTATCTCTCTCTATGGTCCAATTTTTGCACGAGTGACTAATTATTTCCAATTTTAAAACCTTCGAAATGTTACGTGTTTAATTATATAAATAAGCAACAATCAAAGTTTAAGTTTTGAAATTAACATCCAGGGGTATTATTCAGTAAAGGGATAGTCTGTATTTTTTGAAGTGGAGTTGTATGTATCCCCTACAGTAGATGACAGAAAACACACCTTCTGTTTGGAGAAGTGGCAGAAACCCATCTAAAACAATCAATATCAGTTTAAGTGTACACTACATTTAGAATATTTTCAATGCTTTACCTTACTGTAACACAGCCCTTTCCAATGGGGAACCGCTATTACATAAGCCAAATATCAAGCTCTCCACAACAACTAGACTCCTTTGGCATTGCCATTTATTGGCTTGCTTGTTTGTGTTATTGCGTGACTTTGGAAAATCTAAAATAATAAAGTCATATTTTGAAACAAAGAGGTCATGTAATAACACAAATTAACTAAACAATGGACGCATCTGTAGATCAGCAACTCCTATGATCTACAAGGTAAAATGGAAGTTTTTGCCAAAGGAGTCTGGTTGAACGAGAGAGAGCAATATTTGTCTTCTTCAGTTTCTCATCAGAAAAGGCTGTCTGATGGCAAGATGAAGAGGTCAAAATATTCTAAATATAGTACACACTGAAACCAATGTGGATTTTTAGGTTTTGCTGCTGACCCTGTCCAAAATCAGTAATTTTACCCCACAGAACACGAGGGTCACTGGTTTGTTGCTGCCTCTATCAGTTAGTTAGTGGTATTATTTGACTTTGATGTATCCAGACTAAACTTTTAAAACACAAAAGTCACAAAATAATGCAAACAAACTAACTGATTGAGCCAGTAACTCCTGTTTTCTGCAGGGTGAAATGATATTGATAGTGATATTTGGCTTGACAAGGTACTCCTGCTGCTTCTCAAAACTGTGGACACGCCGCCCGCCATCTACTGTGGGTAATACACTGATTATTCATTACCTTTGATTAGTCATTATTCAGTACCTCATACAACCCCCCTTCTAAAAATGTGAATTGTCCCTTTAAGAGATTAACCCCTAAAAACTGAAATCTGATTGACAGTGGCTCCCATAGTCATTATATTTCGATTCAAAAATGTTGCTGCGTTCTGATTGGTACATGGAGGTATGACATCACCTTTTGTCAAAGGATCCCTGCCAACCAAAGCGGTGAAAAGAACACAGAAAAAAAGACACAAGAAAACCAAAATCTCTCCCTTTTAAAATGACCAAAAACTGTTCTAATTGGCAGATTATTTGTCATGAATAATCCCTCCAGCAGCCAGCTCGTTATTCATTGTGTCCAACTGTTACACATGCTTCATGGCAGTTTGATAAGATATTTACCAAAGACAACAGTTATGTTGACACAACATCAGATTTACTGTTTGGAACGCTATTTATCAAAATGAAGTCCTAAATTAGCTGGTTTCAGTTTATGAAGTTCATTAGTTATATTTTCCATTTTAATTGATAAACTTTTGTGAAGGTTCTGCCACAGCTGGAGCGTCAGTTGTTTCTTGTTTTGCAGAACAGTGATTGCATTTCTTCAGCTCCAGGTGGCACATTATAATTACTGTACTCTCTGTGATTTTAACAACAATATTTAATGTGCACATCAGGAAAATGACTAAAGTTACAGCATTTGGTTATACTGACCTTTTCAACTTTTTCTTCCTGTGTAGGCATTAAAAGCCTCTTTAATTTTTACCAACTGCATGTCATTGTACATTTCCACAACATCTCTTCTTGGTCACAAAGACAGCAGTGTCTTTCTCTGTCTGCTTCAAGCAGCTGTCTTCTGGTGACTCAGGGTTAGAAAACCTTTAAATCATTGAAGGAACATGTTTTAACACTCGGGAATGTTTATGCTGATGCCTTTTCAGTACAAAAAGTGGTGAGAACTTTTACAGTTATATGATTACATAATGATAGCAAACTTTTTGCAGACTAAGGAGGAACAGACACTGAATACCAAGTCAAGGTACTTTGTAGAAATTTAGTGGACAAATGGCAAGCCTCAGAGTTTACAGGCGAAATTCAGAACCAAATTAGCCAAATGAGCAACCAGGACCAGTGCTGGGAAGGTTAGTTTTGAAATATAATGGGTTAGTTTTAATATATTCTAATAATAGATTAGTGTCTAATAAGGATAATATAGTTGAATTTCCAGCACTGAATGTGTTCTTGTCCAATGACATGGCTTGGATGGCCACAGGCGTACATCAGATTGAGGATGCTTCGCTGTAACTTTATGGCCGTGCCCCGTTTTGGAGGACAGAAAACCAAAGACCCCATAGACAGTTGTATGAATTAATGTCACGTTAATCAAACCTTTGTTTTATAGACATGTCTAATAATTATTTTGTGACTTTGCCTGAACCTGAGTGTTTGACGCTGTAATAAATTTAGGTTGATTGGTTAGCCGTCACGTCCCTTCGTTCTTTCCCCTCCTCCCCGTTGTTGTGCTAAATGTTGATTGTAAATAACAAAACCTGTCAATAGACGCCCGTTGATCTAAACTGAAATTTAGAGAAAACAGTCTGACGCTGCTTTATTATAACATTATCTTATGACTAAACTCCAGCAGCCTCCCACTCAAGCTAACATTAGCTCTCCATCAGTATTAACTGACACCAGCATAATTTAGCTGTTTAATACACTGACAGTGAATATTCATGTGTTTTATGTGCCTCGGTGTGAAAGCTTTGGTTATGAAGACCGTTGTTTCTAATTTCGTATTCAGCATAAATTAGCTAAGTGATATTTATTGTCATCAAAAAGGAACTAACACTGCTGCCAAAATAAACAGTTACCGTTCTCTGGAGGCTTGTACATTTTTACTGCTCTGTTTCTGGAATGCTTGTCTATTCCAGGATGGATGAGGAACCAGAGAGTGTGATGGATTTGTATGTTGATTTGTTTCGCAACCTGTTACACAGCAGCTTTTCGGCATTTTCCTATCTCTCTAATTATTTGCAACTGGGGCCCAATGATATATTTCTGGTGGGATGTGACTAGGCTAGACTAGACTGACTGTGATTTGACAAGAGGTGGTGCATATTCGAATAAGAGAACCAATCAAAAACAGAGCTCAAAATTTGAGTGCAAACTGCCCAGTGAATGGGGCCAGAAGAGAGCATTATAGCATTAACAATGTTATCTGGGCATACGCTGAAAAGATGCGAAGCAAAACAATTAATTTTATATTCTACATTATAAGTTTTTACCTTTGTAATCACCAACGTTTTGATTAGTAAATGTAATTTGAGTACATATTTTAGTCTCTTTAAATAAATGACTTAATGTCGTTACATGTTACTCCTCAACACCACAACAGTTGCCTCTGTACACTCCACCTAAACTAAATGTGCACTCCTCCTCATCTCTGTGAACCCTGACTGGAACATGTCACTGGCTGTCTGGCCAAAACCCCTGAAAATCCTTGTTTTATTTCTTCATCACATTGTCAGTTCAGGCAGATTGTTCTGCAGTGGTTGCTGAGAAAACTGTCAAAATTCTCAGGGTTTCAGAACTAACAAAAATAATCTCCAAAATGCATGATGGCCAATGAGAAACTATAGTATTGTTTGTGGTTTATAAAAAAAAATGTTATGGTATTAAACTGTCTCATTTGGGAACTTTGCACTGTGCAAACGTTAAATGTCATCATTAAACTAATTTAAAATTAAAACTCATTAAAAACGAATAACAATACACCAACAACTTAATGCACCTGCTCGTTATCCTGCTCATGAAGTGCACTGTTTCCTGTGACCACTAGAGGGATTGGACTGTTTTAATTTCCCATCTGCTTCTCTCTTTCTGTACCTTTGACTCTTCTCACCATGTCAAGTGTCACATGTCATCTGTCTGTTTCATGTTCAGACTGATTTTTTTTTTCAGACGTTTACTCCTTTTTTTCAGCTGTCTAACTGTTTTACTTCTTCTCCTCATGTGTCCAGTTGGGTTGGTTTTGAGCACCATGACTTTCAGGGCCAGCAGTTCATCCTGGAGAGGGGCGAGTACCCCAACTGGGACGCCTACAGCGGCTCTCTGTCCTACCACACCGAGCGCTTCATGTCCTTCCGCCCCATCTACTGCGCTGTGAGTACCTGCAGAGTGGGGAGGGCTGAAATGAGAGGAAAGAAGTGGGAGTGTGAGAGCGAGAAAGGGCAAATGGAAATGAAGAGCTAGTGAGTGACAGAAGGGAGGAGGGAGTGACGAGAAGAGTGACTGAAACAGCTCAAATATAGAAACAAGACAAGTCAGTGCAGAGTGACTGCTTGTTCTGTGCAACTGTCTCACACCGACTCTGTGTCACACCCCTTCCACTCCACAGTCTCACTACAGCAGCCGCATGATGATCTTCGAGAAGGAAAACTTCATGGGCCGCTTCACCGAGCTGTGCGACGACTATCCCTCCCTGCAGGCCATGGGCTGGTTCAGGCCTGAGGTGGGCTCCATGCACGTGCAGTGTGGAGCGTAAGTCAGTGCATCATCCCAGCACACTCTAGTTCATTATTATCATCATTATTTTATTTATTTAAATTCTCAGAAAACACGAGAACCCTCATTTACAATGGTTCTGAGGTACAGACATAAAATAAGAGCAGACACAACAGTAGCAATTCAGGAGGATTACATGGCTAAAACAAGGTAAAAGGATTTTTTTGCACTCTGCACTTTTTGCACATATAAACATATAATATATATAAATACTGTATATAATATAGGTCCCATAGCAAATGTATGTATTGCATCAGTCCATCTTATTTGGGATCTATTCATAGAGGAATCACAGACAGACAATTAACCTCATTCCAACCAATATATAATCACCCATACATAAACATAAACAATTTAGTAAACAGTAAGAGCAATTAAAAAATTAACTGATTTTTTTTTTTTTTTTTTTTTTTTTGGTATTAATGAGGTCATCTAAGTATGTGGGGCATACTATCCAAGTTCAGTGAGCTCTCTCATAACAAAAAAATAGTGATAGGAAACAGCAAAATGTGCACCCCTGTATAAATTCATTTTTTTTATAATTTTTATAATTTGTTGCCTTAGTGATATTTAAATATTGCTGTTAAAATCCAACCTGGAACTAGTAAATGCTGCACATGCATTGGTGCGTTAACTCGCATGTGCATCTGTTTTAGAGACAAAGGAAAAGAAAATTGGTTTATCATTAAATACCAGCAAAATTAATAACATTCCCAACAACCCCAGCTGTACCTTTTGTTTGTTTTTGTAGCTCTAAATAGCAGTAGTGTTGTGTGTTGGTAAGAATCTGGCAATATGATACTTGTCATGATACAGGGGTTACAATTAAATATATATTTCGATATTGTGAATAAGGTGATATATTACTATTTTCATAATCTAATTTTAGGAAAAATGTCATGATATAAAAGGCACACCATCATATGCATTAAATTTGAGTTTTAAAAAAAGTTTACTGTTTTTATGCAATCAGAACAACAAAGATAGATAACAGCACTGGTATCTAACAGTCGGGGGTTTAAACACAACATAAAATGAATTGCAGCCACAAGTCTTTGCATGTGTCGTGATATCACGATAGTGTTTTTGAGAATCGATACAGTATCACAGAACATAGTATCACAGTACTCAAGTGTATCAAGAATTTCTTACACCCACATCCATGCTACACACACTAAAAAGTATGCATTACCTGCTAAAAATCAACTTATTAACATTGTCTTTGTGAGCATGTGATAGCATTATAATCACTCAAATAAACTTCACCATTATTTCTACGGCTCAAAACCAAATTTCCATCTTGTAATTTGTTTTTTAATGAACAATATGAGCAGTACGGCCTCAGAGAGCCACTAGCATCTGTGGTGTTCCAGTAATTTTCATGAAATGAATAATAACTGGGTATTTCTGGAAACCTCACATTGCAAAGCAACATGAACAACATGTTTGCAGTGATGTAGAAACACTTATCACCATTTCATAGTTTGCACACCAGAGTATTGACAATGTATTTACTGCCACTGCAATTCCTTAATATGTCATCAAAATGTTTATAAAAAGTGTTCTTAAATGAAAATGATCCAGCATATGACATGAAATCCAGTAACAGTCAGGTTCTCATGTGAATAATTTTCACAATGGTGGAGACTTTCTTTATGTGAGGTATGTCATACTGCTTCTTTCACTTACTTCCCCTCTTCTTCCTTGCTTTCTTCAGCTTTGTGTGCTATGAGTACCCAGGCTACAGGGGCCAGCAGTACATCATGGAGTGTGAAAAACACAGCGGAGACTACCAGCACTGGAGGAACTGGGGCTCCCACTGCCAGACTCCAAAGATCCAGTCCATCAGACGCATCAGGCACTGAGGAGGAGCAGATCAGGACGAGCAGCAGTGACGGCTAACACCCGGACGCTGTGCTTTAGGGGCCTGACTATGAGCCAGAAGCCTGAACTTCAGGACCGCAACTACAACACAAAACATCAGTGACGTAGCAGCTACCTCTTTATCCCAGCTCATATTCATATTTCTGTTAATACTCATTTTGTCTTAGTACAAGTAAAATAAAGTTCAGAATGAGTCCCTGACAAGTCCTTTCTGTAATTCCTGTGTGAGTGCGCTATGCAGTTTGGCATTGTTTCCTTGTGAAGTGAACGTAAGTCTCTCAGCACAATCAGCAGCTGAGACTTTGGTGCTCAGATAACAGGAAGTAACGTGAGAGGACATAACAGACAGAACGGTCACAGAACAATAAGTGTAAATCACATGCTAATCTACATGTGTGTGAAAATTTATCCCAACAAAAGTTTGTACAACTCTGCTGTACAAGTACATTTACTGCAGTACAAAAGTGCAGTTTTGATGTACTGTCTAGTTAGAAATGGGCAATATTTCAATATATTTAAACTGCATATTTAATTACTGTTGAGTGTCTTGTAATTTGTAATATGTTCGTATTTGTAATACTTTTAAAATACATCACTTAGGATGTTATTTTACTCTCAAATAAGACAGTTTTATACCCAGGTTTAAACTGCAGGGGGGAAAAAAAAAAAGTTAAAAAAAAAACTGCCTTATCACTGTCTTAACTAAATATAAGTTAATTATGTGACATGTCATTTCTGTTCCTTGTGACCAGTAGCTTGAAGAAAGAGGCTGCTTTGGTGTCTGATGCAAATGTCCCCTCAGATAAGTAAGGGATATTATACAGTGAGCAGGTCATTATTGCAAAATAAATTTAGACAAAGGGGTTTATTTGTCACAGTATCCATTATGCCACAACAAGTCTGTTCTTCATGGCATCATTCTGTTATCCAGAAATAACATTCCTTAGCGTGCTGTGCAATCAACTGACCTATCAGATTTTAGTATTTAACGAAGCTGTGTCTTGAACATAAATAATCAAAATATGATCACTTACTGCAGCGAAGAAAAGTTTACCAGTGACACAAAAATGCAACAGACAAAAAGAGCGATTAGCGCACCGTGGCAGTGACAGGTGTACCAGACCTGAAGTACATGAAGTGATTCATGTGACACAAGTCCCGTCATGTTAAGCATGTGGTTAACATTGTGAGTTGGTTGCAGTTTGGTTAGGTTTTGGCACCAAAACTTTTTGGTAAGGTTGAGGAAAATCATGGTCTGTGTTTTTAAAAAATGTATGTTAGGTTTTGTAAGGGACGTCACTTTGGAAATGTAACTTAAGTAACTTAGTCAGCATCAGTTTAGTCATCTCTTCAAGAGTTAAGGTCAGACCCATCTTGAGGCCACCTAAAATCTGATAATATCAGTTTGTATAATATCAGTTTATATAGAATGTATTTTAATTAAACAGCTTTTTGTATTTTATTACACCTGAACACTGATTGCGATCATTGTTGGATGCTGCTGGGAAATATCAGGGTCCTGTTTTGGGGTTAATAAATGACATGATATGAGACTGGTGGTTAAACTCACATACTTGCTGATACCCAATCCAGGCTGTACTGGAGGAATTTCGGGTACTGGTATTAGAAACCCTAGTGCTGTCACAGTGTTTACAGTATTTCTTATTTGGTGAAACTTTGGTGAAAAAGTTACGCGTCAGTAACTTCACACTAGAAAGAGTTGCTTGTTATGTGAACAGTATTTCTGATGCTTAGTTCATTATAGTATTTCTACATTTACATAAATAAAGAACAGAAGCAGCTTTCAAGGATGTAGTCAACATAAATGTGTGGTTATATAAATGTACTTTGTCACAGTTAACTCCACTAAAACATTAATTTAGTCGTGCTATTTCCATGGCGATCAGTGTTTGGATGACACAACTGACTGACATACCTTTAACATAATACCACACATCAGTCAAGGTAAACAACAAACAGAGCCTCTTTGTTGAAGTGTTCACAGGAACCTCTCTTAATTACTCCTATATGTTAACTGAAGGTTGTGAGGAGTTAATTGGTTCAAAGCAACTTCAAGTAGCTTTGGCATTAGTTCACCAAAAAGTCAGGAGTGATTGATTACACAACTTAAAGGTTAAATATTCACTACTGGAGAATGTGGATTTTATTCCTTCTTCCCACAGGAGGCTAAAATAGAGATGACTGTGATTACTTAACAGAATAAACTAAAAGGTGAACTGAACCAGTACAGCACCTACAAAAGTGTTACCATCAGTACGACAGCTTGCAGTCTTAACTGTGAAATACATTTCTCTTAATGCTGCTGCCTCCATCAAAGCTGGGTTGAACCAACAAGGATTAATTTTTACAATTGATTAAAGCATGGTTTAACTTTTAATGAGTCTTTAAATGAGTGAACATTTGGCGCCTTCAAATGGAACTTGTGAGTTTACGACACGGGAAGTCATGTACACAATATGTTTGTCATTCAAGTGGTTAAGTCATGAGAACATGGACATCAAAACTGTCTGCGTCCAGACACCACCAAGGCTAACAATTTAGCTAATGCAAATGCAAAATATTAACATTTTACTCAAATATATTATACAATTATGAATAATACTCTACACAACAAATGTTTTAACATATTCACAAATCAACCTACACATTTACTTCCATGAAAACATAAAAAAAACCCATCAATACTGGAGTTTCCAGAAAATTCCCACTTTGGAGGTTGTGAATACCACAAGAGGAGGGTATTCACGTAGCCCCTTATCATGAATACAGTATACAGCCCTATTAAAAGGGATAGTTTGGGTTATTTGAAGTGGGGTTGTATGAAGTAAGTATTGATAGTCGCCCCCAGGTTGTAGACCAATCAGGAGTACTGGTGTATGAACCTCAGCAATGTAGAAAATATATATTATAAATATTATATAAATTATTATTACTCAATATTACTAATTTCACCTAAGGTGTTTGTTTGGTTTGGAAAGAGCCATACTTGGGTCATATAACTGCAGTTTCCCGTCGGCAAATGCTGTCTGGTGGCAAAGTAAGGTGCTGAAAATATTTAAAATAGACTATACACTTAAACTGATATTGATGTTTTTAAGAGGGCCATTTGTAAGAGACTGAAATACCTTTTGTTGTTGACCAGCATCTACTGTAGCTAATACACCGACCATCTGATTCAAATAATCCAAACTATTCCTTTAAAGGCAGCAATGGCTGCTAAAACATCAACATGTTAACATTGTTACCATGAGCATGTTAGCACTCTAGCAATAGCAATCACAGCTAGCGTGGCTGTATATTCTTAATCTTGTTTACTGTGTTGTATTGTATTGTACATTACCTTATTAAACAACTGAGACAGTCCACATGTTAGTAACTGTAATATATCCCTTAGGTAATTGTTTACCCAATTTCATACCTTACTAACATTTGTTACACATGACTGTCACCCGTACCTGTATTGAGCTTTACTAAAGCATTCACATGCATTCATACATTCATGTTCATATTAAACTTCTGCACAAAACGTGTTTAACATCAACCAAGAAATGCTTGAGGTAACAGACACGCGTCTGAGCTTCCGATAATAGCTTGATTCAGCGTCTTTTGTCTGAGAAATGTCAATAAGTTAAGGGGTTGAAGGCAAACAAAGACAGAAGATAAAATATAGCTAAGGCTGTTCACATCCAGCAGGACCAGACTCTCTAAAAATGACTATGAAAACACACTTCACCCAAGAGGATGAACTCAGAAAATCGATATCTCATTTCTTTTTCTGTCATTTTCAGTTCTCCCTTTTCAGACGAGTGATCTTTTTTCTTAAATAAAGCCATTTGCAGAATATGTTATCTATTTGATGAAGCACAAAGCATCTACAACGCCCGCTATAATTATCGCACCATTCTCTTAAAATGAGCCACAAACTGTGCAGCAAAAGAAAAACATGTTGCATTCTGATTATGGTTTTGTTTTATCCATTGTGCACGACCTTTTGTATAGCAATATATAGCAATATATAGCAATAAACTATTTCCAGTTCCAGTACCCTTTCCTCTGGATCACCGTTGTGATTACAGAACAGCTAATTAGAGCTTTTCAATTAAAGCTCATGCCATAAAAAATGTAGGTTGCACTTTACAGTTCACTAATAAGATGTAACAAGCTCTACTTTGTATCAAATTAGACAAAAACTATAAATAATATGATAAACAGTAGTTACACCCTAATTATGTTATTATACATCTAGTGGTACGCTAATTATCCTCTAATAGAAGGTCCAAAAAAAGGGTATAATGTTGTCTCATAAAAAATACATTATTTCTAGTTCTCATCCATTTTGATACAAAGTATGATTTGTTGTTTTTGTTTTGTTATATATTAGTGCACTGTTATGTGTATGGCGTCTAACTGGGTTTTAACACTGTCTGATAAAGAACATATTATTTCTGTTTTTTGTCTAATTTCATAGAACATACAGCTTGTTATCTCTTATTGGTGTACTCTAAATTAAAGTGCGACCAAAATCTGTTTAGTGTGGTCCATAAGAATTACAATACTTAAAAATACCTGTAAAATATGAATGAGTCTTGAACACAACAGCATCCAGCATGTCTCTTCCTCCTGTGTATATCCATCATCTGTCCACCATCTCCCCTCATTCCCCCCCCCCCCCTCTCACTCTCCCTTATGTTCCTCTCTTTCTCCCTCCTTCTCATGGGCGTCCTCCCGTCTGCGGCGGTGACCCTCTGCCCCTCTCCTCCTGGTTCCGGGTGAGTCAGCTCCCAGGACCCCAGCGTCTTGGCCTCGTTCCTCCCTGTCCTCTGCTCCCATCTCCTCCACCACATGCTCCTCATCCTCCTTCTCCTCCTCTTCATCGTCCTCACTTCTTTCAGAGTCTGACTCATCGGAGTTGTCCTCTTCGAGGTAGCGGTAGCCTTTGACCTGCGGATACAAACATTATGCTGATGACTGATACGAAAAAGTGAGTATGCTCTTTAATGTGTTTGCACTCACCTTTTGGTCAGCAGTTAAATGTTTTTACAATAAAGCTCCGACTATAATAAGACTTCATTCATTCCTGCACAGCTGAAGGATTTATTCCATCGAGGGCTGGTAGAGCGTATGACAAATCACTGTTTGTACAAGATTAGATCTCATCACACACCAGGTCTCAACGGAAAATTCCTGACTTTTCCTGGAGGGAATAAAGTGCTTACATGCTGGAGGCAAAACTATTGTTTGCTTCAGAAAACTCTTATCTCATTAAGAATTGAAGAAGAAATTGCAGATCTCTGTTGCACAGTGAAATCTGATTGTCTGCAAAGCTGCTGAACTGTCGCATATTTTCTTTGGGCTGCAACTAAAGATTATTTTCATTATCAATTATTCTGTAAATTACTTTCTCAATTGATGTCTTGTTTTGTCCACAACCCCAAACATTCAGTTTACTGTCATAGAGGAGTAATGAACACAGAAAGTAGTCACATTTAAGAAGCTTGACTTTTGTCATTTCTTCTTTTAAAAAATTCTGAGACCAGTTAAAAAATTAACAAAATTGTTGATGATTAATTCAATAATTGACAAATAATCAATTCAGTGTAGCAGTTCTAATACAGTATATACATATATAATAGTCCTAGCTAGGGTCAGCAGTTCTCCTCCTCTGTTGACAGCCCGAGTTGAGCTCTTCTTCCCTTTCCTGAGTTTTTTTCACCATGTTAGATGTGAAAAGATGTTTCTGGTGAGTGAGTTGAGTGAGTTGAACTAATTGTAAAAAAGTTGTCCTCCTTAGTCACTTGGATGGAAAAACATGGGAAATGAGGTCCAGGTTGAAAATGCAGAATTTACCCTTTAAGTAAACTGCTGTCTGAACCTGACAGCATGAATCAGATTAAGGCAGTCATTTGTGACAGATCATGACTGGTTACCTTGTGCCGTGGCCGAGGGATGCGAGGTAGTCTGTAAGACACTTTATTGGCCAGGCGACGCTCCATCGTCCAGTAACAGTAGCAGGCCAGCAACAAAGTGGCCAACAGGATGGAGAGTTTGGCCTGGAGGAGAGCGACAGAAATGGGTGAAGATGATGAGTCTTTTTTCAGGGGCACTACATTTAACACACACATTAAACACTGTCTAAACACACACACAGTCATACCCTCATTGGCAGGTTGGACCAGAGGTAGACGATGAAGATGGCGATGGCCTGCCACCAGTGATAGATGGTGTAGACAAAGTCCAGACGTTCTTTTTCCTCAGCATACAGCATACCGAGCAGAGCTGACAGAAACACACAGAGGTGTTCATGAGGACATATGTCATGTTAGTGAAGGCTACATACAGACACCTCAGCCACAGCTGTGACTTACTGCTGACGCCTGTCTTGTTCAGGGCGGTGCCAAGTCCCCATAGCACAGAGATCACCAGCAGAGGACCCTCCAACTCGGGTTTGTTCCATCCCAGAGGCAGCGCCATGAGAGCCACCAGCAGCACCCCGTGCACAAAAGCACCCGCAACCAGACACAGCCAGCGTGGGAGGCGGAGGAGGCTGAGGGAGAGGGAGGAGAAGACGGAGCAGGAGAGGCCATACACCACTATCAGCAGCCACAGTTTTTTCAGGCCCAAGACACAGACGCCGTACGACTGCAGAGGCAAAGAAAGAAATCAGGTAAAACATATGAAACATATTTCATATATTAACTGTCCCCGTCATCTGTGATCTGCAATTTTGCATTTCTAACTACACAAAGACGCTAACAAAATTAAGGAATGCGAGTCAAAGCTACTCAAGACTCTAAGAAATAAAAGTGCACACTAGAACCATAAAGGGTTCTTCCACTTGTCCCCAAAGGAGAACCCTTCTCGGCTTCCTGAGAGGTTCTACAGACAACCTTTCTATGGTGTACATGGTTCCACTCAGAACTCTCTCTAGGGGTTCTATCCAGAAACTTTTCACTTTCTAAGGGTGCTAACAAAACCCAGCCGTTTTTGGGGGTTTTTTTATCGAGAACCTTTTTATATTTCAACAATTTCATCTAGAACTCAGCCACGTCTATCAAGAATGCTACTTCTTCCAGCAATTTCATGTAGAACCCAGCCAGGGTATTCTATCAAGAAACCTTTTATATTTCAAGGCTTTCATCTAGAACCCAGAAAGGTTGTTCAACTGTGAACCCTTTTATATTCAAAGGGTTTCAACCTGGTTGTTCTATGTGATATCCTTTAAATATAAAAGGGTCCATAGATTTTGTGTAGAACCCACCCAGGTGGACCTAATATCAATATGTATTTCATCAGCTTTTCACCTATAACCCCCTTGTCTTCTGAGGGTTCTGCATAGAACCCTCAGAAGATGGTTTAAGGAATGCAATCTATGTTACAGTTAAATTATTTAATTTGAGAAAGCATCTTTTATAACCCACACTTTGAACAACTTTTGAAGAAGGGTTCTTTAGATGCAAATGGTTTTTGGTAGAACCTCAGCCCTTCAGGAAGAACCCTTTTGGAACCATTATTTCTCAGAGTGTACAGGTCATTGACAGCACAGTACCAGGGAGAATCCTGTGACCGCAAACAGCTGTTCAAATCCGCTGTAGATGAAGAAAGGGCAGAGCAGTCGCAGGCGGTAGTCTCTCAGGTGTTTGAAAGGCAGCTGGAAGATGTTTCCCCAGCCGATGCTGCGAAGGTCAATCTCCTCAGTCGGGCGGTAGGCAGCGCCGCACAGCACAAGGAACTGTGGGAAGCAGCAAACAGGAATAATGGAATATTTATGAGTGATTGCTATAGTTTGTGTGTGCTTTGTTCTGAAAAATATGGCAGTTAGGACAAAAATAATCAATCTGAAAGACAGCACACAATAAGAGAACTCTTGAATGCCTCTGGGTCCGTCTTAAATTACTGAGATCAGTATTAACAACAACCCATTTTTCTATAGATTTCGATTGACAAAAATCAATTTCTCAAGCCTTTCTTCCAAATTGCTCTGAAGTGTATGAGGGTGTGGATTTGAAAGCGTGTTTTCTATGTTTTGTGATAGACTGTGGCACAATGCATGCTGGGATAGGCTCAAGACCAGTGCATCCATGAACAGACTGAACAGTTTTTAAAATTAATGGAAGGTAATTTCATGCTGGAATTACTTCTGCTGGCTCTTACTCAGCTGTTGCTTCACAAAATTTTAGAAAATGAACCTCTGGGGTGGGTTCAACCCGTCTTTGTTTACTCTGGTTGAACTGAACTCTGGAGCGTTTACTGTCTTGGTGTGGTTTGTTTGGGTTGGTGTGAATGACATGGCAGTGAATATTATTTCCCCTCATGTTCGTAAATGGGTTAAACACAACAGTAGAAATACCTTTTAATATAATGCAGTCCAATTCAATTCCACTGCAAACTACAGCCTCAGTGATAAACACAGTTAAATTATTACTTCTCTGACACTGTCAATCAAAACTGACCATTATCATCTTTGCAAAGGTAGACTTAGTGGCTGAGCTGTTCAATTCGACTGCATTAGCTTTTTGTATCTGCTGTAACAAAGTAGCCACTGTGTGAATATGTTCGTTTGTTGTGACGCCCCAAACTGGAAGGTTCGATCTTACAATGATCATGGCGAGGAAGGCAAAGCCCATGAGGACGCTCTCCACCTGGATGAGCAGCATGGAGCGAGGCAGGCTGGTCAGCACGGTGGTGTTGAAGCCAGGGATCACTCCGCTGATGTTTGCTCCTGGCAGAGGAAGAGGAGGGTTCAGCCATCAGAAAGGAGGTGAGGGGAAGCAACCAGCAGGTTTCAGTCCTGTATGTTTCTCACACGTGACTGCATCACTGCAACCAATGGCTCAAATGTACATTGAAAAAAGCTGAAAATGAGGATGCTAGTGTGATCATGGCTTGCTTTTCTGAAGGTCACGTGTGAGACACGTGATGTGTGAAGCTTTGTACAGTTTTACTTCCTCCCATGGTTGTTCACAATAAAAAGGAATCATTGTAAACAGAACTAGCATCATTTTCAAGGTTAAACATGGCAGACAGAACTTTTCAGCTTTCAGTGGAAGCATTGCATTTCACTAATGTCACAGCAGCTTTGAGAGGTTAACTGATGCTTCCTTTAACACCTCGCTGCCTAGTAAAGCACAGTCAATGAAAGGTATACAGTATGTCAGCTTTGCACATCTACTTGTATTTCATGCACACCTAACAAACTGTTTTTACCGAAGCCATCTGTCTAGGACAGGGATTCTCAGGGTTTTGATAACGGAGTGCCAGTTTAGAGAGCCACCATGTGATCCAAGGGCCCCGCAGAAAAACTTGTTGTAGGATTTGATTTGTAATTTGTCTCATGATGGCATTTTACATTAAATTCTTTGAGCACCACATTCACCTGTGTGCAGATAAGGCAGACTGTATGTCCCTCGAGGTCCAACAAAGTAAGACTCGATCCATTTTTTCCTGAAACTGCTTTTTCTCCTCAACCATACAGCATATTTTCCATGGTGGATGTTCCATCTTACTTCCACATATAACTAACAAGTTGTCCACCAAAATCACTAACTTTAAAAACTAGTTTCCATGCAGCCAGTAGCTTTCTAATCTGACAGGTGCTTATTAGGGGAGCACAGTATGGCACAGTAGACAAATATTGTGTTAAAGGTAAGCTATTGAAAGTGAAAGCATTTAAGTACTGGAATGCAGATGATTAAATTATAATGCATTCAATTCATGTCATGTTTGAAAGCTACACAAAATGCTTCTGACGGTTCACACATGGTGGTCTAGGACAAACATAAGAAATGAGCAATGCAAAAGTGGAAACTGAGGGGCCTTGCTTCGGTGTGGTTATTCAAAAAAAAAACTCAATTAAGGGAAATGAAACCGAATTTACAAACAGCCACTTGGGATAAGCAGAACATGCTGAAAACACAAGTGGATGTATTATCAAATTTTGAGGTTGTGCTGAGCGTCTCTGCAAATGGTTCCCTATAGACACGAAGCAACATAGAGGGCCTACTAGTCATTCTTCTCTGTTCTGGTTTCCACTAAATACTGACTGAAATTTATCTGGTGGTTTAGCTGCTAAATGCTCCAATATGTTCACCAGCTACTCTTTAACTTTGTCTGTCTGCTGTTTGGGGTCGGGTGGGTAGTTTACAGAAAGTTTTTCAGAGTTTTGTTTTTGCTGCAAATAGTTGTCTGCTTGCTGAAAAGAAGATGAATAAGAGCAAAGTTTGTGGAACATTCAAAATAACAAGCAAAGATCTGATAAAAGACTCTGTAGAGCTGCAGGGGAGGTGAATAAGATTGCTACCCTTGTGTCTGTACAGTAAATATGTACCTGGAGCCAGCAGCTAGTAAATTTAACTTAGCATTATGACTGAAAAGGGCTTAAGAGGTTTTGAGGTTCTGATAGGTGTATTTTATTACCTTTGGACAGAGACAGGCTAGTTGTTTCCCCCTGTTTACAGTCTTTGTACAAAGCTAAACTAACAAGCTGCAGGAGGGTGTCTTTCTTCACAGGGTCTTATGTTTTCAGGGTCCTGAGATCCCAAGGCCTCAAGGTCCAAGAGTCTTATGTTCTAAGAACATATGTTCCCATGGTCCTACTTCCCAAGCTCCTATGTTGCAAATGGTCCCAGGGTCCTAAGTTCCCAAGGTCCTATGTTGGTAGCGTTCTAAGTTTCCAGGTTCCTATTTCCCCAAGTTTCTAAGTTCCCAAAGCCCTATGTTTCCAGGGTCCTGTGTTCTATACTAACCCCTCTTCATGTGTTACAAAGAGCTGTGGAACATACCATCATGGGAGAGGAAATATGTAGAACTGCTGATAATAGGACCCTTGGAACAAAGGACCCTGGGAACATAGGAATGTTGGCTGTAGCTTCATATTTACCACACAGACATGAGAGTGCTATAATCTTCTCATCCAAGTCTTGGCAAGCTATTCTTTTGCATATCTCAATAAATGTAATGCACTGAATGATCACACCTTGCTTTGCCGACCTTATTTGTCTGTAATCAGACATCAGTGAAAGTGAAGTGATGTGTTTTTTTACCGCAGCCTTTGACGTTGCTGAGAATGTGTTTGTTGTCATGCAGGTAACGGTTGAGGACAAAGACCATGGGGAACTCCGCGAAGACAAAACTCAGCTAATGAGAAAGAGAGAGAGAAGGCAGGGGCTTGTGCTCATTTCTTTCTGCGGCGGTGCAAACGTCACAGCACACACGATACGAACTGAAACATCAGTGAACAAAAAATGGCTGATGACTCACATGGAAGATGATATTGAAGATTGACTGGAAGACGATGATGTAGCTGTGGCACGCTCCCCTAGGAAGCTTCTTGTGCTCCTGCACGTGATCTTCCCTGTAGTTGACATATTCGTAGTACTGCTGCGCCATCCTGCACGTGTTTGCAGACACATTCATTAAAAAAAACACACACACATACAAACAGGTGTGTCTTAACTTGAGGCCTGTGTGGGTGTGTATGCATTTGCCTGTGTGTGTCTGCACAATCACATGACTGACCCGTTTCTGTGTATGTATGAGGGTTTTATACTGATCTTCCACCCCTCCTGATGCACAGGAGGGGTGGAAGGATCCCTAAAATTCGTAGTTTGATTTGATAACAAAGACAGAGCCTTAGAATGTGCCTTACATGTCCATTTTCTTTTGCTTCCAGCATTTAACTTTATACAAGAGCTACTGCATACTAGAGGAATAAAAACATGGAATTTGGCCTGAGGGAACTGTGTTTCTCAACAGCATGGCATCACAAAAACAAAACAAAACAATGCTCTTACAAAATCACAAAAAGAAATGTGCTGACAAAAAATATCTCAGCTTGATAACGACAGCACCGCACAGTCCAACAGAATTTCAACCAAAGCGTGCCTGGCAGACTGCTCTGCGAGCGTCGCATTGATGGAAACAATTCAGGGTGTTGTTATTGTTTCTTCTCTTTGTGACTAGATGTGAAAACACTTGAAGCGGCAAATGATGCTTTTTTCGTGCTTCTTTGCTACCAGCTGACAAAACAAGACTTTGTAACTAAAATCTCTCATTTCACTTGAGGGTTGTAAAAGACTATACTCAAGTACATGCATTTACACTTAACAATGTAAATGTGCTTTTTAAATGTGAAACTAATGTATAACTTGTGGGTGGGAACTTCCTGTGTTCTTTGTTAAAGTAAGGGTTCCATTAAGGTCATTTTAAATCCAGAGAACCATTTTCGAATGAAAGTTCCTCAAGGGTTGTGGAAAGCTGGTGTCCATCTGTCATGCTGCTGATTCCACTCGTCTTATGCTCAATTTATGCTCAATTATCTGTTTTACTCATTAAAATTGTTTGAATTTTTTCTTAGTAAACAATCGTAATTATAGCATAGATTGTTAAAATGATGGATGACCACGATACACAGTCTACTGGATTCAATAATATTATGCGTCATCAGTAGAATACAATATGGTTCTGCACTGAAACCCTGAGAAGACAAGAGGGTTCTAGGTGAGAAGCTATTTTTGGATCCCCAGGATCGGTTCTAGATGAAAGCGTTGGAATATAAAAGGCTGTGAAGGCTCAACTAAGGAAAACAGAGTTTTTTTTTAACAGATTTGTAAGATATATGCATTAGTGCCCAGCCAATTTCACTTTCAATGGCCTATTTCAGTTGATTTGATCGATTGATTTACAGTCTAATTCAATCCAATCCAATTGTTTATACTGATGAATTTTGGCTGACAGTGTCATAGAGATGTGTGCTTTACATCATGGAGCCGTCGGAAGATGATAAACTGGCTATAAAGGAATGAAGAGAAACACATACAAGGAATATGACTGTAGTTTCTGGTCACACAGTTAAAAGTTCAGAAGATAACAACAGACAAACAGCCATTACAACATCTGCCTCACTTCATTCTGTCTCTCTGTCCCCGCTTCCACTTCCCTCAGGACCTCGCGTCTCCAACTGTCCACCAGCTCCCTTTTCCCAGAGTCAACTGATGATCAGTGTTCCTTTACGCCTCAACAGGCCAGCCTCCTGTCATGTTGAATCAGTCTGGCTTTTCTCTTTTGAACAAGTCATTTCCACTTACTGGATGATGTTGTTTGGTTCTGACATCATTCTCTGTGAACTTTACAGTCTTTTGTAAAGAAATTCAAACCAACAATCATCATTTCTTCTAATGTTTGATGAACAACTGAACCTTTTCACCATGATTACATGATTCAATATTCACATCAGCGAGCAGGTGGACAGGTGTAATAAAGTGGACACTGAGTGTATGTATATCGTTCCCGGTCCGCAAGTAACAAGAAATTGAAACAGCAGAAATCCACATTTGAGGCAATTTTGAAACAGCGTCACCATTCAAAAAGGAGAGAGGATGGGGAGAGGAGGGCATCAGCGCTGTGACCTACGTCACCGCTCTTTGCTAACAGCTTAGGGGAAGTTTGAAATGAAGATGGAGTCGTCTTTTATGTTAGTGAAGTTTAAATGTAGGTATCATTTTGGTCCAGTGAAGGTCAGAGCAACAATCTGAGAGAATGGTTATCCACTGAGACCTCAGCTAACTAAGCTGGTCGACCTTCAGTACGTTCTGTGTGAGTGTGACGTGACGAGGGTCAAGACTCTGCCTCTTATGGAACATCTTCCCCACCCACCCTTCCACGTCATCTTCTTTACCTGGTTATATAATTTCCCAAAGAGGCCCAGAACGGCACAATGGCCACACCGATAGCTACGGCCGATGGAACCAAGGTGTAGTAACGCTCCCAGTAATTGGTTGAGACGAAGAGTGCGTAGATTCCCGAAGCCAGGAACATCATCCACTTAGTACCTAGAAACCTGTGCGAGAGATAAATATACAGTTTATGACCAACCTTGATTCCAAACAATTTGGGACGTTGGGTGAAATTTAAAGAAAAACACAATGCAATGATCTGCAAATACTTTTTGACTTGTATTCACTTGAATACAGCACAAAGACAACATTCAAACTGATAAACGTTATTGGGTTTTTTTTTGTAAATATACACTCATGAATATGATGCCTGAAACATGTTCCAAAACAGTTGGGACATGAGCAACAAAAGACTGGGAAAGTTGAATAATGCTCAAAAAAACTTCTTGGAACATTGAAAAGGCAAACAGGTTAACTGGTAACAGGGGCTGGTATCATGATTTGGTATTAAGGGGCCTCAAAAGGTTCAGTCCTTCACAAGCAAGGATGGGATGAGATTCACCACTTTGTAAAAAACTGTGCGGGCAAATATTCCAACAGTTTAAGAACATTTCTCAACACAAAACTGCTGGAATTTAGAGATTTCACCATCTATAATATATAATATCATTTAAAGATTCAGAGAATCCAGAGAAATCTCTGGCCTGAAAACCAACATTGACTGCATGACGTATACGGGCTCGGGAACACTTTGGGGAGACTGCTGAAAGTAAACAGTTCATTGCTGCATCTAAAAATGCAAATAAAAACTCTAACATGCCAAGAGAAAGAAACACTGCAGACGTGTCTGGCCCTGAGTTCATCTAAGATGGACTGACGCAAAGTGAAAAGTGTGCTGTGGTCTGACAAATCCACATTTCAGATTGATTCTTGAAAATCATGGTAACTTTAAAAGTCAGCATCTGTGATGGTATGCAGGTGTGTTAGTGCCTATGGCATCATGGGTAATTTTCTCATCCGTGGAGGTCCCACGGATGCTAAAAGTTACATACAAGTTTTAGTGCACAATATGCTGCTATCCAGACAATATCGTTTTCAGAAACGTTCCTGCTTATTTCAGCAAGACAACACCAAGACACATTCTGCACATTACTACAGTGTGGCTTCGTAGTAAAAGAATTTGGGTCGTAGACTGACCTGCCTGCTATACAGACCTCCAATTGAAAACATGAGGTACGTTATGTAGCGCAAAATAGAATGAGAGATCCCAAACTGCTGAGTACCTTAAGTCGTACATGAAACAAGAATGGGACAGAATTTTACTTTAAAAACTTCAACAATTAGTGTCTTGTGTGACTGTGAGTGTTGTTAAAAGAAAAGGTGACGTACCACAGTGGTAAACATGCTCCTGTGCAAACCTTTTGGAACATGTAGCAGGCATCAAATTCAGAATGAGTGCATATTTACAAAAAACAATAAAGTTAATCAGTTTAAACATTAAATATCTTGTCTTTGTACTGTATTCAATTTAACACAGGTCAAAATGTTTTTGCAAATCAGTGCGTTCTGTTATTATCTACTTCTTACACAATGTCCCAGCTTTTTCAGAATTGGAGTTATAGACAGAACAGGTACAATCAGATAAAAGTAAAAGGTTTCATAATTTGTGTTTGTGTGTGTTTCCACCTGATGAGTATAGGAGTGTACAGCAGGCCTACGATGGGTGTGACGTTGATGCCCATCAGCATCTTCCGGTCGATGTCCTCCAGGCCAAGGTTGCTGTACTTCACCTCACGGTATGTCATATCATAGTGAAGTATCAGCTGCATCTGCAGGAGGCCTGTGGCACGCACACACATGCACACAAATGAATTCAAAAGAGCATATCAGAGCCATTTACACGTCTTCTCTCCAATCAAAACTCACCCATGTACACGCTGTACACGATCATGGCTCCAAAACTGGCTGCCAGAACATTCTTGATGACGCCGAGCCTCTTCCTCCTGTAGTATTTCCTCTCCTCCTCCTCCTCGTTGTACTCTGCCTGCGGGCCAAGAAACTCCTCCATCTGAGGATGGAGAGGGAGAAAAAAGTTATTCAACTGTTTGATAAGAGCAAAAGTGGTGGAATGTTGTCACGCTCATGGAGGAGTGTATTATCTTTCACTGTAAACCTGAAAATCACAGAGACTGGAGTTGCATATAAAGCTTTTCACAGGACAACAGGGGGCTCACCTGGCCCTGCATGTTGTCCTCTTCCCCCACATTCAGCAGTTCATTTACCGCACCATTAGGAGGCACTATGAGCTGATCATCATCGCCGATAAACTCTTCTCTGTCAGTTGCCTCCATCTAGTGACCAAAAGGAAAAATACAGTTGGTTCAGTGGGTTAAAAGTTGGTTCATAGCACCTCAAACATTCATTTAAATTAATCAATCACTTAGAATTAAAAGTCTTTGTTTTGTTTTTTGTGATATTATGATGTGCCTGTGGGAACTACAGTTGTCAAATCTCTTACTGTGCATACTAATCAGACTTATTCCTTAAAATTAATAACTTACTTTCTTCATGAAATGGAGCAAATAACTCATGGTCCTAGGATGACTTAAGGCTTAGAAAACTTTAATGTCTCCCGAGTGGCAATTTGTGGTACAGCGCAGAATATTTAGACACATTAAAAGCACATCAGACAAAAACAACAGTAGTTTAGATCATCTATTGCAACCGTAATAAATATCATCACGGTCCAGGCAGGCATTAAACAGCATGTCAATAACTATATGCCAACAACTGTCATAAAAGTAAGGCTCTGCAAAGCTATGTTATTTAGAGCTGCAGCAATTGACCAATTGTAATCGACAGAAAGAAAATTTGTTGCAAACTATTTTCAATTTTTTCAGTTGTTTGTTTCATGCAGAAATGTCAAACATTTGCTGTTTCCAGCATCTTACATATAAAGCTTTGCTGTTTTTTTGTTATTTATGACAGTAAAGGAAGAATTTTGGGGGTTTGGAGTGTTGATTGGTCACAGGACCATTTAATGCTCTGGGAAACTGTGATGAGCATAATCATAAAAATAATTGTTAATTGCAACCCTGATACTGTACTCTAAATTGATTAAATAGGACTAGGATAGTAGTATCTCTCCTCCAATTAAAACATTTGAGTTCCTGAAATAATAGTTACTGTATAGGAAGTCATAGATAGGTGTCATAGATAAGTTAAAGGTTTACAGTCTATATGTTGACCAACAGTTGCTGAATCTTTCATTTTGTTTCCCAGAGTTAATATTTTCTTTGGACACTACCTTTCACATCAAAAAAGCAAAAAAAATAACAACAACAAATCTGCAATACTCTTCCAATATCTCACAATAATACGACAAAATGGTGAAAATGCTGTATAACCTTTGTCTATATGAAACCATGTTTCTTTATGTAGCTCTTTGATCTCTTTTTAATATAAAACATTTTAATGAAATATTAAATAAAATGGAGGGATTAAAATAGTTGGCGATGAAGTTAATACTTGACAACTAATCGATCCATTGGCTAATTCCTACAACTCTAGTTTGATCATTGATTAATTCTGATAATTTTATTCTCTTCGGACCTTATATAAAAAAAATTGGGATTCCTTAAGACAAAATCTCTTCAAAGTGGAGGTTCGTCTCGGTGATTTACAGTGATGCTCTGTATGATTTTTTCTCCTTCATTTTAACTCGACAACCTTCGTTTCTATAAAAGAGGATATGGTCCTGAACATGTTCTGCAAATGTTAACAGTGAATGCAGACAGAGCTTGGCCTCGAGGTCAATGTCACACTTTTTTATTAACATCTTGTTTTCTCTCACTGGGTTATTGACAGACAGTTTTCCACTTTGTATGACCTCTGTCCCCACCAGCACGGTCTTTGAAACTCCCATGAATATTTAGACGGGATTTGACAGCACCTGATGAAACCTTTAACTTAAAATCTTGTTTTGAAGGGTAGTTTCACCTCTGTAATTCAGATGTTTCAGGCTTATCTCAGACACTGAGTGTGAGGCTTTACTTGAAACACTGTCTAACAACACACCCCTCTTTTTCACCACTTATCAACAGCTTGAAAAAAAAAATCACTTACCATTTGTTTTGCGCGGTGCTACTCACGGTGACCGGACTGAGAGACAGCAGGTTGTCCACCACCACCTCTGTCCCCTCTGTTACTTTCTGTCTCTGAAGTGTTTAGTTCTCCTTTTCACTGCACAGATGCAAGTATAAATACAAGTTCTGCGGGGGAAACGAAACTCGCTGTCTTCACTTCCTCACCAGTCTGTCCCACCGTTTGTCTTAAAGGGACAGACACTCTCCTCTCTGCAGACGGAGCGCCATTAAAACAAAAAGCTCAAAGCGCTCTTTAGTTTAAACCGCACTAATAAGACCTAACAAGGTACTTTGTATCAACTAAAAACGTGCCTTTTATCAAAATGCATTAGACCAGGGGTATTCAACTAAAACTATGGTAATATACAAAAGAGAAAATAAGACATGTCTATTAAATGAACAACTATAAATTGCTAAAGTGAAAATACTCAGAAAAGTAACTTTACTTTTACTGTAGATTTACTTTTACTGTATTTACTTTACTTTTTACTTTTTTTTCAAGCACAAAAGTAAAAGTAAAGGTTGTAATGTTTGCAGAAACCACAAACAGAAGATGTTACTAACTCTTTTAACTGAAACAGTCACCAGAATGTTTTGTTCACATGTTAAAATCACAACATTTTTCTTCTGGAGCAGGACAGACGCTCCCAGACCCCCAGAGGACAGGGAACTGGTTTACCAACATGCCACCTTTTTATCCTCTTATGAGTTTGCAGGTCTGTATTTAGTCATCAAAGATACCATTAAAGTACAAGAAAAGCAATAAAAATGTTGATTTTTCAAAAAAGGAAACAATAACATGCAAAATATTTGAATTGTAATAAAGTAAAAACACTAATACCACAATGTAAAAATACCTAAGTAAAGAATCTGAGTATTTTTTCCATTACAGCAGGTTAGTGATCAGTGAACAGTGTTTTATTTATGGCGGCCGCCACATTAAAAACATCAGCACCATGACATGATTTTCTATTTTTGGAGCTGCGCACCTTTTTCGGTCGTGTCTAGAAGGTAACTCTTTATTTGCACAACTCTCGCGAGATTTGTGTCCAATTGGTCTGTGTGTTTCCTGATCAGCTAAACCAGCTACGGAAATAGTAGAAAAGTTGCGCCAGTTAAAATAGAAGCGTCCCGTCAAAATTTAAAATCTCTTAATAAATTACTGGTTATAGGTCCGGGTCCGTATAGGACGGCATGTGGGTCCGGACTCGGACCGCGGTCCGCCAGTTAGGGACCCCTGAATTAGACCCTCATTAGAGTTCATAAGAGAGTTATATGGGACACCCTACAATAGAACTGTATTATATTTCTCACTGTTAGACCCTTATTACTCTTTATTAGAAGGTCATTTGAGAAACATTAGAATATAGTAATATAGATAGGGGAATATTTTGTCTATGGGTGATTGGGCAAACCTACTGTAATACTGTAGGCACATGACATGATTTGATCAAAGAAGTATCAGTGTTGGCTACTGCAAGCCAAATGAGGTGTCTCAAGTAGCAGATGTATGATTTCAGTTCAGTTTACAGTACAGTTCTGTTGTAACGTGTCCTCAGTTACCCTCCTGTCCAATCTGATGCCTTGTTACATCTTACTAATGTACCCTTAGGTGTATTTGGGGTATAGCTCTGTTAGTATATGGACTAATGTTTAATACAAGGTGAAGCTTGTTATGTCTTCTTAGTGTGCTGCAAAATAAAGTGCAAGCCAAAAAAAGTGTGTGGGCCCTTGGAACAACACTATGTTAAGATAAAAGATGACAATGTTTTATTAGAGTAATTAATAACAAAAACACTGCTCAGCTTCTCCAATATGCAGACAAAAGGCTGCATCACTGACACAGTGGTTTGCACAGGAACAAAACAAGAACATTTCACAGTCATAAACATGGTCCACTTACATACAGCACAAAACAATTAAAAGAAGCACAACAAACGAGCAAAGTTCAGTCCATCTTCAACACAAGTCCAACACAACCAGAGTGGTCTAGCTGGGAGTTGTCAACACAGCACCGACCGTCCAGGGCTGAAAAACAAGTCAGTAAACGATGCATAGTATCTTAAAAAAACACTGCCATTTGTGATTCAGTGCATGCCCTGATCCATATATTTGATTTACTGCATATCAAGGCTTGTACTGAACATTACTGTTTTGTCTGCATGACAGACAACTAGATTATAGAGCTATAGAGAGGAGAAGCCCCTTCCCTTCCACTGGACCACCATGGGACCTTAGTGCAGAAAAAATATGAACGGCAGGCAATGATAAGAGACAAATCATTTTTGAATCCTGTTTTAATTGTGCCACAATAAAAACAATAATTTACAAGTCAAGTAAGTCACTGTAAAGATACATAATTAAAGAGACTACACATTCAGAACTCATGTTAGTGATGTCTTGACTTTCTCTCTCCAGAAGCTCATGTTAGCTGCTGAAGCTACAATGTGTTGCGTGTTTTTGCTGTGGGATGTAGTCACACTCGTAACAGGCCGTAGTCATTCTTCTACTTCTCTGCTGATAAAAAGACAAGGACTGACTGCATAAAGCACTGTCAGTAAGATAATGTTACAAAAGACAGTGATGTTGTGCAAGATGAGAGATGTAGTTCACTGACAAGTTTCACAAAAAACGAACTACAACAAACTGGAACTTTCCTGTAAAATGTTCCTGTGAACTGAAAAACGTGTAATATGTGACAATTCAAATTGGATTAGAAATGTTTTGTCTCTTGCTCTTAACTACCATTCATATTTATTCATTTTATTTATTTTTTATTTATTCACAAATTCTTATTCAGATGTATGGTCCCATGCGGCACACATGAAGGGGAGGGACGTTGCTTCTATGTTGTGAACAACTTGTCTTTACCTGATCATGTTGTCTTGCAACCTTCTGATGATGAGGGCCTGTTTACTTTCACCCCTCTCAAAAAAAAACAATAAAAAAAAATACTTAAATGCAAATAATTATTAGTGTTTGTTTTAACCTGCCCCTGTACCTGTACCAGGTGTTCGGCACAACAAAGCTTCAATGAAGTTTCTGCAGAGCAGCTGAAAACAATCACAGAGTATGACTGTAGAAAGTATATTCATGTTACTAGGCTGTCTCCTTTCCAGTCAATTTTCAGGTGACCTGTTGAAGACCAGGCCGAGCTGAAAGTAAAACTAATCTGACACATCCAGAGAGGCTGGAAGATGTCCTCGTGCTGTCCTTCCACCAAGTGCTCCAGTGATCCCACCCGTCTCGTCCCGGTCTCGTCCTCCACCGCAGTGGAGGAGGCAGTTTCATTCAGTGGACCCTCAACAGCATTTAAGTTTCATTTCATTTTTTCATTTCACCCACAAAACCCACCCACTCAATAAAATACAGGTCTCTCATCTTAGAGAAACCAGACATGGCGACCCCGTCCCACATTAATAATCCCCCACAATGCTCCACTTCATTCCCTGCGCGAGCATCTCTATCCACTCCCTACGGCCGCCTTCCTCATCATTTCCTCGTCCTGGACAGACAGCTCTGTCAGCTTGCGTCCTAGCCTCTCGTGAAGGTCCAGGTATTTGGCCACACAGCGGTCCAGGCACACCGACTCGCCCTTTGTCAGCTCCGCCTCCTTGTAGTGTGGCGGCACACACTTTCTGTGGCAGGCATTGGTCATTCTGGGAGGAAAGAAAGCCAGGAGCCAGTCAGATTTTTAAAACATTGTAAGATCAATATTATTCCATGTCTAAACACTTTAACAAGGTTATTTCATTCTGCCACCTTAATATCATGCCCCACCATGTAGTCAACGTCAGGGCATTCTGACATCAGAGCTGCAACAATAATTTTTAACTGCTCTGACAACTATTTTATATTTTCTTGTTCAAGTGATTAGTTGTCTGGTCCAGCAAACATCACAAAACATTGAAAAATGTCCATCAGTGTCCTTGAACCTGAGTTGATGTCATCAAATGTCTTATTTTACTGAACCAACGCTTGAAAACCAAAATATTTCAATTAATTAGAAATCTGAGAATCTGAGAAACTGGAACCATTAAGCGGTAATTCATATATTTTTAAACCTGGGTTCTATTTTTTACATATAAATGATTAACAGGTACAAAAAGTGTTGGAAGTAGTTCAGTAGATTGCCACAGGACTTCCACTTCAAGTGTTATTCCACTTAAGATTGTTATTTCAAGTGTCTGACAACATTATGGAAAAGTAGCTCCACAGAGAGAGACCTCTTCAGACAGCTCTTTCCGACAGGGAACTGCAGCCGCTCAATCACTCTCTTCAACAGCCACCAGACTCCTTTGACAAAACCAGAGATTTTACCTCACAGAACTGAGAAGTTGTTGGACTACCACTGCCTGGATTAGCTTAGCCACTTAGTTCGTTTGTGTTTTTACATGACTTTGGTGCTTTAACATGGTAGTTACGCATGTTAGAAGATTTACCAGATTTTTTACTAGATTAATTGGAGGTTAATCAACTAACATGCCTTATTCACAGTAGACATTTTGACTTGTCCTGGTAAGAAAAGCACAGGCGTTATTAAATAACATAACACAAGTAATCCATGACAAAGTGAGAGCTGAACCAGCATGCACAATCAAGATGCTGAAAACAAAACCGAAGCAGTTAATGGAATCCAGTTATGATTCATTTCATTATTTACACCCGTGCTTTCCCTACTATTTTAAAATGTCTGCTGTGAAAAAGGCCTGGGGACTCAGTTACTTTATAACGCACATATTTTGACTTGTGCAGAAAAAGCATGTTTAATTACGGATGATAAACCCGACTCAGCTCAATTAACATGTGTCAGTAAGCAACAGACCTTTTTCATAGCAGACATTCTGACATGAAAATAACAGGATCAACACAGGTGTTAACTAATCAAGGCTCTGTTGCATTCAGGTCAAACAGAGTCAGGGTGCTTCTATTGTGCATACTGGCTTACTGGAAAGGCTCTGCTGCATTTACTTCTTAATTAGTATCAGGGGAATACAGACATTATTGTTATAAGAACGCCTGAGTGTGTCAAATCAAAATGTGCACTGTGAGAAAGGCTATGACTGATGGAATTAAACTGGTCTTTTTCATAGTAAACATTTTGACACATCACAGCAGGACAAATGCAGATATTACTAATATCGTTAAAGACGGCTAAATTACATTTATGCCACACAGTTCAAGGGCTCTGGACAGACATTACTGGTAACTTAAATTAAACACAGCCATCATAAAGTTAATACCTGTGCTCTTCTTGCTGTAACAACGGAAAATATTTGACACGACAAATGACCTCATCACAAGCTGATGCTGTAGCTGTAAGACCATCGTGCAGGCACTCTTTCACATCCACAATTGTCCACATTCTCCACTTCCCTCTTCTTCGCAAACCAACTCATTGTTTTAACTGTCTTGTAATCTTCATTTCCAGGTCATCCTGAATGCTGTGGCCACCTCAACTTGAAACTCCCTACGTTCTACCCTTACAGCCATTGACCTGTTCCTTCCTCTTAATTCAAATTGTAAGGGGTCCAAGTAGTGTCACTCGCTGAGGACCCCCGCTGTTTTTGTTCTGATTATTCTTTCTTTCTATATCCTGATTTTTCTCCACTAAAAGAATTTGTATAGCAAAAACTGCAAGACCAAAACCAAAACTGGCAGGTGCGTTGCAAATTCTACCCACTTCTCAGGCAACAAAAATTACACTCATTGACGTCAAGGTGGTGCTCCCATAGCTCAGTTGGTAGAGCGTTCACCTCATGTTCTGAGGCTGTCGGTCCTCTGCAGCAGTCGCTGGTTCGATTTCCGCCTGTGGCCCATTTGCTGCATGTCATTCCCCCGTTTCTACCCCCTTTCCTGTCATATCTTCAGCTGTTGCTATCCAAATAAAGGCAAAAGCCCAAAAAAATAATCTTTGGAAAAAAAAAAAAAAAAAGGTGGTGCCCAATCGATGCTGGATTCTAGGAGGCTGATGCCAATATGATTAATAAGGAATTAATAAGGAATAAGAATGATTGTGACAAAAAATGATTGTGACTTGTGACGAAGATGTAATGGAGGCAAAATATTTTACAGTTTAATAAGTGTTATTGTCCAAAATGATATAGGGACACTGAAACAGTAAACTTTCATTAGAATATATAAATAACTATAAATTAAAAAAGAAGAAGAAGAAGAAGAAGAAGAAGAATTGAGCAAAATTAATATATCAAGCCTGAATTAAGGATCAAATACATAAAATGTCATCATAAAACTAACAAACAACAACAGTCTCTATTATGTTTGTTAAAAATCAGGTTTTTACACAGGCACACATGGGATAACACTGTATGCCGATACCGATACAACTGTGATATCGCTCGAATGATATGTCATGTGTGGCTATGATTTAAACTAATACACTGTGTGTATGTGTGAACATGACTGACTGACTCTGCGCTGTTTGTTACTGCTGGTTGTTCAGTCCTGTAGTAATCAGTCGCACTCAGTGTCGGCCCACATGAGCATCACTGACACTCTTGTCACATGTAGGTAGAGTTACTATTAAGTAGGTAAGTAATCGGATGTAGCTAGCATCAAGGAGGACCGTTATCTGGCTACGTCTTCAATGAGCATAGCTTACATTAGACGACCCTTTACCACCACATAACGAGCAGTGTCATAAAGACCATGAATGAAGGCCATGAGACAGTTCATTACTAGCAGACAGATAGTACGAATTGGAGACAGCTAGCCCCATGGTTAGCTTGTGTTCGTCTTTACCGGTTGTACATGTCAGCCATCATCTCCACCTCCAGCTCCGCCGCCAGCTGCTGCGCCTTCATGGGATCCATGTCTCTGCTTAAGTGCTGCTCACGCCCGGCTTCAACCGCAAACACACCGTCCCGGTGACCCTCTCCAGCGGATAGCCGACAATAAACCGACCCGCTGCTTCTTCTGTAACCTTCAAATCTGCAACACAGCACGTGTATACCGCTTCCGCTCACACCTCTACTGTTAATAAAGTTGGATTCAAAGAGACGACACACAGTGCGCCCTCTGCTGGCCAGTGTTATGTAGAATAAATAAAAAAATTACAAAATAAATGAGTAAGGTCATTTTAATAAATGAATAACTTCAGCTGCTGTTTAATATAGTATATATTGTTCCTATTTTATATATTTATATTTTATTCTATACGTTCCAACTGTTCGTATTTACTTATTTATATTGTACCTATTTTCTTACATCTGTTTATATTGCTTGTTTAATAATGTTTTTTATTGGTGCTTCTTTATATTTTTGCTATCCACTACACTGCTAATTTCCCCATTGTGGAACTAATTTCTGCATTTAAAATATAACCATTTATTTTATCTTGTCTCTTATCTTAAATGATTACCTTGGTTATTTATTCAATTACTGTGGTAAGTTAATAGATTACACCTAGACACACACAGCACACGCACACACACTCAGTAACCCCACCTCCCCACTTGCTTTAGCAATGTAAACATTTGTTTCCTGTATTTTCCCAAATGATTTGAGAAAAACAAGTGTGACATGCATGAAAAGACACTTTTTTTAATAAACAATAATTAAGTAATTTGCATTAAACACAATGCACTTTAGAAATACAGGCTCAAAACAAGGTTTCTTTTTTCATTACTTAAGTTACCTGCAGAGACAAAATGCCAGTTAAGTGCTTTAACTTTAATCAGTCTGGTGATTCAAATTTCACTAATGACAAATATAAAAGGTAAATGTAAACAGTAAGAACTTGTTCCTTATTTGAATCAACGCTTTGGCATAATATTAATGGAAATTAAACATCCATTTAAACCTTGCATAAGGAACTAAATGAAGCTCAAAACCAGCATGCAGCTTGTAATCACCAGACACTGATGGTGAAAACAGAAAAAGGACATAAAAATCTATTATACATAGTTTGACAGCAAAGTGGACTTCATCTGGCGTCTCTGTGAACATACATAAAACCAGAACAGAGAGAACATTAAGGCTTGACACACAAAAAGTGCTGAACTAGTCACACAGCAGAGTAAAAAAGGTTACTCTGTCTCATCTCCGGTCACATCGATGTCATTCACGTCTTCATCTTCTTCTTCCTCTGGAGATACGTCCATGTTGCTCAGTCCATTCTCACAATGTCTGGACTGAGGCACTTTATCTGGGGAGAAAAGCAGAACGTCTACCTCCACTTCTTCTTCTTCCTCCTCCTCCTCCTCCTCCTCCTCTTCTTGATCGCAGCCTGAGCTCTTCACGAAGCTGACGGTGTCACACAGAGGTGGAGCAGTTCTCTCAGGGGTCTGGAGGTTCAACTTGTACTCCAAAGGTTTTCTGTCATCTTGAGGTGGCGTGTGGGTGTCACTGTGAGATGAGCCTTCATCACTGACAGCAGTCTGCTGCATTGTAGCTGACACTCCTGCATCAAAGGCTTTTTGTGCTAAAAACGGAAGAAAAATAGGTTATACAGTGTAATGAGTGTCTGCAAGGCAGTGGTGAAAAGTAAAATACCACTGCGCTTAAGGGAAAATTTGCAACACATTTCAAAAAAGTTGGGACAAGGGCAACAAAAGACGGGATAACTGTGGAAGGCTCAAAAACACCTGTTAAGAACATTCAACAAGTAAACATGTTAACTGATAACAGGTGACAGTATAATGATTGGGTATTAAAGAGGCATCCTCAAAAGCCTCAGTTGTTTACAAGCATGGATGAGGTAAGGTCACCACTTTGTGAAAACCTGTGTGGCAAATAGTTCAACAGTTTAAGAACATTTCTCAACAGGAATTTAGCAATTTTATCATCTATAATCCATAATATCATTAAAAGATTGAGTGCATTCAGAGAAATTTCTGCACATTAAGGCCAAGGATGAAAACAAACACTGAATGCCTGTGACCTTTGACCTCTCGGCGGCACTGCATTAAAGGACACTACACGGACTCTGGAATACTTTGGAAAACTGTTGCCAACACAGTCGCTGCATCTACAAACGCAAGTTAAGGCTCTACCATGCAAAGCGAAAGCCATATAACAAAACAACATCCAGAAACTCTGCAGACTTCTCTGGGCCTGAGCTCATCTGAGATGGACTGACACAAAGGGGAAAAGTGTGATGTTGTCTGATGAGTCAACATTTTCCAGATTATTACCAGCACTAACTTCAAAAGCCACCACCTGTGATGGTATGGGTGTGTTAGTGCCCATGGCATCATGGGTAACTGTCAAGTCTGTGAAAATCCCATTAATGGCTAAAGTTGCACGATGCCACCCAGACGACTTGATTTTCAGAGACGTCCCTGTCTATTACAGCAAAACAACGCCAAGACACGTTCTGCACGTTACTACAGTGTGACTTCATAGTAAAAGGAGTTTGGGTACTAGACTGACCTGCCTGCAGTACAGACCTGCCTGCAGTACAGACCTGTCTGCAGTACAGACCTGTCTGCAGTACAGACCTGCCTGCAGTACAGACCTGTCTGCAGTACAGACCTGTCTGCAGTACAGACCTGCCTGCCGCTGAAAATGTGTGGTGACACAAGACTGCTGAGTACCTGAAGTCATATATCAAGCAAGAATGGGAAAGAATTTAGAATTTAGTACTTTTTTACTCTTATGTATTTTGCACTCTTATGAGCTCTCACTTATGTATGGTTATGAATGTAGCACTTTTTTGTCATGGAGTATTTTTACATTGTTTTATTGATACTTTAATAAAAGTAAAGGATATGTGTGCACTAAGCATGTAAACAGAGTTATGATTTCACATTATTTTAAGAGCTAATCTTAACACTACAATTATTCAGATATTTTTAGCATCTTGCAGTTACTGATGTGTCACGCTGTCATTCTTAATATTGCCACCAGATGGCGCCAAAGTAAATACTTTTCTAATCTTACACATTGCAGTGGCTTTAAGAAAATATGATCTCTTCCAGCCCAAAACAAAACATCAACAAAAAAGATTTGACAGTTCAATAGTTGGAAGTTTTTCCATTTTCCTGCTAAGTTTTACTCAGTGTATACAGTTAAAAGGGAAATGGATACCTGCCAGTAATCTACCATGACTAGAGGAAAAACACTTTACCTTCATGGGTATGATGATCCTGCTCCTTCTCAGCTGCTAGCTTGGCTACTTCTCGTTCCAAGAAATCAAAGGAGAACATTGGATGGTTCTCGTCACTGATAAAACTGATGTCCTCACTGGTAGAGTTGTTGGCATCTTCTCGCTGTGATTTTCTATACTCAGCTGTTGATTTTTTGAAAATCTGATTGTGATTTTGATCAACTGTGACACTGAAGATGTCATCAGACGCTTTAGTTGCATCCCTGCTCTGAGGCTGAGTAACTTCCACACCTGGCTCTTCACATCCGTTTCCACATGCCCTCTCTTCATTTTCTCTATCTCTCGCAGTTTCGTTTGTGTCCTTGTCTTGGCTTTCTTTTGACTTCCTTGTCTTTGAGTGCTGGCGCTTGATGAGCTTTTGAAACTCCTTCAGAGTAACCATCCGGGGTCTTTTAGGTGTCCCCAGTTTTCTCACTGC
This sequence comes from Lutjanus erythropterus, assembly GCF_056507025.1. Classification (NCBI taxonomy): domain Eukaryota; kingdom Metazoa; phylum Chordata; class Actinopteri; order Lutjaniformes; family Lutjanidae; genus Lutjanus; species Lutjanus erythropterus. The sequence goes on along the minus strand of NC_139319.1, from coordinate 31,940,951 downwards.
TGGTATCATGTCAGTGTTTTCGTTAGTCTCGCTCTTGCCTGTGCCATCTGCACTTACGGTCTTCTTCAGTTGAATTATCTCCACTTCACTTCTATCTCTCCTCCGTTTCCTACAATTTCTCTTTGTTTTTTTACCCTCTTCCTCCTCCTTGGGTAAATTGTAGTCCATTTTCTGCCCATCTTCCACATCATCGCTCTTTTTTTCACTGGTGGCGAGAGGGGTGTCTTTGAGGGTTTTTTTCCGTGGCCTTCCACGTTCTCGCCTGGGGAGTGAGTCGTCTTCTTTATACATGATCTTAGTACTATGGATCACAGGTTTGAAAACTGAAGAACTCTCTTGGCCTGTGTTAACTGGCGTCTCTTGAGTTTTCTTTAAAAAGCCCCTCGTCCTGATGCGAGTCTGGTCAGTCTTGAGATCCCCAGCCTCTCTGGTTTGTTCTGTCTGACTTTCTGTGATGATTGACATTTCATCTGTTTTCTCTAAACATTTCTTTGGCAAGTTTGAACAACTGGTGGCCATTTCTCTTTCCTTTGCTAGCACATTGTTGCTTGACAACCTGACTGTACAAACGCTCAGGTTGATTTGATTCTTTGTTCCATCGCTGACTTTGACGTCTTTGTATGCCAAAAGAGAAGCATCTTGTGGATGACTTGGGCACTTCCTCTTCCTCTTTTTAGGTGCTGCAACATCACTGTTAGTGTCCCCTTCTTTACTTCTTAAAACTTTCTTCAACTTCCTGTGGTTAGATTTAAATTCTGCTGCATTTTGACGAGCAAATATTGTTCCTCCCTCTTCCACCTTTTTCACAGTACAGGATTCTGCCAAGTTTCCCCTGTTATGTGGATTAAACTCTGGATGTTTCTTCCATCGCTTTGACCAACAGCAGTGGTTTGTGTCCTCTGGATGAGTGATAGGGAACTGTAGCAATCCAGGGCTTTCTGTGAGCCAGGATCGACCATGAAAAGATGGCTGTGGCTGTATTTTATCTCTACGGTTTGTCGCTGTTGAGGCGAATGTCTCTAATGGAGAGAGACATCGAGGAAGACGCAACTCATTCATGTAAGGCAAAGAAAAAGAATGAGAGGACTGCGTGACACTTCCGTTCAACAGGGGTAAAAATTCCAAGATGTTCTGGTTACTTTGTGAAGACAGTTGTTGACACCCTGGGTAACGCATTTTCTGCCCACAGGAGCTGAAAGCTGAGGGGATGACTGATCTTGTTGTGGGTGTTTGACGATGGGGACAATTCTGACTTCTGGACAGTGGCACGCCCTGGTGGCTCATCCCATCTCTCTGTTTCATGGATGTGACAGATGTGTCATACTGAGGAGAGCTCTGCTGCCGGGTTGTCACAGCGTCCGACAGTACAGATGTGAGGCTTGAGCAGCTGGACTGGTTCTGAGCTGTAAAGCAACAATGGACACCTGTGCAACAGGTGGGGAGACTGCCATCAATCCATTTTCAATGAACAAAGGTGAGAGTTGGTGTTAGGGTGGGGGTTTTGAGCTAAAGCATGTCTGATATTTCTCTTTAGTTATCCAAATCTCCCTCTCTTTTGATTAAAAATGGCTACTTTTTCTTTTTTTTGCCCACCAGCACATTAATGTACAATTTCTGTAACAAGATAATCAGAAGAGACATCAGTCTACACATCTTATTTGGGGAAAAAATAATAAAAAAAAATGCATTTAGATACCTGTATCTGTTAAGGAGTGACCAATCTGTGTCCCAAAGTCCTGGTAGAACACGCTTCCTGCTTCACTGGCACCAGCATGCATCTGACTCTGTACCCGTTTGTTCTCTGTAACTGGGACCTGGCAGGCTGCCGGTGCTCCGTCATGGCTCGGCTGAATGTGATGAGACTTCTTGCAGTCCCTCTCTAAGTTTGGCAGGATGTTCAGGCCCATCATGATGTCCTCCAGCAGCTTCTCAATCTGCTCGTCAGACTCCTCCACAGGGCCTGGAGGTGGGGCCTGCAGAACTGACTCGAGGTCGTCACTTGGTGTGAGGCATTCACTGCAGAGAAGCTGGGAGTCAGAGGGGGTGCTGGTCTCAGGTAGTCGTCCAGAGGAGTCTGTGGCAACAGTTTGAAGAATCGTGGTCTCTGGTTTATGAATTGGGCCAGGCTGGACAGAGGAGGACTCACCGTTTGTAGGCTCTGTCTGTGAAAAGTGAATCAGAGGTCACGTTGTTAATCCTTCGCTAACAAAAACTATGACGAAATCTGTGTGTCAACGATTTTCTTTTCCATGACTAAGATGACACAGCAGAGACGTCATTAAACACTAATTGTGACTATATCAACGTGCAATATTATAGATGAAAAAGGGAAGAATAGAATGTAGTTTTAAAAAATTTAAATTCTCATGTTCATATGCATATTCATATACGTGTGTGTGTGAGATAGAGAAATGGAAATGCATTGCCTTATCAAAGGGAAGAAATATGGCAATAAAATAGCTGGTGAGAATTCCACAAATGTGAAGAGGCAGAAAGAAAAGAAGTTAATGAAACACCCGAAATGAAAAATTAATCACTAAACCTGCGTTCTTTATCAGACAATCTCTCGATATTGGTTTTGGTTATATGAAACTGAAATGTTCAAAATGATCTTATCACTAAAAAAGATAAAATGTCAACAGTTTTCATAAACTAAAAGTAGACTAAACTAGATTTGTTTTAGTTGACTAAAACTTGCTTAAAAACAAACAAAAAAAACAGGATCAGGTTGACTAAATATAACAAAAACTAGTGGGGACATTTGACACAGGACTAAGGCTAAATTTAGAAAATGCTGACAAAAAAGCTACGTTTACTCAATTTATATCAGGACTATTAAATACACACTCACTTTTTATAATCCTCTATTTTTTGTCTTTTCATTTATTAATTCCGATTCTCCTGTTAATTACCATCACGCCTGTGTTGCTGCTGAACTCAGGTGGATTCTGGGAGCAGATGATGAAACCAGATAAATGTAATGACATTTATTTAATTTCTTTGTACTTCAATTTGTATTTGTTAAGGCTGTACCAAAAGTATTTTTTACTACTGAGGTTTTTGAATGGAGCTTCAACTGTCTGTCATCATATGACATCATCATATAAAAAAAAATATCTTCAAACAAAATCCTCAATTTGAATAAAGTGATTCATTAAATTAAATGAGTTAGACTATTTGTATTATAGATTGTTTTGTTACTGTGGTTATATAAATATAATGTATGGTGGCTTTACCTTTGAAAATCTAATGCCAACAAGTAGGGATTAAAACAAAATATTTTTTAGATAGAAATAAGCTGTGAATTTTGTAGAGCTGCAACAATTAATCGATTAGTAAATTAACCACCAATAATTTTGATAATCGATACATTTTTTTCTTTATTTTTAAAAGTCAAAATTATCTGATTACAGCTTCTTAAATGTGAATATTCTGGGGGTTTCTTTAATCCTGTAGGAACGTAAACTGAATATCTTTGGGCTGTGGAGACAACAAGAATTTTGGAAATTATTATATACATAAATATTATGCATGTTTTTTCAATAAAATCTCACTTTTGGACTTAACAATGCTCTGGAGTTATTGGAAAAGCGCGGTAACCCTGTGGTAGGCTTTATACAACCACAGTAATGTGGTAATTTTGTTATCATCACAGCTCTAATTCTGAGGTAACAAAAACACAATTCTAATTTTCAGGTGATTACACACTGATGAAAATATATATTACATATAAATATGATGTTCCATTTCTGCCATATTCTGTCAATAAATACTTGTAGATTGTACACACTGGGCTAATAAAGTAAATTTGTTATCATGTTTGGTAAATTTCATGAAAAAGACAGGCCTTGAGACAATATGAGACAACTGACGGAGGTCTGAAGAAACCACATTAATTGTATCCAAACTGCAGGGACATCAGTCTCTGCCAAAATAATCAGGGCAGACAGATACACTATTGTTAAATGGCTTATATGATCCAGGATTGCTGTTACAGTGTGTTTCCAAAGAAAAAGTTGTGTATCATAAATATTCTGCCCCCATTTACACAGTGTATGTTTATGAGCTCTTGTCCCTTTAAATAATATGTTCTGCCTTGTGTTTGCTGAGTCAATACTGTGAAATTACTGTCTAAAGCTACACTGCCACACATTACCAAGACAAATTGGGTATTTATTGCACTTGGCAGATTAAGTGATTCTAACTGCATTATATTCAATTTCTCTACACATCAAAACATCCAATCAAATCTGAGTGAAATGAACGACAAGTGTGTCTGCATATAAAGACATCATCATACTTATCTACCTGTTTCAAGGAGGTACGAACTGACAACGTCTCATCTGCATCCTGCACACTCACAACCTCCCACACTTCTCCTTTGGTCCTCCTCCTCAGCTTCACCTGCAGAGCAGGAAGAAAATCCACAGATGATGAGTTAGCTTCCTACACCCCTGTGGTGACAGTCTGAAGACACCATGAACACATCATAGCTGAGACATGTGACAATCCTGTCATGAAACTACACCCCCAAATTTTTATTTGCTTTATTGTCTTTGTGAAATGAGTCATTTTTACAGCCAAGGGAAAGTTGAGACATGACTCAAAATCTTAGGCAGCAGCAGCTAAGTGACTGTGATACCCAGAGAAATCTGTTTGACGGAAGATGAATCAAGCCCTACAGTAGGAAGTTGCAACCCAACGGTATGATCTCTAATCACTCAATAGCCTCAAATGTCACACACTGGCTGCACTAAATGTAAACCTCTGAATACTGAGATGAAAACTTGCATGACACAACATCATTAAAATGCCCAAAGCAGCCTCATTTTCAAGAACAAGTTTGTCTATGATTGCTGTCCCAAAGGTAGTCGGAGATTTTTCAGCTTTTCTCTGGCTGTACTATATTTTGCTCTTTTTTTTGGGCATTTTCAGCCTTTATTATAGATAGTAGAGTGATAACAAGGAATGAGAGAGAGAGATGCGATAAGATCCCTGGCCGAACATCAAATGGGGACATTGTGGGCCATGGTCGGCATCCTTACTCCACAGGATTCAAAAGCTTTATAGTCATATGGAAAATAAACAAGTTATCACTGGAATAAAATTCTTACTTCACTATGTCTATCTACATGGTGCTGACATTTATTCTATTTACAAATGTAAAAATGTACTAGAGACTGAAGTTTAATAAATTTAAAAAAAGAAAGAAAGAGGAAAAGAAAATAGTACTAAAGTACTAAAATACAGTATGTGGAGTACAAAAGCAATAGAAAAGTCCATGACACAAGTCGGAAACAAGTGTTCAGCCTCTCAAGCTGGTCCCAAGCAAGTCAAGTCATTGCTCAAGTCAAGCAACTCACAAGTCATGTCATAAGAAAGTCTGATAATCTTAATCTTAATCTTAACAATGGAGAGTGGGATCATGAGACTCATCATGTCCACTTACTACTGTGGTTTAAGTTTCCAATAAACAAATAAAACAACAAATAAAACCAAATCACGGATATAAATCAACCAAAGCCACAGAAACTGTTGTCACCATACGCTTTGATCAGTTCAGTTGAAAAGTGGATTACATCACCAACTTGGAAAACTTTTAAAATTACTTCACTGCCTTTCCTGATCTGCCGCGGTGCTAAAAACTAGTGGGTTGGCTGCTTTGCACGCCTTGCGCTAGAAATCTGACAAAGCAGGTTTCAAATACAAAACATATTTTCTAATTTTCTAGAAAAATGCAAATATTTAATAAAAAGATTCAAGAACTTTTGAGTCATCTGTCTCATATCTAATTCAAGTCCAAGTCATGAATACCAAGTCAGGTCAGGTCTTATAAGGTTTAAGTCAGCAGCTGTCTAAGTCCCCCACCTCTGCCCCTCCACCCTGCATCTTTTCAGTCTAACCTTAATAATGTTATATTGTTATAACCTCAGTTTTTAAGGTCCAATCATTTTTTTATATATATTTGATTTGTCCCTGGTGTTTCTTTAACTTTATCCTGTTGACTTAATTGATTTGATTGATTGAATTGAGTGATTTTAAGATTTTATGTTTTACTTTCTATTGGTGCAATTTTTTTCATTTATTGTTTTTTTTAATTTTTGTCTTTGTCTTATTTTAATTTTGCTATGTGAAGTACTTACGGGCTGCATGTGTCTATGAAAGCCACGGTATAAATAAAGTTGTGCTGAGTTAATTTCATCTGATATAGCTTTTAGGGTTTATGCCCACATCCTACTATAAAAGAAAACTTATTCCAGGTTATTTTCTATGTGAAACTTTGACCACTTCTGCTTACCTTGATAGAAATCTGTGCAGTCTCCATCATCTGTTTCATCTTAGCCAGGCGCTTCTTCCCTATTTTTCCATGCACACGCTTCTTTTCTGTGCAGTTTCCTTTCTCCTCTCCTACTATCTCGTCTCTGCTGTCAAGGTCGGACTGTTCTGAATTTTGTCTTTTGTCAGCCATCTTGGCGTTTGCTTTTTCATCCTCCAGTTCGGTCTCACTCCTGTCCCCAGACACAGACGACTGCTGGTAGGAGCTGTCCTCCTGATGCGTCGGGAAGTTTGACTCATCATTATTAAAAGAAACGGGGTCGCTCATCTCATCGCTGGTCCAAGCAGTAGTTGACGTGGGGTTTGTTACACTATCAGTGGATCGATCTACTGTCGACTCTCCGTCGCTTGGAGCTTCGGTGGGAACAGGTGGAAAGTAAGTGGAATTAAAATGTTTATCAAGTTTGATTTTGTTTTGGGGTTGTAATGTGACAGAGAAATCCATGCTTTGAGTTACAGAGGGAACAGGTTCTCTGGTAGTTGGTTCCATTTGGCCGGAGGGAGTAAGAGAACCACCGGCTGTCCTTTCACCAGCGTTCACAGTCTGTGTGCCTGTGGAGACACAACTTTTCCTCTCAACTGGACAACCTGCAGCTCTCCTTTCAACCATCTCAGCCTGGACCTGTGCATCCCGCATTTTCCTGCTTTCATTCCTCTCTCTGCAGCAACCACAACTCGTTTTCCGGGGTTCTCTTCCCTCCATCATCCCACCATCTTTCCATCCTTCAACAAGTTCTGTGATCCCAAACTGGCGGGCCGCAGACAGCACATCATCCTGCTCTACACTGCCTTTGACTTCCAGCTCCCCAGAGTACAGCAGACCAACAAGCTTCAGCAGGGTCTGGGCCTTCACAGCCTGGAGCTGGAGTTGGCACTTCTGGCCCATCGAAGGAGACGGGGAGGCGGACAGCTTCTCAGACAGGTAGGGACTGAGAGCTGCGAGGATGCAGCTGTGGGTTGGTACTGAAATACCTGAACAAACAGTAGGAGAAATAAAAAAAAAACAATAATGATGGTTATCTTTTATTTCACTTCTATTTAAAACTGTAAATGTGTTTTCATTTCAATACTGCAATCAGCTGTACAGCTCACCCTCAGTTTCCAGCAGGATATCACAGAACTGGGCATTGTTTTGTTGCTTCTGCAGCTCTCCAAGAAGCTGCATCTCATAATCAGGCCACCGGTACCTCCGCATGTCCATTTAAGTACTGGAAGCAAGGAAGGACATAAGTCAGTGTATTACCCACAGTAGGTGCCAGTCAACACAACCCGAGTTTGAAGAAGCAACAGGAGTACCCATGTTGCAAGCTATGCAGTGTACTGGACATGATCAGCAGCAAATGTATTTTAGCAACTTTAGAAAAGGCCCACCTAAAAAAAAAAAGAAGAAGAAAGAGTTTATCTAGAATATTTTCACCACTTCTGACAGTAAACTTAAGTTATATCGCTGTCTACTAAGCAACCAGACTCAACATTAATTTTACCTCACAGAACACAGGAATTGCTGGTCTACCACTGCCACGAACAGTTAGTTTATTTTTACTAATGGAGTCTGGTAGCTTTGGAGACAGCGGTATCTGGCTTATACAACATAATCTGCACCGGAAAAGTCTGTCTAATGGTAAAGTAAAGCAGCGAAAATACTCTAAACATCGCATACACCTCTAAATATACCCACTCCTTTCCAACCCTGATGAAGACCTGTGTTGATTGATATGCGTTGGTCATTTTTTTTTTTAACTCTTTTTGCCATGTAAAATAAAGGCCTTTTAACTTTGTGCAAACCTTACAGTGTGCCTTTGGTGTGTTTTTGAAGGAGCTTTGCATTTTTGATTTTTTACTGGGACTGTTTGACCCATGCAATAAGCCCTTCACCTGAAAAATAGTATACGCTTATTAGTAAGCTTCCCACATTGATGCTCCTGCTGTTTCTCTTTATTGAAGGCAAATCAGACACCATCTACTGCAGGTAATACACTGACTATGTTTAAGTACCTGAACTACCCCTTTAAAACCTACCTGTTCACTGCTGCCTATTTGAACTTTGGTCCCTGCTTTGTTTTTAGTATTCGCTATTGTATCTCGTGAATGTGTTACACGTTTTTTATCCTGTTTTATTTATTATTATCTTCCCCATGCTTAAGATGCACAATTTCAAAACAAGGGGGTAACATTCAAATATTGTTATTGTTGCCTGGCTGTGATCTGCACACCACTGAGTGCACAGTTTTAGTTTGTTTTGCAGTTTGAAAAGCACCTTGAACTTCCAATATGAATGAAATGCTTACAGTCTGTAGTTTCTTGGTTGTTTTTTGTTTACTGTTAAGCAGCTATTTCCTCAGGGCTCAAGACAAAATCGCGTGATGTGACCTGTATTCAAAAAGGAGGTGGTGTGCACAAATGTGAACTCGCTCTGCAACCGTGCAACATCGTCTCTCATCAACATAGCAGCTGGTTTGGTTTATTCTTAGGCCTTTTCTACACCGGACCCTGAGTCAGTGTCAGCCGAGTCCTGCTGCACGTGGACGAGCAGATCTGCTGGATGTGCTCGTCAACGTCATCCGTCTGACATTTTCATTTTACTTTTCTGATTTTGATTATTTTAGTTTTTATTATCCCAATTCCTTTGTGTTTTCTGATTACCTTAGTCGTCTTTTTTTTGCGACATGTGTACAATTGTGCAAATTATTTCTTCCTTGATTTTTAAGGATCAAATGTTGTTTTCATTTCTTGCTAGCTTTAGCCACATGTGGCTATCAGCTAACCAAACTACATTATTAGCATAAATTTAAAAAAAAAACATTAAATAGAGAAATAAATATGCAATGTCAACCTCATTCACAAACCATATTTTAGAAATATACCTGAATAGAGAAAAAAACACCGCGGTGCAACTCAGTGTGAAATAGGTCAAGTTAAGTTGATGTTAGCTAACCGAACAGTAAAGTTGATTCGTCACAGCTAAACTGAGGTAACTTAGCATTAGCAAGGTAATTACTTACCAGTATTTTTCTGTTGCAGCTGCAAAGGTGTGTGGACATTTGAACTGCGTTTCACACAATTGCGCTAAATCAAACTCTCATAATGAAATGTTAAAACACATTTCCTCCACACTGCGGTCGCTTGTGAAATAGTGACTCGCTAACAGCGACATCTGCCGGCCGCTCTGTCACATGACAGCGAGGTAAAACACCTGTTATGACGAGCACGAGCAAAAAGGACCATTCCCTCAATGATTTATCATACAATAGTGTGATTAATAAGAAGCAAAAGAAACAGGCTCTGAGAAATCATTTTCTTTTTTATTAAAAACAGTATTGCTAGTTACATAATTCATTCATAAATGAGAATGTGCAACTTTTAAGAGCCAAGGCAAAGAGATTATGGTGTAGTCCAGAATCAGATTTTTCCGTTAGTGTTCCAGTATCTGATGATGACTGTGTCAGAGGATTTTATTTATTAGCTAACTCGTTTTGCATTTAATTAAGACAAAACTGAATCTTTTTCAATCAAAATAGAAAAACTGATTGCATATGCTTTCACCCAGAACACCCAAAACAATTAAACCCAAATCAATATAAAAAAAAAGAAATACATAAAACCATTAAAATTAACAAATATTCTCTTGTATATATAGTTTAAATGTGCTTTTATTTTTTTCTCCACTTTATTTTTTTTTAGCAGATTCTGGTCTATGCCTCCTTACACAGATATCCTCTAACACAAACCCTTGCTCTCCTCTATTCTCCTCTTTTTAGCCAGTCCACTCCTGAAGGCAACTTGTTACACTGAGAAAACAAGGCAATCCTCTGTCGTGTTTCAATTGGCATGGAAAACAAATACAGGAAAGTTTTTTTTTAAAGGAGGAAAAAAGAAAAACACACATTATATACCCCCCTAGTGCTTCTTTTAATCATCCACTCAGTAAGTATCTACATCTCACTCGGCACTAAGAATATGCATTCTTCTACAGAACAAGCGCTGTAATTAAGAAATGCAGGCAAAAACAGACAATACTGTGTCTTCTCCCATGTACTGTTCTGTAGCCAGGTCGGCTATGGGTAGCAGTAAATTATACAGAACTCAGAGAGTTTTATACCTTATAAAAAACCAATCCCAATAACAAGAATTAACTCTTACATACATACAAGTTCACATATTCCATCATGTTGCAGAACAGGAAGGAAACTGCTGAGTTCCACATACAGTTACCTGCTGAGAAAAAGACACCTTGATTGGTTAAGCCCTGTCATGTTGGACAAACCCATCAGACCTATCCTGAATGAGTGAGGCACTCCACTTAGCCCACAGTCTTGTATGTACACATTCATAATCAGAAATGCCCCCACTGAATCCTGTGAGATCTCCCAAGAAAAGGGGCCTGCTTACATTTAACATAAACATTGCTTTAGACTATATTGTCCATTCCAAAGAGACGGAATAGACAATATCTGTCTCTGTCTGTAGGAATCATCCATGCTAGGAGGTCCATTCTTTTATCTATGGATCACAAATACAGAAAATGCTGCGTCCCCATGCATCTTGGTGATGGACTGTCACCGACACAAACTGCGCACAAAAACAAAGCAGATGAAAGTCTTCAGTGTAAAAAGTCTGAGTGTGTGAAGTTCTTTGCATTCAACATTGGCAGTCACAGCAGTAGCAGTGTCATTTGGCACATGTGCATTACTGTGGTACAGAGCAAAGCAAGAAGAGAAATAACCACTACCAAAACAGAAGCAGAAGCTTTGCACATATCTGATTAGATCGTTAAACATTGGTTCTCAGTGGTAGGAAACTTTTTTTTAGTGTTTAATCAGCGAAAGAGAGGAAAAAAAAACAACACATTCCCTCGATTTCTTCCAAACATAGCGTAATTGCCATTTATGTAAAATTTCACCAAAAAATGTCCTGTTCTGATCCCCCCAGTTTTTTCTAATTAGCTTAATTAGTCTAAGTCTATGCTCCGACCCCCAAGCAGTAGAAAAGTTCTCAGATGAAGCCACAGTCTCAGAGGATTAGTGTTGTCCAGGCCAGTTGTAGTGTTGCTGCATGGAGATGTAGTGTCGTGGCCACAGTATCTGATTGAGTGGTTAGATAGTGTTTTGGAGTTTAAGGGACTCGCAGAGCACAAAGTGGTCATAGTGTTTCGTCTGGTTTTGTCCACAGGGAGCGTAGATCCACGCCAGTATTTTTTTTTCCACGTGGTTTGCCAGCTGCAATGGAGGAATGTAACAAAGAGAAATAGAGAGAAGAGAGGCTGCAAGAGAGTGAAGAGAGAAGAGTTGAGTGTTATGGATGGAGTTTTAGTCCCCATCGGTAGTGTAGTGTGGTGTGGTGGTCCCCCATTGTCAGTTCAGCAAGGGCAGTAGGTGGGAGGAGGCTGTCGTCTTGTGATGCACACAATCAGTTTTTCTGCAAGAGAAGAAGAGGCACAAGTGTGGGAGATGATCACGTGGGGTTGCGAATGTGAGGCGTTCATGCCTAGGCAGGAAGAATCACACATTTAAAATTCAGCTTCACAGCAGTGGCTTTCAAAAGAAAAAGTACAATGGAGGGTATGCGCATGATGTCACAGCAGGCAGGGTCATGGCAGTTTGATTGAACAAATAGATTCAACAAGAAATCAAAGTGACCTTTTCCACAAAGAACGGAGAAGTAAACAGATCACTGCAATTCACAGAAACAACTGGAATCAAGGCACTGAAACGTGAATTTGCAGTTGCCATTTTGTGTCAGGTGTGTTGGCTTTTTGGGTAAAATCAGACCCTAAGTTATGTGGTAGACCCTAGTTACAGTGGAAACCTCTTAGTCATCACATCAGGCCAGCTCAAAAAGATTACAATAAGCAATAATGTCCACGTATAACCAATATATCCTTTGGTGTCCCATCATCAAGTGCATGTCTTCTTCACTTTGTGTGTTTCCACAGTGTCAAAATCAGGTACATATAAATGATAGGAAACCTGATTTCTGGCCAAATCAGCATCCATGAACCACTGTGTCGTTAGTAAGTTGTACAGATCGCACGCAGATGTTTGATTGTTTTACTCTCTGTTTCGCAGTTGCAGAATGTTTTGCACCTTTGTCTGACTGGGGGGGCGTGTCCCTGTGGGAGAGTGACATCATTGCATACCCTCTATACAAAACAGTGGTGGCTGGCAACAAAGTCACCACGTGTTAGATGAAAATTACACAAACTGTGCAGAGAGAAATAAAATACAATCACATCTCAGTAGAAACAAAAATCAGTGACACTTTTCATCAGCAGGGGGAGCAAAAACAGTCCAAATACAGTACAATGGAAGCTCACTGACAACAGTGGTCACAGTCAAACACACCAAGTCACAGTTCTTAATACACAAGTACAATACTAGGCCATGCAGTGAGTGGAGAGGAGCAGCCGGTGGGACACACATACCATGCGCTGACATGCAGTGTGACAGTGGGTGTAGCCTAACCATCGTAAGAATCCATGAGAGGCAAAGAGGCCTGCCTCTCCCCATACATCCCTCCCTGAGAGAAAGAGAGAGACAAAAAGAAGAGAGCGTAGGAGTGTGTGATAGAGAGAAAGAGAGAGGCCAAAAGAGACACACAGAGACAAGAAGACACACAGCAAGGATGGGGTAAATAAAGAAACAAGAGGGTTAAGTGTGAAAATCCAAAAGGAGGCACAAAACATGGAGAAGGAAGAAAAAAGAACAGCAAGAGAAAAGAGAAAAAAAGTGGAGGGAAATAAGGACATAAGATGAGAAAAGAAAGAAGGGTTACAAAAGGTTAGTTTAATGTTAGGTCATGTTTCAGGAAGGGGAAAAAGGATCGCTGGTGAGAAATTATTTGCAAGACATGCATCAACATGCTGTTTGTGGGTGTGTGTGAGAGCAGTTCACACGGTAATTTTTTTTTTTTGCAGGAAGTGAGGATATCAATCTGTGTGTATCAGACCTGAAATATGGAACCTCAGAAAAGTGTGTGGGCATGTGTGTCTGGGTGTGGGTGTGCGTGCATGTGTCTGTGTGTGTGTGTGATGCACATGATCAACCAGTTAAATTTCTCAAACAATTTTCATCTTTTTAAGCTGGGTGATGATGTGCGATCAATATCAAACCCAAAAAACATCGTTCATAAAAACATCACCATTCCTTCCTCCTGAGGTAGCTGGACTTATTTATGATGCAGACGTCAACAGTCAGGGTCAAAAATTAACTTTTTAACTTTTTTCCGGGACGTTTAATTTTTCAGCCAAACCAAAATGTAACTTTATTTGGCCCTTGATGGGTGTTAATTTTGGACCCTGAAAACAGCATTTGCAGATGATAAAGGAAACATCCTATGAAGGACTGCTCTACTGAAAGAGCACAAGTGCTGAAAATTATGATCACATCTGCACTAACAGACTCGCAAATTTCTACTAATAGTCTGTCTGCTCTAGAAGTTTTATTGAGCTAGGGTTGTAAGATGTATCTAACAGAGTGAAGAGTTAAGTAACGCTCAGTAAGTGCAGTCATGCAAGGTAATGTGTGTGGGATGAGTGTGTGTGAGCATGTGGCCAGTGTTTACCTGAACTGCATCTTTGTCAGCAGGTTCGAGTGTGTTATCCAGAGTATTCCTTCTCCCTCTCTGGTCCAGTGTGGAGTAGGCATCTGAAGAGGAGGAACATATGTTAAACCGGAGGTGTGTGGTTTCAATGCAAGGATCTCACAAAAAAACTACTCATTGATGAGTTTCATCTGTAACACTTAAAGTACCACAGCTTAGTGTGCTACTGGGCAGTTTCTGTGTATGTGTTTGTACATTACAGCCACATGCTGCTGGGACCACATACTAAAACATAACCTGGATTATGCTGAGTTGTTTTTATAGCTTTTCTTGCACAGCAGCTTGAGTTGGTTTGATTTGGTGGAAGATGTGCACCTGGGGAGGCGAGTCCTGCCCTAAAAATGTCAAAACCCCAGCAAAAAACATTTATACGACTAGCGACCAATTATTTATCAGATAAAATGAATAAACACCCAAAGGCCCGAAACCCATCTTTCTTTGAAAATTTTGGGATCAGAATTATCTTAATTTCTGTGGAACTTAAGCTCTTCTTCAGCTAATAGTTGTCCTCCCCTGCACAGCTCACCATCTGATCCTAGTGTACTGTGGAAGGCCATCTCCAGTAACAGCCTAATTTATCCCATCATAAAAAACTGCCATATCTGTCCTTCCTTCGTTGGAAAAAACAGTGTGAATCAATCTATTTTCAAAGTGAAATGGAAAATGTTCACAGGGCCAGATTGGGCCAACGCTCCTCGAGTTAAGTATCAATGCTGTAACCCATTACCTGGGGGACAAAAGGCCCGGGGAGAGGACTAACAAATCCATTCCAAACAAACAGTGGATGGTTGGGTGCAAGGCTGGCAACCTCACCCAGTAAAAAAGCTTATGCTACAGAAACTGCAACAACTTGATTGCAGAATATTGCTGTGGACTTATGTCCCACTCGGGACAAAGAGGATTAAATTAAGTACTTGTACATCAGCTTTGTGAGACCCAATTTGAGTTTCAGACCTTGGGATTGAAGACAGTTTTGGAAAATGAGCACATTTCAGCCAGTCATCACTTTTGGACAGACCTTAAAAGAGCTGTTTAAGGGTTCAGACATGGTTTTAAGGTTTAGGTTAAGGGTAGGTTATCTTATGTATAAGATAACATGCAAAAAATATTCTGTTTTTTTTGTCCTTATTCTGAAAAAGACAATATCTCTACTAAGCTGTTTACATGGCTAATGAAACCGAATATCCCACTAACTCACATGCATGCAGTCATATTTATTCCCATTATGGAAAAGGCAAACAGCTGGGCCAGCTTCAGCTATTTTGCTTCTTTGCAATCCAAAACAGGATTTTCTCTAAGTTTTCAACCAGCAGCGGACTTGTTCAATCATGGAAATTGGCCTCCCTCTTTCATTCATTCAACCACCTTCTTCAAAGGTTGCTGCTGTAATATTTATGCATATTCAAAAACCTGTTTACATCCAAGTCTTTCATAATGTTTTAAAGTAGGTGTGTTTCTCCTTCCAACCAGGAATGCTAGCTTTTTTGGTGCATGTCTACCCAAGCCTTGCAAACTGTGTAAAAAACTCCAGTTAAAATGCATGTTTTGAATGCACGGTCCAGCTTTTAAAACCTAAATAATACCAGCTTATCCCACATCTTTTCATTGTAAAATTGTACATTCAGAATAAGGCCTTCTTCGGAATATCCAAACAGAATATGTGGTTTACACAGCCTGTATCAATTCAGAACACAGGTGTGTGTGTGTGTGTGTGTGTGTGTGTGTGTGTGTGTGTGTGTGTGTGTGTGTGTGTGTGTGTGTGTGTGTGTGTGTGTGTGTGTGTGTGTTTTCAGTTGTCACACTTGCCTGGTCCCAAGTCATTCATTGGAATCATTTCCCGGTCCCCTTTTCCCCCTGTGTATGAGAGACACAAAAGGAATGAGCGCCAGCATGAACTGTTACATGTTACTGTTTGCTCAGAGAGGCAGTGTTAACAGCCACACCATCTCCTGCCAAAGATAGAACAGTGTGTAGGTGTAGGAGTGTTTTTTAAGTGTTTCAAGTGTCAGACATTAGCCAGCTAGTATTAACAAATATACAGTAAAGTTTACGTTACTTTGGTGTGTGACAGGTGGGGATTGGAAACTTTAAATTTGGTGCCAAAGAGCTTAAAGGGGCTTTTGAACATACTAAAAAGGAAACTTAACATAAACATGGCGATTAACGATGCGAGTTGGCATCATCTAAAAATGTCCCACTGGAGTGAACATCTTGTACAGCAAGCAGATTGAGACAAACACACCAGTATTTATGTAAACCCCTACTTAATTCTCCCAAGTCTACAGACAGCCAACAACTTATTGTTGCAGTACACAGAAACATACAGAGAGACTGTGAGGAGGGCCGACTCTTTGATACACTGCCACAGTAAAATCTGTAGAATCTGGAGCAGAGCTCTGTGGAGCTTAAGTGAAATAAAACACTTGTGTTGCTCAAAAACACTTGACTTAGAGCTTCTGAATGTCCTACATAAAGTTCTGTTACAAGTGTACACTCCATATTAGACTTGTGTAAAGTAAAAGGATAAGGATGAATCTGTGCTGGAAAAAAAACATATCAAACATATTATGGAATAAAACAAATTTAATTTAAGGCCATACATCTGAACCCTAACAATTTAACTTTTAGTAGTAGTTCATATGCAGTTTTACTAACACAAAAGCAGTAAGGCTTTTTTCTGTTTCACATCAACAAAATAATAAAAAATGTTATTATCAAAATTCAGTATTTTCCCAACCATTCGAAACAAAATATTTCATATATGTTTATTAGGGGTGTGTATCTCACTGACTGAGACCGATTCAATACGTATCTCGATACATGTTCAACGATATGATGTGTCTTACATATCTTTAAGTGGCCAATGATTCAGTTCAATATGATTCAGCTCTGTCACGATAAAATACGACACGATGCAATACAAGACAATGCAGTGTGTCAGTATTTACATTTTGATTCAATTAATGCTACATTTGTAGAGTGCAGTTAGTTGGCAAAAAATCCTGATAGTTTTATTAAATATAGTAACAGTAGAGACAGAGAGAAGGAGACATTACAGTGGTGTTTATATCTTATTATGAGTCTCATGTGTAAATGAGATCCTGTAGCCTAAATGACAATCTGTGAACAAACTTTAAAATTGTTTAAAATATCAGTATTTCTGCAGTAAGATGATCTGCTGCTCTGTTTCATATGAAGAATGCTGTGGTTTTGATTAGTGTGGAGGAACAGTGAAGTGTTACCTGCTCTCACAGTGACATGACGTCTCTGTGGGTCAGAGTCGTGTCTCTGTTCTCTGCTGTCTGACACGTTTTACATAAATGATCTGCAGCAGCGTTTCTCATCTTTCTTATAAAACCCAAATTATTCTACACTTGCACGTTATGAAAGTTTGGTGGTGCGACGTGGTACAATGTCACTTCTGTCGCTGTTTCAGCACCATCTGTTTTAAGTAAAACAAGAGGAGACACAGGAGAGGGAGGAGGGAGCGCTTGTTTTTGTGATCGCGGCAGCAGGCGTCCAGTGAGAGCGGTGCAGGCAGAGACAGCAGGAGAAAGAAGACGGAGGAAAGTTAACAGTGGCAGCTCCCTGATCCCAAAATTAAATGTATGCACATCCTAATGAGATGTATTGATACGCTAGTGCTGCATCGATTTGTCTGATTCCGATGTTCAGCTTTTTACCGATACAAGCCGTCTGAACCGATGTACTCATATCTTACAGATTAAAGTCTGATGCATTGGACGCATGAGTGAATCATTACACCCCTAATGTTTCTGTTTTATTTTGACATTCACAGGTTTGTTTCTGTTTCATTCTGGTGGCTCAAACATGTATGTACAAGTCCAAAAAAGCTGCTGTAAGGGCAGCCATCCTTCAGGTTGTAGTGGAATTTGAAACTTGAAGCAGTGGTGGCAGACACACCCCTAGCATTTCAGATCAGAGAAAACAGTTCATTTTTTCATGATTTTGAGAATTTTTAAACATATATATATTAAATTTTTTTTAATCATTCAAATTTGGCTGAGTGGTTAATTCTGTGATGTGACAAACTCTGGACAACTATTTATTAATACCTTACACAGACTTCAAATGGTTTCTGCATTATATAACAGCAATAATAATTACTGCAACATTTGATGTCTAGTATTCACACAGTATGTCGATCTCATTTTTTAAATGCATTTAGTTAACACTATCAATTGGCTCTCCAACACTCCCCCGTCCCCCTCACAGCCCACTCACAACATCTCTTGTGCAGCTGTTGCTCAGCTGGTCCTAGTGTATCCATATTGCAGAAAATGAGCATTCAAAAAGTTTACAATATTCAGAATCGATATGTATTGGGAAAAAAATCTAGATTTTTCACAACAGTTGTTACTATAGCCAGCTGCTATTTCAGAGAGAAGACCACTGACTAGATGATATAAAAAGGCCAAAAGGTGCCATGTTCTTTCTAATGAAGATTTCTTTGTTTTGCTCGGACAAATGGGGAAATAAATAACAACAAAAACAAAATAAAAAGCCACTAAAAACACAAATTGTTATTTTAAACATCAGTTATCAGCCCAGAATTTCAGAATCAGTATATCCGCAATACACACAATACTTGAACTGGACAAAAGATTTAAAGACAGGAGAGAGAGTTTATCTGAGAACTGAAATGAAACTAAGTCTTTCATTAATTAGACTCAGAAATGTGGCCTTACAGAGCAGTACACTTTACATGCACATATTTCCTGACTTCCTGACCTTTGTCTATGAGCGGAAGAGTGCTGTCCTCGTATCCTCCGTTGGCCCTGGTGTTGTTGCTGGGAGGGTTTAGGTTGACCATGAAGTCCGTCTTCTTCCAGCCGTCTTTTTCCAAAGTGCGCCGCAGCTCCTTGTAGCCCCACACTGTCTGCAGCACCAGGCCAGCCCCACGCACCTCCCGCTCAGAACGGTTCCTGGTGGACCAGAGGGGCAGAGAGGGAATGACAGGACTATTAGGAAGGTAATATTCAAAATTGCAGTTTCACCAAGCAAAAAAAATCTTCTAAAGCCTTACCCATCCTTGTTAATGAGCACCAGTCTCTCAATCCCCTGCGAGGCCCTGAGGGTCTTGGCTGCTTCCAGGCTGGATCCCAGCACCTCATGGAGAGTGCTCAATACAGACACCACTGTCTCTTCTGACAGTGCTCGCACTGGCTGACTCTGACCCCCGCCGGGCAGGTTGGCCACCAGGTGAGGCACCGCATGTTTACCTGAGTACAAGTACAAGAGGAGCATTAAAAATGGAAACCAACTATTGATGCCGTCCTCTTGATAATATAAAGACATGCCCTAAAGATAAAGAGCGCTCCAAGTCTTACCCAGTAGATCTCTGTTGCGTGCGTCAATGGCCAGGTTGCGGAGAGCTCCAGACATGGCACGGACGACACGGTCGTTGCCATGGGCCAGCAGCTCTGTCATCATAGGCAGACCCTTCTCCTGGCGCAGCAAGGCACGAATGTATCGCCCGTACTAAACAGAAACACATTTGTTCTCATTAAAATCACGACTGTGATCTCAGTTTTGCTGCAATTTTGTGACAAACAATCCAATGCTACTGCTTGACGACACATTCTCTCCTGAATAGACACACCAGTCTCTCCTCAAAATGTCGCCATGTTATACAAGTGCCATCTACCACTATTAGCAGTTCCAAGTGAAAGCACTTATTTGTATTCTGAGTCTATCCATAAAGAATAATTTAATGTGTGTGTTCAGGGATGTATGAAACTGAGGGCAGTGGGAGAACAATATGAAGCGATGAAGGTGGGAGTAGTAGTGCTGACAAGAACTTAAATCTACTGGCTGGAGAGTCACATGATCATTATCTTAGTAACCACTTTGGAAGAAACTGTGTACTAATGCCTTTGTCCAATCCCAAAGCTGCATTAGACTTGAAATACTAACTTCTCAGAAGCTCTGTTTGGTCCTGTAGTGTCCTGGAAGAATCGTGTTTCTTCAACTAGTGTGTTTACTCAGCACAGAGAGGTGTGAAATGGAATTAATAGAGGAATAATGGAGAGCGGTTCTTACAGTCCAGCGTCCGGCACACAGGTTCTGCACAGCTCCAGCCGAGGCCTCCAACACGGTGGGGTTCTTGGACTCCTTTAGCAGAGAGGTGTAAATGCGGACCACCTCCGGCTGGTACAACAGCTCATAGCCTGCAGGAAAGAAGAAGGGAGTGGGGAAGACGGCAGGGGGAGGAGGGGAAGTGTGGAGGAGCAAGTAAGGACAGCAGGAGTGAATGATGGGAAATATGCAGAACAAACAGAGGGGTGAAGATGGGCAAATATAAAAGTTATAAAAAAAACAGTTTTTCTTTACTGTATGATGCATACACTAAGAGAGATAATTCAGATAATTTGAAATGAGGGCTGTATGAGGTACTTATCCATAGTCAGTGTATTATCTAGAGTAGATAGTACCTCATACAACCTTGCTTCAAACAATGCAAACTGTATCTTGAAAGTGTCAAGCAAGCCTTTATTTACCTTTAGCAGGCGTGGTCCTCTTTGGAATGTCTATTATGTCTGCAGCTGCATCCTCATCTTTCCTACCTGGAATCAAACATTAACATCACAACCTTAGAAGAATCTAAATATGACAGATTTATTTAAGAGAATTAGTTGTACTGTTAGTAAATCTGTTCTAGTTTGGTTAGACATGTGCTATGACCAAAAACAGAGATGCATGTTTCACTACAACTCTTTCACAGTGCGAGGAAAGCGTGCATGTTAGTGCTTAGACAGTTACACGGACCTGTTAGCTACTCTATCACTAATACCATGACAACAACAACAACAACAGGCAGCAGAAGCAAAGTGCAGTTGTACAGAAGTGAAGAGCTTACCTTTGGAAAACCACTCATCTGTAGCCCGGCTCGAAAAGGGGAGAGAGAAGAATAGAGGAGGGAGAAGAGGAAGAAGGGATGTAGAGGGAGAAGAAAACGACAGAACAGCAGGAAGAGAGAGCATGGACAGTAAGTAAGAGGAAAGCAGCCATAACTGAGCCACCCAGTTAACACCTGCTTACATCCCAACAGCACTGCTGCCACCACACAAATCAGCAATGTGACATGCCAAGTATGACAGCTGAATAAAGCTAATCAGAGGACACAGAAGCTGATGTAATCATTTTATATATAAACACACACACAGTTACTGTGGTTTGAGAATATGTAACTGTGATACATCTCTACGCAACACACCCAAAAATGATAAATACACAGAAAACCATTCACCTATGATTAGTTGATTAACTGATTACCTGATCCTTTTTTAAAGAAACAATATGTAACAGTTTGGTGTCCAAAAATGAGTACTGCAGTTCAAATAATGAGTTGGAGCTATAGACAGCATATTAAATAAGCTGAAATCATATTTAACACATTATCTATGGTTGAAACAAGTTATTTCTTCCCGCCCCCTCCTAACCAGGCTCAAGGAAGGTCAGGCAGGCTGCAAGAACACTGCAGGGGTGCAAGGCGAGCACAGCATTATAATGATGTTCATTGTCACTTCAAAATGATTTTATAATAACAGAGAAAGCCACCAAACAGTAGTATGGCTGTGTGTAGTTGAGAAAAAAAAAATCAATACTCTGAGTGAAACACAAACAGAGAGCAGCAGGAGAGAGGATGAGCTTTCTCGCAGTCAGGGAAATTGTTAACATTCCTGTGCAAGCGAGTGGTTTTGTTTGCCTCTCAGTGTTTGTGTGTGTGTGTGTGTGTGTGTGTGAGTATCAGTCGAGTGAGACACTGTTGTCAACAGTGACATCACCTCAAACGTTCCTCCTTCTGACTGAACAAATACAGTATGTCTGGCACAGACCTTTGCTCTTGCGGGAGCTGAAGCAGCCGCCCTTCTGGCTGGAGGGGGCGGGGCCCTGGTTGAGGGGCGCGGCCTCCTGGTAGCGCTCACAGCCGGGGATTTCACGATGCACCTGATAGGACAAGTTCCTCAGCAGACACACGCTGTTCTCTATCAACTGAAATCATGCAGGGAAAACGGTGGGGTGGAGAAAAGAGATGAGAGGGAAAGTGAAGCCAAGATGCTAAGTTTCACATTATAAGTACATCACATGACCTCGTCACCCACACAGGGCATCATACACCTACATGTTTTCAAATATCTCATTACAAACTCTTAAAAAAAAAAAAAAAAAAAAGACTTAACATTGTCCAACACTTTAAAAAAAAAAAGGATCAAAATTGATGCAGCAAACACTGGACCTCAACTTGAATGTTTTCTTATTTTTCCTTTTTATTTGTTTTTGCACTAAGCATTAAGAGGAAAATAAGAAAATATAGCACATGTCAGGGAATTTGCAATTAGCATTAGCTTAAGATTTCCAAACGTTAGACAGACAAGAACAAGAACACTGAAGCCACCATTGGAGACATTCCTCTGCTGCAGTCAGGTGCACCCCCCCCCCCAACCAGCTGGCCACAGCATTTGATATGTGATCTCATATTCTTGGATATTTATTGAATGGCTATTTTTTTTGTTTTGTTTTGCTTGTTTTACCGAGGAAGATGGTGCCTTGATGTGCACGAGTACAGTTGATTTATCTGTGTCTGCTGAGACGTGGTATGTAAAATAATACAGTGAGTACAGTGGTGTTAGTTGAAGAACTCTGAGTAGCACACATGTTCATGGTCTCCGCCGCCATCTTTGTACACATCCATTTGGGAGAAAATCCAACCTTAATACTGGTTTATCAGTGAACTGGGATACAAAGACTTCATGTATCACCACACTCTCTCTGAAACCAATCATTATTTTACAGCCCAAATTGCAAGTTGGTTTTGGTTAGGTTTGTACTGGCTTACCTGTGGTTGAGGGCACGCTTAACACGCAAAATTTTAGACCAGAACTGTGTGTTCATGTATGAGGCCCATTGTCTATTTTCCCCCATTCTTCATCCTTGTCAAAACCTGGTGCGTATATTACTCACAGTGCAATCCACCTGCTGACAGTTTGATCGGAGATCCGGGTGTGTTGTGCTAGTAGCAAATAACGTAGCCTCCAGTAACTAGTGTAAGTCAGAGACGAGGAGCTGGCTACAGGGGTATGGTAAGCTCACTTCTTCCCAACTCCACACACCGAAATCTTTTTCATTTTCAACCTTGTGGTCTTAAAACCCAACCCACGCTGACTCATGTGACGTCATTTGAAGACATTTATCAGAACTTTTTTGACACATGCAGTAGAACTCCTCTACATCTGTTAACAGATTTTGCTGTGTAAAATCACTACAAAGCGAATCAAAGTTCCACTTACCTTATTGTCGACGTCTTTACAGTCGATCTGTGACTGGACGATGTACATGAGCGAATCGACCAACCCTGTGCACTCCCTCAGCTTCCTCCTCGCCTCACTTCGCTCTGAACTCACATTTCTTCAGACAAGTGGAAAGTTGAGAAGAGGAGAAACAGGAATGTAAAACAAAACAAGGATTAGCAGTTTGAATGGCTGGAGAAATAAAAGAGGCAGTTATGAGGTTAAAGGGGAAAGGAAAGAGTCAATTTAAGTGACTACAAAAGGATTCCAGCATGCACTGCTTGAACACACCCCCAAGAGTTGTTTGAATGAAACTCCTGTTAAATGTCCTGGTTTACAAAGAGAGTACAGTTTGGGGAGATCACGTTACAGCTCTGGACTAATTTCTTCAGCTGCTCTCTGACTCAGTCCCACTTAGAGATCTAACAGGACTGGATGGATGGAAACAAGTGGAAACTGAGACCCAGTTCTTCATTCATTGATGTAGAAGATGTGTAAAGAAAGGAGCATTAGGGAAAAAAAACTCTGGAATGATATTCAGTCTTGGTCTCTTTTGTGCAGCTTTGTTTTTCCTAGTGACAGGCACACCCTTTCACACAATACCAGGACACATTCCCCTCCACAGTAGGGGGCACTGATTTCACTTCACTGCATAGTTCAGGAAGTTTATTTAAATGCTGCACCACATACAATGCAGACTAAATTGAAACCAAACTGGTTTAATTTACTCTTCATTTTAACCAGACTGAATTAAACCAAAAGGCGTTATCACTGGCAGTGAATGGTCTCTGTGCACAGGAAGAGAACGAAATAAAAACAGAACTTCTAAACAGAATGTGAATACTTCAATCAGATATAGATGGATTTATCAGTGTTAGACCTTCTGTCTGTTTATAAAGGCTGGCAAAAATGAGTGATCAATTTACTACAGTGGCTCCATGGATAACACTTGCGTCCAGACAGATGTATGTTAAAATTCCATGAAATTAGCTACACACATTCATGCCCCCTGCCCTCAGGATCAATAGTTTACAGTTACTTGAATGTTCCCATAAAGGTGGGGTGTGCTATTCTAATCCAAACCACTTTTTACCATATTTCAGTTAATATATCCTCACGGTTCTCTAGCTCCTCGTTCTGTGTGTATGCTGACAAAAACCCTGAAGTTTCTACACAGCTCTGTAAATGGACAGAGCCACAGAATGCTATTCCAACCAGCAACAGGTGATGTTTGAAGAAACACTGCACTCACACTGATTTTGGGACTAACGTTTGGGATTAAAAAGTGATTTTTATCTAGATTCTTGCTTTTTTGAGTAGTGATTCAGTGATTCAGTGATTAGTGATCAGTACCAAAAATTCCTAACCTAAATTCTTCTGGAAGTTAATAAAAGTATAAACCAATTAGGTTTCCAAAATGGGTTCAGTTTAAAAATCTCAGAACTTGATTTCTGCAAATACCAAACTTTAAGAATTCCAGATGTCCAAATTATTTACACATACTTTTCTATCCCTGCAAATGAAAACTATAATTAACCGTGTGGTCAAGGGGAATGCATAGATAACAGACCAGCAGGCCAGAACATATTGTTTACACTGTATGTGTCAATGCCCCACTGTCCTCGGCTCGCCCCCTCCCTGTACACTCTGAAATTCCCTTCTTCACCCTCCTGATCTCAGTTACTGTGAGGCCGCAGTTCTCTTCAATTCAGCCCCCAGGTTTCTTCGATAAATAACCCAAAAATCTTTTAATGAGCACTTTATAAAATTAATTGTCCTGTTTATGTGTACTAGTTATCAGAATACAGGATTCTGACATGCACAATCACTCATTACAAACGTCTGACCATAATTGGTTTAGTTCTTTGATCTGAAAGTTTTTTTAGAATACTTTTTCTGCGGTTACTATATGGATACTATCAAAAATACAAAAGTAATAAGTGGCAGCAATGATGACACATTTTTATCTGTTAAAACTAAAAATAAATTTCTTGTAAAATGGGCCAGTTTATTCTGACTGAGAAGAATGCATTAGGCATCTGATTTTTGACTGTTCTGATTATTTGTATAATAAAAGGTTTCACATGAAGATACTGTAGTTTCTTTCCTCTCTCTTCATTGAGCCCCCTCCGTGATGTTTTTCCTTCTCTTCTGCTCCGTTAACTCGTCACTGCTCCCTTCCTCCCTCATACATCCCACTGCTCTGTCAGTCTGTTGAGCTGGCATCTTTCCATTTTCTTTTCTTGTCTACATCAACCCTCCCTCCTTCAATCTCCTCCATATCATCACATGTACTTCCCTCCATACCTCAGACAGCCTGCTGTGTTGGTGAGGGCTGTCTCCCACTCAAGATGTCTGGGCTTGCAGTTCTCCTCGCCTCCTCCCGCTCCGTTGCTCCCTCGCTCCCAGCCTGAATGGGGCACCATCACCTCATCAGAGAGGGCGTGCAGTGCGTGGTCAACAATCTCCATTTTCACAGAATCATGGGACGACAAGTTCCACAGCGTCCCTGGGGAAAAAGTGGAGAAATGCCATTTTAAGTTTGCCATATGTCACTTTATCAAATTACATTTCATCACATTGGAATTGCAATGTTTTATATATTTTATATATATTATCTACATTTCCTTATTCTGTAACAACCTGTTAACATTACGTGAGGTGTTTTTTTTTTTAAGTTGCATGCATTTTTTGACTTGTTATTTAGAAAACAAAAAGGGTTTATCTGCAAAATCAAATGATAAGAGAGGACCATTAAGGTTCTGCTTCTATGTCACCACACTACTCAGTAACAGTGGGGAAAAGGAGCAGAGAAGACATTAGAAAATTCACACAACTCTTTGTTTGTAAGAAACGTTAAGATCGAGGATTTTATTGATGGACTTATAAAGGATGGCAGTCCACATTGCAGGAAAGTTCAGGCTTTTTTATTGCTTTATATCTTGCTGATGGTTTATTTTCATTGTAATCACCACACTAACCAGCTAATGCTACCTTCCTAATGTTAGTCTGGCAGCCAACACACAAATGCTAAAGGATATGTTCAGGGTTTTGCCTGTGACTGAAATAAAGGTTATCCACTTCAAAAAAGCAGAGCAGATATTTTGGTGCATTGGAAGTAACATTCTGATTGAAAAAATGTAATAGAAAGCACCAAATTAAACTCTCTTTTACATATAGACACCATTTACTCATAATTAGTTTTAAACCATACAATTAGTGTTGAAACAGTTTGTGTTCCTTGAGAATCATTGCTTCGTTTTATGTTTTGCAAGATAGAACCTTATAATTCTAACCTTGAAATAACCTTATAGTTCTTAAGATTAGAAGCTTCTATCTGCATTTGACCTGTTACATAAAACATCTTCAAAAGCTAACAGGATTTTGATATTGTACATTTAGAATACATTCAAGGGGCCTGTCATTTTCATGAATGAAAAAGACTTGTCCTACAAACCATTTTTGCTGTTTCAAATGCAAAAACTTTGAAGCTCAATACCTCAAAACCACTCAGAACACAGATAGAACCTAATATTTCCAGTTCAACTGACCAATCAGACCACAGTCCCACAGAAGCACAATATCTTTAACGGGTTGTTTAACAGTCAAAGTCATGATTACACAGCCTATGTATTTGTGTGTTATGTGCCTCTAACCTGTGATAGTGTCAGTGAGGTCCTGGTCATGGGTCTTCCTCAGCAGCCTGATCAGAGCAGGCACTCCATCACAGTTCTTGATAGCGATCTTGTTGTCTGGATCTTTGCCATACGAGATGTTCTTCAGTGCTCCACAGGCTGCATAGTGAACCTATAACCAAGAAACAATAACTGCTTATTGAGCTGTTAGTCTTCAAGAGAGCATTGATTTCACACACATGGATTAAGTGTAGTAATAGAAAACAATGTCATACCCTTGTGGCTGTTAGATTGTTCTGAGAAAATTACATGGGTCTCAGAACTGCTCCTAATGCAAGTAATTGCCTATAACTAATAGTAAATTAGTTGGCATATTATCAATATTGCATGTCATTTTGTTTTAAATGGTTGATAATGGTTTCATGACACTATACTTTGTCTTATTTTATATCTCTTATATAGTCTTTCACACAGCACAGACAGACCAAGTGTGTGGAGCTTTTGGAACCACTTAAAAGCATTAAGAGGATGCAGACGCTATTTGACCCATTTCTCCAGCCAGCAAGTCATCCGACACACACCGGACTTCAAACTTGTCATTGGCCGCAAAGCATAAAATGTGAAATAAAGATGCTTCTTTTCCCCCAGAGTGGAATGCATGATGTGGTTTGTCTGGTAATGCCCACACAAACATCAGCAAAACTTTGCCACAGCTTGTGCTAAATGAAAGGGAATCATAGAAAAACCACAGAATGTTTTGGCCGAAACCATATTTAGCCCAAATGTTGACCTATGGGATTTGAGAAGTCAAATACGTAATGCTTATTTCTGTTTCCCTTTCAATTGGTATTAGTGGTGAGTCTCAAGTTCACCTTGACTCAGGCCAATGAACTGTTTTTGTATTACATAAGACATGCACTACATCCCTTAAGCCTCACTTTTACCCCACCGAGTTCATAATCATAATCAAAACACACTTCTAGTTAAGTAAAGAATGAACAGAAAGCCATGGAGAAAATCAGCAAACTGACCTCTTTGTTTGGGTTGTCAAGCATGGAGACCAGCGCTGGAATGCCTTTCAGACGACGCACATCAGATTTCACCTGGTAATTAAAAGGACAAATCACATCAGTGGTGATGTGGATGGAGGTCAAGTAAAGTCAGGGTTACTGATTTTAAACAGCCCAGAAAATCAAACATGTTAACATCAATCGATTAAAAAAGTTAAATATAATTTCCCCATATTTTTTTTTCCAATACCTTCAAATTCAAGATTTCATAACTAGAAAAACTACTTTCAGTATAAATGCCATAACATCAGCAATAGAGCAGTTACTCTCCTTGGTCCAACCAAACAATCTTTAACTCCTTTTTACAGTGTCTTCAGCCAAAATGATGTGCTTTATAGGCAGGATGTTGCAAAGATATGGCAAAATGAACTTGGTGTAAATATCGATGAGGATGAATGGGATGTGATATGGGATCATACAAAGAAGATAACTGTGTGCAACCGTGCAAGACTCTTGCAATTTAAAATCTTGCACTGCTTGTAAATCTCAAAATGAAGCCCCAGGTTTTAGCTTTGTGTCTAAAATGCAAAATCTCTATGGGGACCTACACATAATGTGTGTGTGGTCCTGTCCCAAAATTCAAGCATACTGGATGGATATTATGCAAGATATAGAAAAAATATTCAGTGCAGCTTTGTATATGAATGCAGTTTCTTTGCTTCTTGGGCATCCAAATCAAGATGTAATTGTTGGTACTAGTGCTCGCAGACTGTGCAATATCCTTGCATATACTGATAAAAAGAATATCTTTTTGTCATCAATAAATGACAAACCTGCTTCCAAAGTGAACTGGCATAAGATAATCTTGGAGTGTTTTCCTCTTGAATACTTGACATGCCTACTCATCCAAAGGACAGTTCATGAAAATATGGACTCCATACCTCTGCTTTTCCAACTCCACAGTGGCTTCAACACTTGCAAGCATTGTATTTGACTGACTATGGACCCAAACCCCATTTGTACTTAGATATTGCAGTTAGAATGCCTCTTTGTCATCTGAACTTCGATTGTTATATTTTGGGTTTTATTTTAATTATTTATTTTTTCTAAAGAGCACCTAGGTATTTTTCCAACTAATATTAATACCTGTTGTGTAGGCCTACATTTTTGCTGAGCTCTTTGTTATTTGTGTACACAAAAACTCCCAATACTCAGTAAATATACTAGGGATGCACCAATACCACTTTTCAGACCAAGTACAAGTACTTACATTTGGGTACTTGCCGATACCATGTACCGATACAAGTACTTAATAATGTCATTTAAGTTCTTACAGTAACTTAAAAGACATGTTTTATTTCCATTAGACAATCACTTTCTAAATGTAACAAATCATTGTTGCCGTTTTCTTGCTACAAGTGTAACCACAGTTAACTATACATATGACATTTTTGGCTTATTTGTAGTAAATTACTTTATTATTATTAAGCTGTGCAGTTTACTGTCTGTATGATAAATTTCTGCATAATAATTTCACATTATTATAGAATTAAGTTTACTGTTACAAATGGTGTTATAAATTATAATTATTTCATTATCATTTACAGCACTTTAATTTTAAAGACAGTTTCCAAAATCACTACAGTCATTAGTGGATGATGTTGAGTCTCTCACTAATAATGACAACATGACCAAAAAAAGAGGGTAAGCATCAGCAAACGCCTTGAACTCCGGCATCATGGTGGTTCTTTAGATGTTTGCTGGTGTCGAGCGGCTGCTTTTCGCGACGTGGTATTGGGTGTGAGGTATTAGAGTAGTTTTATGAGTACGAGTCTGAGTACGTGAGGACAGTATCGGACTGATACCTGATGTTGGTATCGGTATTGGTGCATCCAAAAAACTATACTTGAGAAGTATAAGATACAAACAAATGAAATCAGAAACTGTACAGACAGCAGCAGAAAATGTTTCATCATATAAAACCAGACAGACACTGTGCAGATTCAGACAGATTTAGCCCTGAAGTTCTCACCTCTAACTAATTTTAAGTCTGGTTTGAATTTTTGCCAAGCAGGTTGAGTGGGGGTCATGACGCCTGATTAATTGCTTGGATCTCTAGCACGACAGAAATTTTAGTCATCTGTCTTGTAGCTTCAGCAGCTCCACAGTCCAATTTCCCCACGTCTGCTGTCAAACCATCCATTATGAACCGTATTGAGCCTGTTTTAATATTACTGAAGTAGTAAAGTACATGCTGTAGATAAAACTGTCTCAACATCTTGAGATCGCTGTCATACAAAACTGAACTTCACTGTAGAACAAACACCATATTGTCTGCATCTTCCAGCCATCTGCGCCTCCAGGTTTTTAAATCCCCTTTCTTTCTGTTCATAGTAGAATTGCACAATGTAACGCTGCCTTTCTCTCTTTTTGTCAACACTGTTGTGGATGTATTCGTCTTGTTTGAACAAACTTCACTGGAATTCTCACTGTCACTTCAGTGCGAGCAGCCACATTGTGGCTGGTCTACTGATCTGTGCAGTGTGAGCATAAAAGTTGCAGGAAAGGAGATTAAAATGTACAGTGTGAAGAGGATGAAGACGATCAATACAAACACATGGTCTCTGCCAAGCTTTTGGAGAGACTTCTACAGTAAAGCTGTGCTATACTTGTACGTGCTTTCCAGGGTTCAACATTAAATGGTTAATGTGGAACATTAACCATTGCCCAGTGGACCACAGACACAAAAGTCATCAAATATTCTATGTAGGTAGCCCCCTGTGGCCACCAACACAATGTTACAGTATCACAAACATCACAATTTCTTTGTGCCTTTAAGTTCAACATATCCTAGGAAAGAAGTTAACAGTACTTGTCGTAGGATAGATACACTATTGACAGTACTGACTGACTGATTGAAGTTCTTGATCATTATCAATACTGATCATTGATATACAAGTGGCCCCTCTAGCCAGAGATGCCCCAGGCATCAAAAGGATAAAAACAATAAAGCCTAAAAAAGGCTTGTTTCCATTGTGGCCCTTTTTTTGTGGAGGTGTGTGGTGAA
The DNA here is from genome assembly GCF_056507025.1 of Lutjanus erythropterus. Taxonomy (NCBI): domain Eukaryota; kingdom Metazoa; phylum Chordata; class Actinopteri; order Lutjaniformes; family Lutjanidae; genus Lutjanus; species Lutjanus erythropterus. Next base: position 31,909,993 of record NC_139319.1, on the reverse strand, counting down.
ATGGGGAATAGAGGATCCATATGGAAGTAGGTTTACAAAGCCTACTCAAATTGTTAATGTGGTCTGTACACAGGAACCAGAAACACAATAGAACAACTTCGAAAAAACAAAAAAGCAATGAAAACTTAGGAGTTTCACTGGCTAGAATGTGACACATGTCAGAATATAATGTACTGCAGTGTGTGCCACCAGTTTACTGAACTAGCCAAGACGTCTAGCTCATTTTTCTTCAGAAAAACCACATCGCAATTAATGGGAAATGCAAACAACAAGTGTCACAGTTAAGGAAGACTGTGTTAAGCTGAGTTAAATTGCTTTTTCTGTGTTGTTATTACATAATTTTTCATGTGAATCACAAAAATGTACTTGGCCACCAAATTTCAGGGCTTGGTGGCCTGTGGGGCTGGTGTTCAAAAATATCAGCGTTTATCCCTGGCTTTCTATGGCTGATGTTATTGTAAGCACAATACAAGTATTATCACATGGTTAAACAACCACCAATGCTAACTGATGCACACGTGCAGATTTTCTACAAATTTTTAACTTCAATGATAAATGAGCAACATCAAAAAGCATGTTTTCAGTTTTACATTTGGAGCCAGCACCAATAAAATAAAAAAGCTCTATATCCAATATTCAATCTTGAGAAAAAAGCAGGTCTCCTCTATCTACTTCCTGAAATTAAACTTTCTACCCATCCAACCATCCATACTACCACACTGGTAGAATTATTACTCTGTTTGGCTCTACCATATCTTCTATCATAGATGCCTCAATCATTCCTAGAAAACATGCGCCACAAATCATCTTTAGTCCTGAGAAATGTCGCCTTGACCTTTGTGTTCCTCAACTAACTGCTTTTATTTAAAGGCTATTCAACAATAAAATACACTGGAAATAAGGCTTTATATAAGAAAAATTCATGCTTGCACATGTGCATCTCTTACTTTATCATTCTTATAGGTGAGATGCTGCAGGTATGCAGCTGCATTGCTCTTGACGGGGTCCAGCCTGTAGTTGAGCATAGCGATGACCTCTGGCAGTTCTGGTTGACGCCAGCCACTGGGGCCGGGACCTTTCCTCAGAGTGCTATCCAATGAAGCCATGCTACCCCTTTCACCCTGGGCCAGCGGTGCGCCGCCCCAGTAGTACATGTCACCCGGACCGCTCATGTCTCCATCCAAGGTGCCCTCGTAACTCCTGGGGAGGGAGGAGAAGGACAGATGTCAATGAATATTTACATTTTCTGAAGACACACAGACATCCATCAATACAAACAGAGAGGAAAGGCCCGAGAGTACTTATAATAGTGGTGATTTGAAAATCAAAGCAATAACAATGCAATATATTTTGCTGTTAATTCATCTTTCCTCTAAAATTTAAATGATTGTGGAAAGAACACACATTAACATCACTCTTAAAGATGACAGTACACACAGAATTAACATCTATGCATTACTCATCCCTAAAACATGGATGACGCACTTCTAAAACACAGAACTTACCCAGTCCTGCGTGGGGGCCCATGGGGGAATGCATGGTGGTTGCGGGGAACGGTGCTGTAGTGCATTGGGGGTCCCATGCCATAGTCAGGCTCGTCATAACCCATGCTGCGCTGATCATCCTCCAGACCATATGGCTCTGGGATAAACCTTGGGATGGCGGACAGCTCCATGGCACTTCCCATACGACCAACCTACACAGAGACAGGCCCAAAATAATACAAGCTACATACCAAATGTTGATGCTATGCCATGTAAATTTCTGAACTAAATTTGAAATCTTATTCAATTCTTAACACACAGCCTCCGGATCTAGCAAGTGAATATTAAAGTGGACCAACTTAAAATCCTGATCAAGTGAAAGCATCAAAGCAGATGATATAGGAATTGTTGAACATACCTGTGGCTGAGCAGCATAAGGGTCCAGCTGGTTCCTGCTGTGAGCTCTGTAGTTTGGATCCAGCGTTCTGTAACCATCAGGATGGACTGGTCTAGAGAGGGGAGAGACATGGCAGTTGAGCATGAGACCAGGAAAAGAGGTAATATTAGCCATAAAATGAACGTCTACTCAAACTTGATGGCTTGAATCCTGCGCTCTGTTTAAATCTGGTATTAATATGCATCTTGGCTGATTCATTCACAAGTAGAAACCTCTGAGTGCATCACTTCACACCTTGCATCACACTGTTTCCACATGTATCTCAAGTGACAACCTGTGCTTGGATCTCATTTTTCCGCTCTACATGCAAATAAACATTAGCACAGTTTTGGACAAACGGACACAATGTTTTGGTTTTTTTACACAAATACAGAAATACCTTAAAGTATAACACTTGCCAAATTTACAAAAAGCCTATATATTTCAGAATTTATGTAGGCAGTCCATCAATGTGGCCCAGGACACATCATGTATACACTGCTAAAAGACTGTGGTCATGTGTGGCCCACATCACCTATGAATGTGGTCTGAGTCATTGGATCTCAATGCATCCTCAATGCGTCTTGGATGCCTTCACACCTGTACTCAGAGCTGTCCACTTGTGATACAATCACACAGGACACATGTTAATTCCAGGTGTAAACAGCCTCCTAGATGAGCACGACTAATGTAAACACGAATTTTAAAAAGCATAGTACCTGTAGCGATCATCCATGCGAGCCCCCCTGTTAAGACTCGCATAGGTCTCAGATGGGGGTCCAGTGCGATAATCATCATAGCCCCCTGAAGGGGCGTAGTGGTAGTTGCGGGGCACTGTGTGGGTGGGGTAGTCCATGGGGGGTGCCTGCCTGTATGCCATGGGTGCAGCGTAGGCTGGCATACCTGTTACTGAACCCCCACCATCCAGGGAAAGTGTATCTGACACAGAGGGGATGACTGTGCGAGTGGTGGTGGTCTTTACTACTTTCTTTACCTTCAACAGCAAAAGAAGGGAGGAGGAAACAAGATTAAATATTTTACTTTTACAAGCTTAAATATCTCTCTGTCACTGTGCTACACACACACGGCCCTTTGCTGTGTGTTATTCCCCCACTCTCTCCCCATTTCCTGTCATGTCTTCAGCTGTCCTGTCATTAAAGGCATAAAATGCCTAAAAATATATATATTTAAAAAATATATACTCTAATTTACTTTTTAAAAAAAATCGATTAGTCAACTAGTCTAATGACAAATTTATGTATTATTCTAAAAAAAAAAAAAAACTCAATTAATATAACAATTAATTTACCCATAAGAGATATCAAAACTTGTCTCAATATTTCAGTCATTCTTAATACTGAAAGATAGAAAGATTAGAATAATGACAATTGTGGTATATTTGAATAGAACGTGTTTGTCAGAAGCCTGATCAGCAAAATACTGGACTTAAAATTCAAAAACATTGCTGAGACAAATATTAATTTAAACCCTTTACCTGAACTGGAGAATCCGTGTTTTTACTTGACTAAAAAATTAAAATGGTTGTGACATTGACTAATTTCATCACTGAATTAATATAGAGGTAAGAAAACATGTTGAAATTGACACTTGACAGAACTGACAGAAATGATTGGGTGCTGACAAAAAGTTAACAGGATGCTGTTGTCTCACTACTGCTGCTGCTGCTGCTGCTGCTTAACAAAGCACTCTGGGGCTTTTTCTACAAGTGCTTGTGCAGAGCAGTTGTGCTGCTGTGATAAGTTAAGTAAGTAAATAAATACTTACTTAAGTAAGTAAGTAAATTTGCTGAGCTTATAGAAAAGCGCTTATAGAAACACTCTAGATTATCTGTCTGCAACTCATTCTCCGGGTGAAACCATGGTTTGACCTACCACAGCAGTTTGCTGCGCCGCATCAACGCACGTTATGCAAATCAACATATTTCCATAATTAATGACTTTGATGAATAGCCCCAACCCTACTTTTGTCACATATTTTTCCTTTAAATGTTTGCATCACTAAATGGTTCTTTTGTCATTTAGTGCTATAAACTCCATTCCATTTTCCATCAACTAGTCTTACCGTGGTTTCTGTGCGCCGTGTGGTCCCATCTTCACTGGTCTCCAAGGAGACAACAGGTGGTAACTCCTGGGGGTCTTCCTCCACTGTGTACGTCTCCTGCACCACCTGACCAGGCTCCATCCTGAACTGTACACACACACACAGCTCAACACATGGGATAATCTCACCTTGTAAAGAATTTAACAGCTAACACAGAAAAAGATGCTTACGTGATGTGTCCCGTTAATGTAACCCTCGTTCAGCGTCAGCCTCTCTATGTCCGCATCACAAGGAAGGCGGCCGTTCTGCAGCAAGGAAGAAACACACATGAGGTGATCCAAACAAGCAAGCAAACAAACACACACACACGCACCGACTGCTTAAAATAAAAGGATGGATATGCATTTATGGACACATACACACATCACATCACTGACTCACTGAGCAGTTGAACTTTTCCCGCCATCCAGAGTGATGAGCTACTCATACAGCAGTGACCAAAATAAGAAAGAACAAAAGTGAAAGCAGCAACCGTTCTCGACTTTCATTTGAATTTTAATGGCACCCAGCTTTATCTTATGAAGCTCAGGCACTTTAAGTTGCATTGCAGCTGAAAAATAGAACCACGCCAAATTATTTTTCATATGTTAAGATGCAGTGATGCAACTAGCTAATGAAAGGCAACTGCAAAAAGAACAAGCATGTCGTTTTTAAAAATTGAAAGTCAGTGACAGTTGAGTGCTTTGGTTTATATTTTGCTGTGTCTTTCAGCCAAAATAAAGTCTGCATGGACTAATGACACCACGCAAACTCCAAAGGTATGTAAACATCATGAACACAGATGCACAGAGGCTTTCATGTATGCACTCTTCACCCCTAAACACAAACAACACAGTAGGTGGATGGAACACAATAATCCAACAAACTTGATGAATGAACTGTGATGATGGAGTGAACGGATGAAATAATAGACCTTTTTCACGCCAGCCACATTGACATGAAGTAGTTGAGTAAACACAGGTGTTACCAAAGATACAAATTAAAGTCAATCAAGCCATCAAGCTCCACAGCCCTTAAAGGTCAACCCAAAAATCAAAAATAAATTTTTTTTCTCCACTATTTATTATTTATGCTATTTATCCATCTAAATTGTTTTGGTGTGTGTTTCAGAGTTTATGAGACGTTGGCCCTTTAGAAGTCTGCCTCTTTGGAGACAGCAATGTCTCCAAAAATCATGATCCCATTACTCAAAATAATCAACAGACCATGTTGTGAGCAGCTTCATGTAGGAACTACTTTCTTTCGAGTAAAAAGAAAGTAGATTATTTTAATTGTTTGACTGATTTCATATGCATGGAAAAGTTATTTTACAAAACTCAAAGCTTTAAATATATTGGTTTGAAAAAGGGAAAAAAATGATAAAGTGGTTAAAAAAGTTCTAAAATGAAAGCTCAGCTCAAGTCACCAACGCAAGTTCCACGTTCTTATTCATCTGGGCTGGTTATGTTTTTGGACATTAATCTGATTCCAAGTCTTGTAGATGGAAGTATATATGGAGTAAAACATTTGTTCTAAACTTAATCATTTAAAGGTTAAAGGTTTGTAGCCACAATTTCTCATTTATTTTACCAACAGTCTTCCATTTATTTGCGATAACTCTTTTTGCACTCAAAAATCCAACAGACACAATCTTTTTTTTTGTTTTTGTTTTTTGGACACTGTGTGCCATCATATGTATTTTTGACTTTGGGCTGAACTGTCCCTCTATTTAGTATGACTGATAATGCCTGTTATGGTGAAAAACATCTATTAGTGAGGAATGAAATGAATACTGACACATAGAGAGACACAAACAATGAGAAACTTTCTTTCATTAGTTGACACCACCAGCATTGCCTGTCCAGGACTGGTGATGGGTGTGGTGCACTTCCTATTCCAGCCACAGGGGGAGCTCTACACATCTCTACCGCCATCGCCACTACTATCGGGGTAAGGGTGCACAGCCAGGGGAGGAAAATGCTCAGCAGTGATTCAGAGATGGGATACAGTTGTCTCATGCTGATGGAAAGGTTGCATTTACAAATCTAAGAAACAACAATAACTTGCCGCAAGCAGGAAATAAGACAATATAATAACCTTTTTAAGTGCCACTCACTTCAAGTGTCCACATCACGTAAACAAGACATACATTAGACAAATGAACACTCTCCCTTTCCTTTCTTTCTGATAAGGACTAAGGCAGAGAGAACAGTAGAAAGTGCCGGGCAGACCTGAGCGTGTGGGAACCTGTCAGTAAAATCTGAGGTCGTGTTGCGCTGCCTGGGAGAGTGGCAGAGGCATGCCGAAGCCTTTGGGCTATGTAAACACACACAGCAGAGATAAGAAGCAGCACAGGCCACATTTCTGTCCTGCTCTCACTACAGCACATACTACTCCACCTATATTTCTGCTCCTTATCAGCCACTAGAATTACTTGGGACTAAGACGTGTTCCGGCTACATGCAAGAGCATCAAACAAAAGAGGGACAGTGAACAAACGGGAGAGCTTGGCTGTTTATGAGAGCGTGTTTCAAAGGTTGCCTCAGGGCCAAAAGTGTGCGCATGTGTGTGCACACTAATGACCGAGCGTATCAATAAGGAAGTGAAAGAATGAGTGAGTGTGTCTGCAAGTCTGTCAGTGAGGTAAGCATTAAGTCACTCTCAGTCTCGGCCCAGTCTCTCCAGGTAACTGACTCATGCATGATGAAGAGGGTGTGTAATCAGACAGCAGAACACACTCAAACTATGAGGCAGGCTCAGTACTCAGGATTTTTACTAGGGCTGACACCTTCTGGTTGGTCTGATGACTGGTTGGTCTTTATGCTTTTGATCGACCAAACTCTCATTGGTTGTACAGGCTATGGTGTTATTTTAAGGAGAGAAGCCCTTCTTAATCCAACATTGTCAAGGCCGGGACATATGCAGACCTGCCAAAGTACCAGCACAGATCATTACTAGTGGTGGGGGGAAAGATTCGCTTCTTAGATGTATCGCGATACAGATGTGGAAGATTGTGAATCGATTCATAAAATTCAAAAAACAGTTTTCTAAATGTCAATTAACATGAAGTTAACAGAGCTAAAAGGAGGAAATCAGCTGTGAAGGCAGTTCAGCACCCGGACAGTCTACAGTACGCATATGCCAGTGTTAACAGCAGTTAACGGGGAGATGTACTTCATCTTCTCAAAAGGCAGCAGTTGTAATCGTGTTTTAATTTAATGCCTAAATAGTTGCGTTTGTGAGACGAAGGTGAGGTGTATTGTGAGTACTTTTTACCATCGCCCAAAGACATTATGTCGTTCACAGAGCGGAGCGGTGATCAGCTGTAACAAACAAGAGCGGCTGAGCGACACACACCGCAGCATTTAACAACTTCAGCCAACTCTGCGGTGAAGAAAATAACTTTCTACTCAGTCTGTTTCACCGTAAAAACTCTGTACCCGCTCTGCCTGTTGGGCAGTGAGGTCTTTCCTCAGAGCTGACAGTGTAGCAGAGAGGCTGCTCTGCACTGCTGGAGACAGAACGTGAATAACACATCAGACAGCGAAACAGTCTGGCTGCCCCTCATTTTGTTATTGTCATACAGGCAGGTGACTGTAGGATTCTTTCAAATTGATTAATTCATTAATTAATGCAGTTCACTTTAAAAAAGGCTGCAGAAAATTTAATTGCCTGTTATGTTTCATATTGTATTTCAGGGAAACTGGAGCAATAGACTAAATATTGTGCCCCCGTTTCTATTCAGTCAAAAACAGATCCTGAATCCAATCAGAGAAAAAGATTCTAGGTATCATATGCATCATGTTTACTTCTAAATTAGGCTACTTCTTAAGTTTTTGTGAGGATGACTGAACGTGAGCAGCTACAGATAAATAACATCCAACCGGCACCCCATGGCTTAAAAGTTTTAAATTCTGATGCATTGAGAATCGTTTTATCATTGAATCATTGTCCTCTGAATCATAATCGAATCAAATCATGAGATATCCAGAGATTCCCACCCCTAATCATTACATTAATCCCCAGCCTTAAAGGACAGGAACTGAGAGGCTAAAAAGTTTGGCGCTGGTATATTGTTTATGTGACTATTCCTACAGCCTCATTTGAAGCCAACTTAATAACAAGAGTAGTAGGTCAGATGTTGGAACTGTTCATGTTGCTTTTTGTGGATGCGTGATGGTGTGTGTGTGTGTGTGTGTGTGTGTGTGTGTGTGTGTGTGTGTGTGTGTGTGTGTGTGTGTGTGTGTGTGTGTGTGTGTGTGCCTTTGAGTGTTGCTGCTGTGTGTGAATTTACTTCATAGACAATTTCAGTTGAAATTATAAATAAACCAGCTGGCTGATATTCTATACATCTGTTTCATTAGTCCAGGAAAAACCCAATATCACAATAAATAAAATGTCAAGCAAGACATCGCTCTGCATGCAAATTCCCATGGAAAGGTCAAGACAAACATGATGGGTTAATACTGGGTTGTTAAGCTTGACTGGTGGAAGGATGTGAAGATGATGGGAGGATTTTTACTTTGAATGAGACATAGACGATTACTGAGGAACCAATGGAGGATGATGGGAAAAAATGCATGGGCAAAAGCTGTGAGGAGCAACAGAGGGTGTAAATTACCTCCTCAGGAAGGCTATGCTGGAAGTGGAAATTTTTAACTTCCAAAACTAAATCGATCAGCACTTCAAGGTTTCAGCCTAAACTAAAACCCACCGAGGAGGTATTTTTCCCCCCAAGTTTGGTTTAGGTTCTGCTGCCGTCAAGCCAGTCCACACGGTTGGGATGGAAGTGACCATGGAGATGACAGTGGATGAATTCTCTCAGATCGAGGGTAAATCCGAGGGACTTTTCGATGGAAAACGTGCGTGACAATGGGTGGGAAAGGGAGCGAGGGCAGGGTTTGTTCCGTGTTACCTGCATGTTGGGGAGGGGGCGGGGCAGGGTGCCGGCACACGACCTCCGCTCCTCCTCTAGAGCTCGGCTCAGCATCTCAAACTGCCTCTCCTGCTCCCGCACCGAGGCCAGCAGGGAGGCCGTACTCGCACACTGCTCCATTCACACGCTGAGAGCAGAGCACAGGACAGGACAGGACAGGGTCAACACCACAGAGTAGAGGAGATTCAACCAACACCAGGATTTAATTAAAGAACAGACACACAGCGTGACTGAATCACCTCAGTATACAGATTAAAAGACAGAGGGGCTCTGGCACAGTGTACATCTAGGAATACACACACCAGAGTGCTAATGAAGTTAATATTTAGAGGTTAAAAAACCAGCAGGAGCTGACGCAGGGAAGGCAAAGCTGGGGAAGATGAATGAGGGAAGAGGAAGAACTAGGGAGATAAAGAAGCCGGTACAGAGAAAATGTGGTTACAGACAGAACGAGAGCAAGAAACACAGCGAGTACACACAGCAGGCAAAAAGAAAGAGCTCACTACTCGAGAATTCATCTCCAAAAGTGATTATTCAGTTCAAATTCAAGGTGGAAAGAGCAACGGCGGGGAAGGGATAGAAGCGAATGCCGTCACTTTCAGTGTGTTTCTTCACCTTCTGCTAGGCAGGGTTAAAAATAAGAAGAAAGTGAGATACATGACGAGAGACAATTACAGCATGTTTTCAGCTGCAGCATGTGGTGCTTGTTAGCACTTCTTTTCAAGGATGCAGAGAAATTGAGGAAGAAAAAGAGTACATGTGAAAGCATTAAGAAGAGTTATCAAGAGACAGTATCGCACTGTCAAGTTACACCAAAGTTGAAAAGCCAGAGGTGTTTTGAATTGAGAGGGTGTGCTCTCCACAGCAGGAAAAGAGATGGCAGGCTTCTTTTTCCTTGCTGTCTTCAACATTTATTGCAAGCAAGTTCTCCATAGCCTGACAAAAGAAATATGAAGAACTGGAGCATCATACATTTAGTCAGTGATCCAGAGTTAATGAGCACTACAGCAGCATTATAACAACCAAAAGTAGGAAAATATCATTTTCTTTGTCTTTTTTTTTTTTTTTTTGCTTAATGTAATTCTCGCTTTTATTTTGAGACTTTTGTTATGGAATTTTTTTTTCTGAGCTTCATGTGTTTCCACTCACTCTCTGCTATGTTTTCTGCCTTCATTATGGTGCAAAAGTCACTGGCAATATGCTCAGAGGTTCATGGAGCGCAATATTCACAGGCACACAGCAAGTGTGCTGTTCTCATTTTACAGTCCTTACAAACTGGGGGTGTGTCAACCTCAACTTATTGTAGGTAATACACTGACCATCAATAAATACCTCATTCAATCCCACTTGAAATAATGCATCACTATCCCTTTGAGGGCAGAATTTCCAAGGCAAACTTTACCTCAATCTGGTTTACAAATCAAACTATGGTGATCTCAGACTCTAAGAAGAATTCACTTTCACGTTCAGAAACGGATATTAACCACTCATTTTTTGTTTTTTATTTGATTTTCATTTTAAAATACAAATATTACAATTGAAATACAAATCGTTTTTTCCTTTTCATGATCAAAAAGGGATAAACAAAATATTAAAAATGCTTTGATTTTCATTTTCTATTTAAAATAACAAAAAATAAAATCAGCAAGAGACAGAAACAAAACGAAAGGTCCGTGTTTTTCATTTCCTAAGACCAGATGTGGTCATCAGCAAGAGCGCCAAATATGTGTGTCGGTGTTGTATCCCTTCTGGTTTTCTGGTTTTTAACTGGCTACCGTCGGGGTGTGTGTGTGTGTGTGTGTGTGTGTGTGTGTGTGTGTGTGTGTGTGTGTGTGCGTGTGTGTGTGTGTGTGTGTGTGTGTGTTTTGTTCAGCAGCTGAGTGTGCTCCTGTCACCAGATTTGACACACATTCACAAACATGTATACTGGTGATTTTTCAGTCGCATCTCATATCTACTGCGGCGAAAATTATTGTATAAGCAGTACTACATGACAGACAGTTATGAGAACAACAATTAAAGAAGATATATTTGCAAGATCGCGCTGGGCTGGGTTTGATCTCACCAGAGTAACAGTAATACTGACTCCAGGTGCCGGTCTCTGCACCAAGAGCCACTAGAGCTCGATATTATTTAGTGGTAAATTTTTCTGATTAACTACGTCAGCATCCAGGTAACATTTTGTTTCAGCTCATCTAAAACAACTGGTTCTGCGTGATTTATCTTACAAAATAACCAGAACATGTTAATTGATGGTTCACTTAACAATTTAAATACTACTTTGCAGTGATGGAGTTTGATTTCAGAACTTTACATGACTTGCATGCAGCTTGACCTTCGCTGAGGCTGCATGCGAACAGAAATGACAAGTTCAGTCTGTGATCTGTCACTGTCTGACTGAACAGCCCTGTGGAAGTGATATTTTACAATTCTTCATGTTTTAAACAAACAAAATTTGTTTAATAAGTCTTAAGTGACTTTTTTCGTTTCTGTCTCTTACTTACAAAGCATTTTTAAAATTTCTCTTATTCCTTTTTGACCATGACAAAGGAAAACTGAATTTCAATTTTAATTTTTGTGTTTAAAAACAAAAATCAAATAACGACTCATTTTTTGTTTTTAATATCTGTTTCTGAATGGAAAATCCAATTACCAAAAGATACATGGACCAATCTTTTTTTCCATACTACTTATGTTGCAATTTTTCATAATTTAATAGAACCTCTCTGCTCTTCCTTTAGAACATTTACTTTCCTGACATGGGTAGTGTGATCATTATTCAAATGTAAAAGGGGTGTTTTACACCAGAAATTTCAAGGGAACACAAAACACTAGAACACTCATTTCAAAATAAGTGGCCATACTACATTTTATTAATGTATTACAAATTATTACACATTAATTATTGTAGCAATAAATTGTGACAAAACCCAATGATCTATTGTACAGCAACAGAAAAACCAAAGAAAGGACGCAGAAAGGTTGTTTTGTAAATCCTCAACTTGGACTTTTGGATTTTAGTACAGCCTAAACTCATGGCACAGATGACCTAAACCTAAATTACAGAGGCATGATAATGAGTGAATGTCACTCGAGGCCAAATTAAGACAATGACAAAGTGCTTTTTGTCAGCCTTCCTCAGCAGGGACGCTGGTGAGGGAGGAATGAGGAATCTGAGGAAAATTACTTCAACAGTGTCTGTCTAATAACGGGATGACATGAGCGTGGCTCATCTCCAAACCAGGGCAAAAAACATTTTCTACTTCAAAGTTCACTGACTCATGTAGATCAGATCTGCTCTCCGTCAGCGCACACGGGACAAGCTGAGTGAACAAAGGCTCCTGTATTAGCCCAAGTTTGAGTGTGTGCACACATCTGTGTGAGAGTGATTGTGTATATGGGTCAGAGACTAAATAAAGGTGGTAAGTGTAAGGGTGTGTGTGCGTGTGTACACGTGTGCATGTGTTGTGTATGTGTGTGTGTGACGTTGGTTATATCCTTGAATACTCAAACAGAGCTGTGGTAAGTTTTGGTGAAGTTAATGCAGCCTTTTTTCATTCGTGTGGGAGGGAGAAACATACATTTGTGTACAGAAACACAAACAATCAGCACAGAAACACACGGACCACCATTGTCATACATTCCAAAGTGAGATTTTGCATGTCATATCCTGTCTCAGCTGTTGGAAGCTGTCCTAATAAGGGAGCCCTTCACTCTTTCATTGTGCTGCTCTCATCCATCTCTCACAACATTTTTTTTACTGTCAGCCAGACACTTCAATCCTGGAAAAAGAGCGTGGGTGCCGTTACTTTCTCTAACCAATCACGGCATCTGACCACAAACCAACAAAGTGTTTCTTCAGTGTATAAACCTCACAGATTGAAAGATAGCTTGAAATGATCTCAAGCGGGTATATCCAACCCCTGTGTAAAGCTGAGATTGTATTAAAACTTAAAGGAGAAATCTGTAATATATTTACTGTAATTTATCATAAATGACTACAATATATCATGTTAGATTAAGAAAACATGCTGAATTGAAATACTCGCTTCCCTGACACCAATACTAGAGCTGCAGTGTTCTCCTTTGAACTTTTTATTCCAGACCAGAATGACTGTTAATGACTGACTAACTTTATTTTGCCAGACAATTTACAATGTTGCCCTCATTTTGCACTCCTGCAGTATTCCTGCAGCCTGCCTGAGCTTCCTCAAGTCTGGGGAGGAGACAGTGAGGTGAAACAACTCGCAGTCTCCACAGACTGTATGTTAAATAGGGATTCAACCTATTTAATATACTATATATAGCCCCAACTTGCTATTTGGACTGCCATACTCCTTTTCGGATGTGCAATTGATATATTTTGCTCCTTTAAACCTCAGCTTCACTCAGCAATGACAAAACTTTGCTGAGATCCCAAGCACAAAATAAAACAAGTAACTAAATGTGGCAGAAAGCTACAAACAAATATTTGTTGTGTCATGAACGTTGCCTATAGCAGCTGTCAAGTTTTACTTTGGGGACCAAGACTTCAACTTGGCAACAGAGCACTGACAGCATACATCAGATAAGTCAACATACCACACTCTGGGTTGTTCTTTGTGACTCTGTCAAAACGTCAACACTTTTGTGAGGGCATAGAGGAAGGCGGTCTCTTGTGCCTTCGTGCAACAGACAGCCAGCCCCACACAACCTCTGGAGCTATGCAAGTCCCACCACTAACATTCTTGTGGCAGGGAGCAGTTGCTTGTGAGAGAGTTTTAAATGGCTTTAGCCACTTAGAGCCTGGGCATTAGTCATTAATCTATTGTAAGGCCATTAGCAGCAACGCTAAATCGTATCTGCTAATGGGATAGCCCTGGTATTACACTGCTAAGCCACTTACAACTGTGAGCCAACACACAACACAGATGTACACACACTATCAGTGTCCACTACTCAGTCAAAACTTTGAAGTACACTCAAACAGCAACTTTGCTACTTTATCACCCAGTGCACACTGAATATTGTGACTGCAGTGTATTCCCTCATTTTCATATGCTATCATTGCTATTTTAGCAACTCAGTCACTGGTGGTTGGGGCAGGATGACATGCATTCTGTTCCAGTCTGCACACACAAATGCACACAGCTGAGGTGAAGCTATGGTAAAATGCTGTTGTGGCTTGGCCAAGTGCTCCGCTGACTCAGCCTCATTTGAATGGTCACACAGAGATTTGGCCTCTGTGTGAGTGTTGTGTGTTTTGTGCATTGGCCTTGGCTCACATCCAACTACTACCGCCTTTGCCATCCTGACCTGAAACTATGAAACCCACCCCCCTACCCCACTCTCCCATGTGGCCTACAGTGTGGGCACAGTGTGGTAGCTGCAGAGAGAGTGCACAGCACTCACGCCCACCCACACACTCACTCACTCACCAACGCTCCATGCAGACTTTTCAGGGACCTCCATGAGGCCAGCTGTCTAATCTACAGGACGCCAAGTGACTATTCTTAGTGAGGAAGGAAACTTGGAGGCTACTGTAACTCAGAGGGCAAAAAAGCCAAGAAATGAACCAAGGAGTTCAAGTATATGTACACTTAAATTAAGTATTTTTGCTTGCTTAATAATTTAAGTATTTATTAAATATGCATGAAAACTATTGTGGCAGATAAATTCTTACTCAGTAATGGGAAAGTTGTATTATTATTCACTATTACAATAAAGGCATTATACCCAATGAATTCTGGCTATGTGAATATCTGATGTGGCATATTATGTCAAAGGATTTAATTTGAGGCACAATTGTCTATAAAAGTTAAAGTATATTTGTGAAGTTCTTGTTTTACTAAAAAAAAAGAGACAATAAAAGAACATTTGTCCTCAGTAACACTGTCCCTCTTAACACTAGCAGCGTTTTACAAAAAGAGCAAAGGCATTTTTCAGACAACAAATGCCTGTATTTAATCATTGTGGCAATTGGTTGGGTCATAATCAACTGACTACATTGATCACAAATTGAGATCCATTAGTATCTGTGTCGCTTACCACCTCGGCTAAACAGTTTCCCCCAAGTTATTGTAAATACACTGCCTAGCCAAAAAAACTCACACTCTAATTTTTCTTGGACCGCCTTTAGCTTTGATTACGGCATGCATTCACAATGGCATCATTTCAATAAGCTTATGCAATGTCACAACATTTATTTCTGTCCAGAGTCGCATTAATCTTTCACCAAGATCTTGTATTGATGATGGAAGAGTTGGACAGCTACATCATCTCCATCCCAAGGATTCTCAGTGGGGTTAAGGTCTGGACACTGTGGAGGCCAATCCATGTGTGAAAATTATGTCTCATGCTCCCTCAGCCACTCTTTCACAATATGAGCCTGATGAACCCTGGCATTGTCATCGTGGAATATGCCCATGCCATCAGAGAAGAAAAAAATCGATTGATGGAAAAACCTGGCCATTCAGTATATTCAGGTAGAGAGCTGACCGCATTTTTTTGGGGACATAACGTTGATGAACCTCGACCTGAGCAACTGAAGCAACCCCAGCTCATTACACTGCCCCCACAGGCTTGTACAGTAGGCACTAGGCATGATGGGTGCATCACTTCATCCACCTCTCTTCTTACCCCGATGCACCCATCAATCTGGAACAGGGTCAATCTGGACTCATCAGACCACATGACCTTTTTCCATTGCTTCAGAGTCCAATCTTTATGATCCCTAGCAAACTGAAGCCTTTTTTCTGATCAGCCTCACTGATAAGTGTTTTTCTTAAGGGTGAACAGCTGTTTAGTCCCAATCCCTTGAGTTTCATCACACTGTGCTTGTGGAAATGCTCTTACTTTCACTATTTAACATGGCCTTGAGTTCTACTGTTGATATTTTAAGATATGATTTCACCAAATGTTTAAGTGATCTCTGATCACTATCATTCAAGATAGATATTTTGACCCTTCCAAAACAGAGTTATATCTTTTCTATGACCACAGAATATGTCTTCCAACATGGTTGTTTAAGAAATGAGAAGCTACTCACTGCATCAGTTATGGTTAAATGACCTGTTGCCAGCTGAAACATATTAATCACTGCAGTAATTATCCAATGGAAGGCTCTTATCTATTTGCTGAGTTAAATCCAGGCGGTGAATTTTTTTTGGGCGAGGCAGTGTATATCAAGGCATTATAATAATACCATCATAATAATAACACTGGTACCAGGTCAAACATATTGTAGGACTAGATATTGGTTGAACTCAATATCATGATTTTGTCGTATCAACACACTACTTATAATCACAAGTGAAGTCAATCAAAAATCAGCATATAATAATCAAATTTATGAGTAGTTAATAATGCAATGGTATGTGTTCTGATAACATTTTACTAGGGTTGCAACTGATTAATATTTTTATTTTCAATAAATCTGTAATTAATCACTTTGCAAGTGAAAAATTACAACAAAAATGTTTTGCCACAACCAAGGATATTGTAATAGAGGACCACAGAAACCGGACTATATTCACATTTAAGAAGCTGGAATAAGAGAAATTTTACTTTTTCACCTAAAAAAGTTGCTCAAATTAGGGTGACTGAATAATAAAGTAGCTGGCAATATATTTAATCATCAATTCATAGTCACTTAATTGATAATTCATTGCAGCTCAACATCAGAAAAAAATCCCTGCACATGAAAAACTTGAATTAAGTTAGCTTAAGTTAACCGTTTTTCTTTTGTTTAGGTACATACTTAATTTTGACAACAGAATTTTATACAAACAATCACAGATTATCTTTCAATCATATGAGTCCACTGAAAATGGCAATAGTAGGCTGCAAGGTATTGTCATGTTTGATTTAGTCTATATGGGCCAGCCCAACTGTACATATTGACAAGTACTTCATCTTAGTTTTCACTTCAACTTCAGTCAATAATAACATGTTATTACAATCACAAGACACAGAAATTCTGTAATATTGTACAAAATATTTCAAAACCCATTTACAAATATGACAATCAACATTGCTGGTCAATTGCTCAATGAAAATTGTCAAACAAACTGAAAAACAACTTGCAGCAGTCTGTAAAGTTTTGCCACTGGTGACTTCACAGTGTGACCACCTCTTAACAAGGAAGGTGGTTAAAGTGCTGCAATGAGGACCACAAAAGAACAAACGGACACTCAACCTTTCCAAGAATTTAACCAGCAGACTGAGGAAGGGTACTGTGCGACAGCTTTGCTCCACAGCTTTACAAATCTGTGCACTTTGATTTCACTCTGTATGTACTATCACACATCTCACTTCCTCCCCCCGCATGGAAAGCAAGCTGACGTGCTCACCATTCAAATAAAAACACAGACTGCAGGTGTAACCGCTGGAAGTAGAGAGAGGAAGAGTGATAAAAGCAGAGAGAGAGGGAGAGAAGGCAGACAGGGAGGAGGAGCAAATATAAGAAAACCCCAGCTTCTGTGTGTCAGAGGGACACACCCGTGGTGTACTCTGAAAGCCAGTCATTACCGAGGCTCACAAATGATAGCCCTGGCTAAAACAACTGGCTGAGCAGCAAGACTTTAGCCCCCACAGACAACATGGCTATGAACAAATTCTAGGCAGCAAAAGAAATGTCCAACTTATGATTTATTTTTACCCCTTCTTCTAACATTTACGGAAGGGACATTTCTAAGCAAACAACATGTCCAAACATGCTCACAATCTCTTCCATCTCAGGTCAAAGCAGACATGCCCGCAGGGTATTAAGAGGAGGAATATGAAAGGCATGTCCATTCTGCACGTAAACTCACCAACCAGTAACAGTAACTGTAACAACTAAAATCAACAATTCAGTTACTCCAGACAAGCTGTCAAACATGTCTCAGGCTGGTCTGTACAATGTTGTTGTTCAACGACTTTTAAAATCAGACATTGTAGACTACGACTTAGGGCTGGGCAATATGGGTAAAAACAAATATTAAATAATACATATTTTTAACCAAATATCTTGATAGATATTGCCACACAATTGTAGGAAATAATATAGGTGCAATGATAACTCAAATCAGCGATTAGTTGTCAACTATCAAATAATTTGCCAACTATTTCAATAATCAACCAATCACTGAAATTCTCTGATTT
Organism: Lutjanus erythropterus; assembly: GCF_056507025.1. NCBI lineage: Eukaryota > Metazoa > Chordata > Actinopteri > Lutjaniformes > Lutjanidae > Lutjanus > Lutjanus erythropterus. The sequence goes on along the minus strand of NC_139319.1, from coordinate 31,891,914 downwards.
CATTGTGAAAATTTTTGGGTTTCTTTAATCCTCTATGATGGTAACCTTATTATCTTTTTGCGTTGTGGACAAAACAAGACATTTAACAATGTTGCCTTGGGCTTTAGGAAACAGTGATCAACATTCTTCACCATTTTCTGACATTTCACAAACCAAATAACTTATCGGTTAATTGAGAAAATGACATTTAAAATAACAAATTAATCAATAATGACAATAATCATTAGTTGCAGTCCTAATATTAACACAATTAGATTTTAAAAATGAGCATCTGTAATAAGGATATGATGACTAATATGAAGTGGGTAAAGGCAACACTCACTTTACTGTAATGCATCCTTTAAAACCAGGAAAGGACAACACTTAGGTCATATCATGATATAACAATATCCAAAATCTAAGACAACAGTCCAGCCATATCCAACCAACAGTCTCAAACCCAAAGACTCTTCATTATACAAACAGAAGCCGCAAATTGTTACATTTAAGAAGCAGGAACCAGCAAATGTTTGATATTTTAGCTTTAAAAATACTGAAACAATGAATCAGTTATCAAAGCAGTTGGCAATTAATTGTTTCTATCAATTAAATGATTAATTAACTAATCATAGCAGCTATATGTCAAATATTGATATATTGCTTAGCCCCAACTCAAATCAATGATTCAGTTACTTTAGACAAGCCGTGAAACATGTCTCAGGCTAGTTTCTTGCAATGATTGACATCACACACAAAAACAACAACAAGACAGAGTTTCACCACTTTTTCAAAAGTCTAACTGAAGCTAATTTTAAAATGCATTTTCAAGCTAGTCCAGCAGATTACAGTTGTAATTTACATACATACACTCAAAATGGTGGTTTAATTTCTTCACCACATTAAATCAGATGTCACTGTGCTATAAACAACCAAAATGTGTCTGTTTTGTGATAGCATTCTACAGAAGGGTGACAAATCAAAGGAAAACACAAAGTTTCAAGTTTCAAAATGTGTCACCTCTCTGTAAGCACACTTGCCATCCTATACAATCAATATCCAACTCAGTAGCCAATATCCGACTCATACGCACCCATACAAACTCTGACAAACCCGCGACTACAAACTGGAAGTAGCAAAGCTTACTCCAAGAACAGATTTACACTGATCTCTCTGAGTAATCCAGGATCCATTCCCACTGACGAGCTGTAAGGCGAGAAGGTGTTCGTGTTGCAAGCCTCTTACACACAGGAATGAATAATAAAGCAACAAACACGCCTGTCACCTTACCACACCCCATACATCCAGACCTACACAACAGGTTCTTTGCTTTTGTCCCTCTCTGCTGCTCCACCACCACCTCTGATCCTGTCCTCCTCCTCCACTACCTGGCAGACCACATCAAAAGACAGCTGCTGAAACATTAAACATTGTGTACTTCCAAACACACAAAAACGAACAAAGGTCTTAGGCAATATAACGAAGAAAGACACACACCATACAAAGCATAATTCACCTGAAAAGCACCATGCAGCAGCTGCAGTGTCCGCAGAGAGTGGGCGTCTCTCAGGTACAATACATAATAGGAAATTGATAAGTAAGCCGAGGCTGGACTTTGACTCCTAACTTACGGTCTCTGACGCGGCTGGACACTTCCGCGTACTCTCACCTGAATACCCCCCTCGCAGCTCGGGGAAAACTGGCGGAAAACTCTGGTAAAAATCTTGCTGCTTTGGTGTTTTGCAGCCAGCAAACAGAATAAGACTCAACGTGTAAAAACGTTACACCTCCCAGGCACCCACAAACCAGACCATTCATGTGATAAACTGTTGTGTTAGCCAGTTAACGCCACATTAGCTGGATTATTTGTATTTTTAGCTGTGTTTATATGAACTAGACTCTACGGCATGCGTTGCTTTTCTTAAACTTTCCCCCCCGAAGTCTCACTCTGGATAAGTTATTCATCAAGCTAACGAGCAGTGCTAGCTAAATTAGCTTGGTGGCTAGCCCGCTGACAACGCTGCGTTTACAACAACCAAGTTCCCAAAATTAAACGGTCACGCCTCTTTTCCACCTACAACAAATCCCAACCAGCTGTACTAAACACAAAACAGCAAAAGACAGACCATTACCGACTGCGGAGACTGTTAGGCTTGTTTTCAAAAGTCCATAAGTATTCGCGAGGTGGATTCAGGCCTAACCCAGCCGACTGCTGCTGCTGCTGCTGACACGATCCGCAGCTCGACCCGCAGCAGCAGAAGAAGAAGAAGTGAGTTGAGATGAGACAACAAAAACACCCCTGCGTGGTCTCACAGACGAATACCTCACAGCCGAACGAGTAAACTGTCCACAGTGGGGCGAGAGCACTCACAATGAAGACGGAGAAAACACCCACCTCTGCGATTTCCAATCCTCTGTGCCTTGGCTTGTTGTTCACTTGTCTCTGCTCTTCCTCTACGCTCGGGGGGAGGAGGAGGAGGAGGAGGAGGGGGTGAGGCGCAGAGAGGCAACATACTGGGAGAGAGAGGCGAGGGGGGGTAAAATGAGGGTGTGCATACAGGCAATCTGATTTTTTTCATAAGTTATTTTGATATGATTAAATCACCAGTGAATAAAAATAGATTAAATCGTTAAATCTGATTAGCCTCCTCCACTGCAAAGGAAAAACTGTTATCGTTTCAGGGTTTATAGTTATTAAAATTTAATTAATTAAACCTACTCTCAATCATTTCCATTCACCATTATCTCTTCTTCTCATTTTCCAGCCCTTAATCAGAACATTTCACATTAAATTTGTTTCGGACGTGGAAATATTCTCTGACATTAAGGAGTTCAGATATTGCCCTCATGTGGTCACGGAAGTGCTATTACAGAGGAGAGAGGTAGCAAATTCATCATCTGTACTCAGGTGTAAACTGCAGAAGTACAAACACTTAAGGACTGTACCATTGAAAATTTGAGATACTTTGAGGTACTGTATTTGTATTTCCATTTTATGCTATACGCAAGGGATAATGTACAGTAAGCAGGTCATTATTGGGAAACAAATAATTATTGTTTTTGATCACAAAGCCTGATGTTTCTCTATAATTCTGAGGTGTCTTATTTAAGTGTATAAACTACGTTGCCGGAGTCTGTTTAAGAAAAAAGACAGATCTGCGTTATATGTCTGTATATATGTAGGACCATTTCTGTCAATATGGGAAAAAAAACAAGTTTCTGTAAGTCATTATAATGTGAATGTTTTCCAACTAGTAAGTTACTATCTCAAAATAATGATTCAAAATAATAAATACTACACATTTTTTAATGTGCTAAATAATTGTTGAAATATACTAAATCATTATTTTAAAATACTAAATCAAAATACTAAATATGTTCAGATAAATCAGTCTTTTGAGATAGTGCTTCTGAGATAAACTGTTATCAAGATAAGTTATCCTGCCCATTCAAATTAATACAAAAAACATGAATTTCGTGCATCATTTATTATGACTTTTTTAATTTAACTGATGTTCTCTCTGCACCCTCCAACTGTAACTGACTTCCAGTCTCCTTGCTAATGATCATCAGTCATAATAATCACATAAATTATTAAAATTATAGATGAGGCACAATTACAATAGGCAGCCAAACTATTATAGGCAATACAATATATAAATGCTTGTCTTATTATCTATGTTTGTATGCATTTTAAATGGATCAATCATGGATTATGTTTTAATCATTGTGTGTAATGAGTATAATATATGTTATATTATTGGACTCTAGTTATTAATGCACTACAATGTGTTCATCACTTAAATGTTGCAGCTGATCCTAAATACTTTATAGAGTATATTGCTGGGCAGTTTATAATTCATTTGTAGTTTGTTCATTTCAATAAATCTACAAAGTAGAATAGGAGTATAAAGTAGCAGAAACTAAAAATGAAATAAAAAATGAAAAGAGCTGCCTCCAAAATAGCTGCGATTGGAGAAGGGCCAAAACACGAAAACCGCCCGCGTTCTTCCTTGTTCTCTACATCTTGACCCTTATTTCCCTCAGCTGTCTGTAAACTACAGGTTATACTGTATGTAGAGATGCACGATATGGACTTTTTTCAGCTGATGTGATAATTACCTGCTTCACATTTTTTAAAGTTCATATAACCTGCAGTTTTGCAGTTTCTCTGATCCCAACCCAATCTGACTGAACAACTCTGACTCTTCAAATGTTCGGTTATCAAATCAGACATTATTAGAGCCAATATTTATCAGCTAATATGTGCCAATACAGATATAGACTGATATGCTGTCATAGGCCAATATCAGTCAGTAATTTATCAGTATTGATATTTGTTCTTCTTTTGAAAACACAAAAATGTGAAATTATTAGTTATCTTATCAATATCAGCCATAAAAAGCAGGTAATTATCAGTTATTGGTATCAGATGAAAAATATCCACATTGTGCATCCCTAATATTATTTATCTGCTGAACTGAAAATTCTGCTCCCTGACAGCTCAACTTGTCTCACAGTGGCTGCAGCCTTCATCAGTGTCCAGACCGAGCTGCCTGTCACACGTGTCTCATGGTTTCCACAGGATGTTTACAGCAGCTGTCAAATTTCTGTCAAGTGTGGCCATAAAGTAGCCTTGTCATAAACATTTTTACTGAGTTAATTAGCTTATTGACACTAATGTTACAACAATGCTTCTGATATGAACAAATAAGGAGGATAAACAGGATCAATAACCAGCAAAACCAGGTAAGCTGAACAAAATTAACAGGACATGTCAGCAAACCATAAAGTTTTTGTGATTCAGCTCCTTTTAGCTAAACATTTATTTGAATAACAAACTTAGTTGGACGATTTCATTCAGAGACCTGATGACTATACTGACAGTCAACTATTGATAAGTAACATTTTATATAATATATTAATATGATATGAAAGACAAAAACAGATCCAACTCTGAAATGACATTTTATCATTGATTCAACAAGGATTCACAAAACCATGTTAAATGTACATTGATTACATCTGTTCTTTTGACCAGCAACCAAAGCCATTTTGCCCCCTGAATGCGTGCACACCCTGTAATGTTTGTAAACAAGGAACCTGTCTATGTCTAAGTTAATTTGAATAGTTAAATTTTAGCTTCCCTTTCAATTCTTAACCACCATTGATTTCATGTTTGGTTCTAACTCTGTGCTATTTGTCCTAAAGAGAAAGTTCCCGCAAAAATGAAAATTCAGTCATTATCTCCTTGGCGTCGTGCGATATATATCTATATCTATATAGATATGTGAGTCAGGTAAGTAGGCAAACAAAACACTGAGAGACAGCAACTGAGACATTTCAGAACTTATTGTGAAAATGAAATACAGCCACTGTAAGTTGTGTGACTTGATTAATGTACAACATGCAAGGTGCTTTCTTAAAGAGATAAGAAATAAAAAATTGACAGGTAATCATCATATAATGTTGATTTTATACACATTGCTATTATGTTATATTCATAGTATATCATCTTTGATAATTGTGACTAATGTTAGATACAACAAGAATAACTAAAAAGGAAAGTATGAAATACTTTATTGAAACATTAAATCAGATGTTACTCAGTGAAATAAATCATTTGCTGGAGCACCTGCCCCTTTGCCCCTTGATGCCCAAAGTGCCCTTTTGTCAAAGTGTTTTTTTGTTCGTTTTTTGTAAGTGTGTGTGTGTGTGTGTGTGTGCGTGCGTGTGTGTGTGTGTGTGTGTGTGTGTGTGTGAAAGTCTGTCTGTGTGGCCCAAAATAATAAATAAAACAAAATAACAATAATTCAGATCTACCCTCGGTTGGTCACATGATCCACGTAGACGTGCCCTCACTGCCCTGACGTGCCCAGATGTGCCCTGTAGCTAAGCGCTGCTAAGCAACGGATCGCAGTTGACCCGTGTCCAGTACGGTTCGGCACGCATGTGATCCGCGGACCACATGTCAGCATCATAGTTTTACTGTCACTGTTACTTTTGTATAAGTTATAAAACCTGAAATCTCAATGCAGAGTTGCAGTGAACAGACAGGACAGATGCTGCTGTGTGCAGCGCATCTCTGTGAAGAGCGACGTCACGTCGCCTTGAGTGAAATCCAGACCATAACTTTTTTCACTGATGTAACTCTGCTATCACCAAAGAAACAGATCATAAAACTGTGATGTTCATTGAAACTGTGGTGATATCAGCTGTCTTAACTTGTACACAGCTCCTCTCTGCTCACCGGTGCAGCTCTGTCTCGCCCCGCCTGTGACACAGTGTGTCTGCTGATTGATTGATTGATCATGACTTCTAACCAATCAGATGTGCTGCTGTAGGCGGGACATTGAGCCAGACTACAGAGCGTAGTTGTGTATCAGACTGTACAGTGTATAATGATCTAATATATGTATAGTGTATACATAGTACAGCACTGTAGAAGTTTGAAGTTTTTAATATTATTATTATCATTACTATTATTATTATTATTACATTACATAACTATGATGATAATTACAGACAGACAAAGATCAAAGACAAGTGCATTTTTAAAATAATTTAACCCTAATCCCACCACTTTGTTTTTCTTTTTGCTGATCTGAAAAATGATCCGATCCGTTACTCAAAACCGTGATACGATCCGTGAGCATCCTGTGTGTGTGTGTGTGTGTGTGTCTGACTCTGCACACACCTCTCATAAGTTATAGCCGCTAGTTAACCACACACAGTGCTGAGGGGGAAAAGTATGTCAGGCATCTTTTTGTTTCTATATGTTTCTTTTGTCATGGGCAAAGTGCATTAGAGAGATGTATCATTTTACTGTCAAGTGAGTTGCAGTGTTTTTCCTATGTTTCTAGAGGCAATGAGGCATAGACTGTTATTTCACTAAAAGATGCAATGTACATGCATAGTCACATAATTTTGGACTGTTACAGTATAAATACAACAACAATAACAATAATATTTAGAAGAATTTGAATAGTGATTTTCTCAACCTCTCATTTAAACATATCAGTACTTGTTCATAACATTTGTATATATACACACAAATTCAATATAATATGCATAAATATAAAATATATAACTTTTATAACTGCTGTCTTGTGCAAAGTGGATAGTCAAACTGAATGAAAGCACAAATACATTTAAATACATGATTTCTATATCATTTAATTATTTTTTACTTTATTATTAGCACTACGAATAATAAAGAGCAGATTATTAATCAGCACCATGGAGCAAATTCGTGGCCCCCTTTTAACTTTGAGCACCTGCCCCTCCAAAGGTTTCTGCACGGCCCTGTTGCTAACACTATATTGTCAAGATTTTGACATTTCATCAAACAGCCTTGCCATTACGGCACGGCAAAGGTCAGTGCTTCACCAGAACACGGGAAGTTGCATTAACATACTTCATACATACAAGTTTACTTGTTTGAATCTGCCTGAAACTTCACATGTTCAATAGTAGTCTAGGCCCGAACTTAAGATGAGTTTGGTCATTGGGAGTCTCTTGGCTAAACCCAACAGGAAGTCAGCCATTTTGTGGTCAATTTTGGCGTTGTACATGCGTCATATTTTGAGGAACTTCTCCCGAAATCTGATTGATTTCAAAATCAGAATGTGCCATCTAGACTACTTCGTGATCAAAAGTTATTAAAAGATTTGGTCAGCATTGATCAGTGTGGCTGTGGCAGGGCATCAAGTTTTAATGACTCACCATGAAACACAAAACTGTTATAACATTTGTACAAATAATGCAATCTGCACCAAACTGTGCAATATTCTGTAATAGTCATAGTGGCACCTACTGGCAACAGGATATGACGTGTGTGTATGTGTGTGTGTGTGTGTGTGTGTGTGTGTGTGTGTGTGTGTGTGTGTGTGTGTGTAGTTTGAAGAAAACATGATGAAACTTGTTGTGTGTTTCTCACTTAAAGTTGTATTTGTTTGTCACTGTGACTGAGAAGTTGTTGGTTCAACTTAACATCTTAAGCTTATTGAACATCTTTTCACAAGTACAATATCAAGTTTATTTGACTAGAAAACTTTATTTTGAATAATTACAAAATTACTTCAACTACAGTCTGCGGTCATGAGTACATTTTAGTGCTGTATGCAAAAACTGCATATTCCTCAGTAACCTCAGGTGATACCACACTTGATTGTGTACAGAAAATGTAAAGATAATTATCAACAGGCTGACGATATTTTCTTTTGGGTTTATTATTTAATGTATTTACATTGCATAGTGTATGACGTGTATGAAATCACTTGAACCTGATGTTGTCATAACTATTTCCACTTAACTTCACAGAGACTGCTGAAATATCCTGTCAGCTTCTTGGGCTGTCTTGCACAGGCTAAGAAAAAAAATAAAAGGTCTAACAGAGAAGTACAAACTGTGGCACAGCAGACGAGGAAGTGTAATACTGGTCAGAGCAACAAAACCAAACTGGGTATTTGGGGATAAACCATCTAAATTCTCCTCTTGCTTTAGAGATGTCTAATGCCATTTATGACAATGATCCTGATGAAGAAAAGCAAATGGAAGACATGACCTTTAACAAAACTGGAGAGAATGATGAGGCTGAGGTGAGGGAAGTGGATATTTATGAGACCTCAGACATGTACAGGGGTCTCAGAGCTGAAACGCAGAGCCCAGTGCATCAACAGCCAGGTGAGTAACTCAAACATACAATTTTTTTTTGTTTCCTTTGTTGTTTGAATGACTTTTTATAATTTTCGCCTGTGATATTTTCCATGCAGGCAGTACTTCTGTCAGGACTTCTGTCAGGACTGTGACTGTCTGCCTGGTGCTGCTCTGCGTTCTCCTCCTGGCAGCTGTCATAGGCACTGCACTCTACTGTAAGAAATTTACTTTAAGTTTCTCTTTAACGGACAGCTCACTCCCGAATAAAAAATATACCATTATCCTCTACCTATTGTGCTATTTATTCATCTAGTTTGGTTTGGTGCAAGTTTCTAAGAATCTCTTACTGATAGAAAGCCATAAGGGCTAAATTCTCTCATGTGTGCACTGCCACGAGCAGGAGTCATCCAAGAGTCTGTAACGTTTAATATGAAAAAGTTTAAGTTTACTTGCACAAGTGGGGGAAAAAAATCCTTTAATGCCTAATACTTGTTAAGTCATACCTAGAACTACCCTGATTGTGCAAGTCAATCAACTGGTTGACTTGAGTCATCTGAGAAAAAAAAAATGAAATGTTGCTAAATGTGGAGCCAGGAGAACAATTTCTTGGCACGCATGTCAAAGGGTTATGAAAGCAAGATTTGCACTGCCTCATCCACTCACCAACTTCAGTTCAGCAATTGCTTTTAGATTTGTACTCCGCAGTTAAATGAACACTGGATCAGAAGAGTCTCACAGATTAAATTTACTATATACAGACAGGATCACAAACTGTAGACCCAAAGAGAAAACACTGTGGTTGATTTCTGTGAGTGTAGAGAGTTTGTGTGTGTCTCACAGAGAGTTTCTATGTGTGTTTGAAATGGAAATTTGACACTTATTTGACACTTCTTAAATTGTCTTTACTTGCAGATGAGTTTTGTTTTTAGATATCCTGTGCATATAAATGTACAATATGTAAGTTCTGGTGCTAGGGGTCTCTTTCACATGAAAACAATAACAAAAGATGTAGTTTAATGACACTGTGAAGTAATGTGGGATGATGGGAGTTGGTTTCTTCACTTTTTAACAACCACCACAGATGAAAATCTGGCCTGACTTAGGCAGAAATCATGTTCATGCACCAAACAGTGTTAACGTTTTATTCATATTATGTTTCATCACATTCACAGACTTCCTTCCTCATTCATGTCATATATTATAGCTTTAAATAAACACTGGGTCAACTGTATGGATTTACTGCCCCATGCAGGTAAAATCAAACCATCCAACCAAACCCACAACAAAAGCTGCACAGAAGAGAGAAAACAGACTTGGACTGACCTCAGTGAGTATAGACTTTGGCTCATATGCATCTGAGAATTTCTGTGTGTTTGAAATGGACATTTTTACTCATTTAAGTGTCATCACTTGCAGATATGTTCTGTAAGGATGGATGCAGATATTTCAACAACAGTTTTTACTCCTTTTCTTCAAATGGAGCAAAGAACTGGATCGACAGCAGACAGGACTGCAAAGACAAAGGGGCAGATCTGGTCACTGTGAACAGCAGAGAAGAGCAGGTACAAGAAACACGTTCAAGATTTTGTTCCCTCAGAGTGTTTAGTTTGGTCACAAGAACACACATTTTCATAGTTTTGTTGATTTTGGGTACTGTTGCAGGCGTTCATCAGTCAGTTTGTCTCAAAGGACAAATTCTGGATTGGTCTGAATGACATAGACGAAAACGGAACATGGAAATGGGTAGATGGTTCAGTTCTGAAAGACACAGGGTAAGACATTTTTTCATCTCCAGTACTATTTGATAGCCAGTTAGTGGATTAATAGTACATTATGGATTCTGCAAAAAAAAAAAAAAAAAAAAAAAAAGACTTGGAATTTGATTGTCCATGTTTGAACAGGTTTTGGGCAGACCATCAGCCCACTTGGATATATGAAGAAACGGAGGAGAACTGTGTTGAGTTCATTGTGGGGAGAAACTGGAATGATGCTGACTGTGCCACAACAAATGTTTGGATCTGTGAAAAAGTGACTTAGATTAAATTAGATTATATTATATCACTAGACGGACATAAGTAATAATTCTTGGGAAACTACAAGCTGACTAATTTGGAGAGAATACACTTGGAAAATTCAAGAGTTCTACGAATAGCAGTGCCACAACTGAATGAATGGAAGGACACAACTAATGAAATTTATAAAACACAGAAAATAAATCACTGTATTAGGAATTTAAATACATTTTTTGATGTGGGATGGAAGAGGATACAGACTATAAAAACTGTATTTGAAAATGCCCTGAGCCAAATACCCATTCTGTTTTACTCAAAATTCATTTCATTTTATTTTCATTTGTATGTTTTTTTAAGTTGCATATATAATGAATTGTTTTTTCTTTCTTTCGCTTGATTCTCCTTTTTGTTTTTCAATCACTCCCGTGAATGTTATTATTATTATTATTATTGCTCTTTTTTTTATTTTAATTATTATTTGTTAGGGTGCTGGGATTAACTGTGAAGTTGTTTGATGCCTCTGTTTCTATACCTATGTGAAGTAACTACTGTAAGGGACTACAAATGGGTAAATAAAGAGCCCCAATTTTTTTTTTTTTTATCAAATTTATTTATCTAGAAAAGTTAATTGGGTTTGAATCATTATAAAATTACTTCAGACTGTCCTTTCAAATTCAGTCAACTTAAGATTTTAAGACAGTCCAGACACTTGCTTTTTAAGTTGAAACAAATAGTTTTTAACGTAACTATAAATTATAATTTGTTAATGTAGCTGCAATGTAACATCATGCTTGCATCCTCATTTGTAAATCATGTGGTAGCAACTGTGGCAGGTGTGTGTCTGTGTGTGCATGCATGTGTGTGTGTGTGTGTGTGCATGCATGTGTGTGTGTGTGTGTGTGTGTGTGTGTGTGTGTGTGTGCATGTGTGTGTGTGTGTGTGTGTAATATTCCACTCACTGCTGAGGACATGGGCAGAAAGTAGTTAGAGTTTAATTTGGTAGTCAGCTGAGGAGGAGCAAAGACAGAGGGTGTGGTGAAGAATGAGAGTGAAAAGTCCTGGTTATGGAGGGTGATATTATCATATAAATAAAATGTACAATACAACAGCAATGCAATAAATATGAACTTTTTGAAGCTTATAATGTTGGTGCTCACCGAGACTGTGTCAGAAGTGTTGATTCAGTTAGACCAGTACATGGCAAGAGAGACTGATTAAGACAAAGACCCTCTCTGTTTATGTGCTTTTTTATGTCAAGAACAAAATCTGCTGAACTAATTTAAATTGGAGGTGAATACCACAACAGTACACGTTTGTTAATATTAATATAATTAATGTACTATTCATATTATATCAATCTTAAAAGAAAGCTAACAATGTATCCCTTCACTTCAGCCTTATAGCGATGACTCTGCTTTGCATTTTGCTTTGCATTTACACACAGCTGTACTTATTTCAAAATGTTATATTTTCCTTGACTTTATGTATTCTGTATACTCTATTTTCAACTTTAATTTCATTTGTTTTATTTTATTTTATTTCTTTATTTATTTTTGCTTGTTTTACTCAAATGTTTTTATTGATTTTTCAACCAGTATAACAGACAATAAATAGTAATAAATCCAGGATGCCACAGTGTACTGGTCTCTGATATCACAGACAGGGCGTATTAGTAATAACCAGAACAGGAACAAACTTTCACTTCTGTGAACTCAATCCCAACACCACATACCCACCCTTATTACCCCCAACTAGCAATAAGAACATTCAGGCAAGACAGCCAAAATGGCAAACATTAGAGCAAAACAAAATACAAACAACTAAATCAACAGAAATAAATAAATATTAATATAAGTAAAAAAATTAAATAAATAATTAAAAAAGGGTTGGGGCTAGTTGCCATCTGGATGGACGATAGCCTTCTTCAAATATTCAATAAAGGGCCTCCAGGTGTTGTCAAAGAATTTACTTGAGCTTGTAAGTGAGTCTGCAAGTGAAAATCTAATCTTTTCAAGTTTGATGTGATTTAGAGTGTCCCTGAGCCAGCTGTTGTGTGAGTGGGGGAGAGCATGTTTCCACTTAAATACAGTGAGGCGTCTAGCTAACAGAGTTGTAAATCCCAGAACGTGCCAGTTGTGGATGGTAAATTAGGTGCAGTAAGTGGTGGGATTTCAAATAGAGCTGTGAGAGGTTCAGGGTTAAGGTTCAAGCCAAACGCTGTGCAAAGTGTGTTAAATATTTCACACCAGAAATCTGTTAAATTTTAAACAGGACCAAAACATGGGAGTATGGTTGTCAGGTGACTGTTTGCACCTGTTGAGACTTTCACTAGTATCTGGGTAAATTTTTGTCAAGCGGGTATTTGTGTAATGTGCCCTGAAGAGAACTTTGCACTGCAATGAGCCATGGCTGGAACACACAGAAGAAGAGTGTACCAGGTCAAAAATAAGACCCCACTGGTTGTCAGGTATTGACACACCAAACTCCTGCTCCTAGATCTGCTTCAGATGGGTTGTCAGATTGGGGTTAAGGGTGCCAATGGAGTTATAAATAACCGAGGTGAGGCACTTCTGGGCAGGATCCAAAGTGAGAAGAGAGCGAATCAGGGACCTGGGAGGGTGATTTGGGAAATGGGGATATTTAGATTTAATGAAATGCCTGATTTGAAGGACACAAAAAAAGTGGCATTTAGGGAGATCAAATCTACACTGTAACAAAATGCTGTAAGAAAACAGTCAAATTCTGACAGTAACATACTGTTTTCCATTAAATTAATAACGTTACATTCTGAGAGTGATCCAGAAATCACGTTAAAGAGGCCACACAAATACAGAACACTACTGTATTTCTGTAGGTGGCGGGCAGAACAGTCGAAGCCAACAAACTTTTTTTTTGAGGATTATCTATTTGAATGCTGCACTTTACAAGAAAATCGAGGATCATCCATCTGAATCCTGAATCACACGCTAAGTTGAAGTATATTTTATCTGTCTGGTGAAATTTGCGTGTACTATCCTGAACTATTACTATAACTATAATAGAATTTCAGAAATCGCAATATGAAATGTTGCAATTAGATAACTGCAAACTAACTAACTAACTAACTAATTCATGTGCAGGAGCGCATAAGGGTGACAGAGAGCGACGTGTTGGAGCCAACAGTGGTATTCAGGCACAGAGTGGGCAGTAAGTACGACGGAGCCGAAAACGGTCGCAACTTTTCAAAACTTGACGCAAGCAGCACTCGCTCCTGTCAATACGGCAAAGGCAACAAACAGAAAATACAGTTTATCTAAAAGCTAATGAGCGAACAGTATCAACATCCTCCACAGCAGCAGCTGCACCTAACACACATAAATCGTGTAAATTAATCCCTACTAAATGTACCGCAAGTTGTTGACGACTTCACCGACATCCTCAGGTGATTAATTAACGCTAGCTCATTGGATAAGAGGTTATTAAAGATAATCGGGCTTTTTACCAGGATAACTGACTTGGTTAGCTTAGCAAGTTTACTGGCGCTACTGTTAACGAACACTCAGTCCGTGACTGTCCGCGCCACAACTCTTGGTTAACTCACTGAACCAGAGTCTCCCGAATTATGGTAACACTTTGACGGTTACAGTAACTTAAGAGTTACACATGGCTGTCCACTCACAGTAATATTACAAGTATTAAGGTTAGTAGCGCTAACAATAGCTATCTGTGACACCCGACAACTACATGATAAAACAACTTTATGTGACAGGCACTATTTCTAAAGAAAAAAGCGGGCATTACCAAAAAGCTAGCGAAAATGGTTGCTGTCTGCTGACTGAAGATGATAAAACGACTTTCTGAGATAGATAGATAGATAGATAGATAGATAGATAGATAGATAGATAGATAGATAGATAGATAACTTGCATAATGTGGCCAAATATTTAAGAAGAAAAAAGCAGGCTATTAGTTATTTAATATTAGTGATAACGGTAGCGTTAACGATGCTGTGGTTGCCATATAACAGTAACATGGCACTCAAACAAAATGATAAAAAAAATACCAATGGATGGAAATATAACATTTATGACTATTTAAGAGCTAGGCTGAAAACATGAAGTAGTTAATTAACTAACTTTGACGTTGAGTTGTCTCCTGATTCACTTGCTGGGGGCAGCTTTCCATCTGTTAGCAGCAACGTACACAAAGAAAATGAAGTTAAGTTGGCTATGTAGAAGTTATGTTGGCTGCGTCCAATGTCACCCCGTGGCATGATTGGTCTCCTTCCAATTTGACATTGGACGTCGAGTATCATGATTGGGTGATGAATTTTTTATTTTGGGGGGGAACTAGCCCTTTAAAGACAACTATTGACTCCATTTTTAAAAGCTACTGATTCAGACACTGACAGTGGTGATTTAGTACACTGGTTCCCAACCTGTGGGTCCTGAACCCCACTATGGGCTGCCAAAGAGTCACAGAGGGTAACAAGGTCTTCTTGATTTTAAAGGGAAAACTTGCCGTTGTCTTGAGAAGACAAATCAATTAATTTATCTTTAAAATTTAAAGTGCACTCTTAAGATATAAACTTAAAAAATATCTAAAAGGATAAAGACGGGGTGCAGACCTGAACATAAACTATATTCACAGAGCCTTCACACTCTGATAAACAGCCTCATCCTGCATCAGAACAGTAGAAAATAAAGAAGAAAAAAAGAAAAAACTAAATTTGTAAGAAGAAAATATACTAAAAATACTTAATAGGCCTATTAACCTAAGTTTTTAAGGCCTAAAAACAAAACAAAAACATTATTGAATTGGAGAAAACGTTCCTACGATGTCAGGGAAAAAAACATCTCTGATGCAATATTCACTGGAAAATATATGCTCAAATTTCAATAAAATCTCTCATTTTAAACTTCCTGCAGTGACTGTGTTCTTTATTTTGGTTAATTGTAAAGTTAAACAGTTGTTATATCTACTTAGTGTTATGTATTGAATATAATATGAAACACGCTTAAATATGTCAATTAGTCAGGAGCTGACAGTTTACTCAAAGACAGATGAAGGGAAAAAGGTCAGGGAACACTGATTTAATATAGCAAGTACACTTTAAAAAGTCCTTAAAAAATAAATATATTTTATATGGATTTGTGACAAGATGGCTGCCGGTCCTTAAAAGGAATTAGAACTCTGACTGTGACATCACGTCAGGGTCAGTGACATCACTACGGAACCTTTTGCAAATAGAATTCCAAGAACTCTGGGCCTCATTCCCAAACCAACCTTTGATGAGGTAAGACCTGATTTTCTTTGCTCGTGTGTTTTGGTTTTATTGAACTGTATTCTGCTCACAAAGGAGTAAATGTATTTTCTTTGCATCATTATGTGAAGTAAATACATTTTTATGAGTTGCTTTCCAAATAACATTGCAGCAAAATGTACATTTTTTTGTCTGTAATCACAGAAATGTAACTGCAGTTTTTGTCTCACACAACACAACTTAAACTAGTAATCTTGTTTTATTTGCTATTTCATGTTGAGTGAAATGAATTGAAGAAAATTTAAGTAAATATTACTCCAAAATTTGAATTTTAAATCCCTGTTTGCAGTTTTTCAATGATTTTCATGTTTGATTAATTAAAAATTACTAATGCTGTTTGTATTAGTGTTTCTTCCAGTGTCTGGCTCCACTTAGCTCACAGAATAGTCTGAAACTTGACAGACTAATATTATCAACATATTTTAAAAATGTAGTCAACTGTGACTGTTTTACATAATATGCTTTTATTTTTATTTTATTTATATTTTATTTTTTTTATTATTTTTAATGACAAAATATTGTAGAATGCATTCATGCATGCAATTCTGTTATTGCCAGTATTTTAAAAACAGTCTGTGCATGATTAATAGGTCTATACGTATAGTAAAATCTGGCTTATCTCACATAAAAAGTGTTTTCTACCGATTTGTTTTGTTATTTCCTTTTCAATAATATAAATGAAGAAATTTGCTTTGACCATAGCCACCATCTATAATATCTCTGAAACAGATTAATTCACCTCAATAAAACTCTTTCAGAGCTGCCTCAAAGCTGTGCTGTTAATTCTTGGGACTGTGTCTTATTAGGATTTGCATTTAAATAAATTTGAAAAGTGTACTTTTGTGAACTTCCTTGGGAAAAAATTGTATTATGTTTTTTAAAATCATGTTATCATTAGGGTATTATAACCTGAACATAAGAATCATTTGTAATATGTACAGAGTTTGTGGGTTCTCTTCCGTGGAGGCTGCCATGTTGTACCGCCATGTTTCTGCTGTAGCCCAGAACAGACAAAACAAACACTGGCCTCAGATACTACCTGTCTCGTTTTTTACTTGTTTCACAGTCACTGTAGGTTGGAAGAGGAAAGTGAAGCAGGATGTTTGCAAATTGTTTATCAGTGAAATAATCAGTGTGTGTGTTTGTGTTTGCAGTTCTTCAAAGTCGGTTCGTGAGAGTACTAAGAGCATGAGTTCTGGATTCCATTCCATTGAGAGACCTCGGTCTCCAGGAGACCTCGGCCCTCTTACGATCATGGAGGAGCCTGGAGGAAGGGGTGGCAGACCTTTGTGTCCTGGAGGCCTCGTCCTTCTTACCACCATGAAGGCGCACGAGCAAAGGGGTGGCAGACCTTTGTTTCGTGGAGGCTCAAACTGTTATACCACCCTGGGAGCGCACTGGCAAGGGGGTGGCAGACCTTTGCCAGAGGATGACATCTGCGCAACTCCCACCGTGAAGGCACACTGGCAAAGGGGTGGCAGACCTTTGCCGTGTGATGTCATCAGCCCATCTACCACTGTGAGGGCACCAAGGCAAGGGGGTGGCAGACCTTTGCCTTGGGACGATGACACCAGCCCATCTACCACCATGAGAGCACCATGGCAAAGGGGTGGTAGACCTTTGCCATGGGATGGCAACCCGTCTACCACCGCACGGGCACCAGGGCAAAGGGGTGAGAGCCCTTTGCCTCCAGGGGACACCAGCCCGTCCACCACCGCACGGGCACCTGGGCAAAGGGGTGAGAGCCCTTTGCCTCCGGAGTACACCAGCCCGTCTACCACCGCACGGGCACCCGGGCAAAGGGGGGGGGGGCCCTTTGCCTCCGGAGTACACCAGCCCGTCTACCACCGCACGGGCACCAAGGCAAAGGGGTGAGAGCCCTTTGCCTCCAGAGGACACCATCCCGTCCACCACCGCACGGGCACCCGGGCAAAGGGGTGAGAGCCCTTTGTCCTGGGACAACACCAGCCCATCTACCACCAGCCCAACTAACCAGAAAACACACTGCTTCTAAAAGAAATTGCTTCCAAAATGTTTCAGTGTGTCTGTACCCAGCACAGACCTGTGGGTTTTTAACCTGTGCCAGAGAGAACCCTGCAGCCTTTCTAAAAGTGTTCAGTTACTTCAACAAAGAAAAAGTTTTTAAAAATGTTAACAAAGGTGCTCTTTAAATGCAAAAGTTCAAAAAAGAAGAAAGGTCCAAGTCACTCTTTTGGCAAAAAGTTAAAAAGCGTTCATTCAGAGGGCTGTTTCACTGTGAAATTCTAAAACCCTTGAAAATGTTTGTACAGGTTAAAATGGAGGTGGGTCACATCCCACTTATAGTGACACAAACAGCTTTCTTCAGGGTGTCAAAGTTGTTTGTGCTGCTTCTGCTATCTTTCCTCTTCTTTGTTTATTTACTGCTGGCTGTCTGATATTGAAGTCTTTTGCTGTTGGCAGGCTGCTTGATTTTGAGTTGGGATGTCTTTTATTTGAATTTACATTCTTGATGTGTGCTTAATAGACCTGCTACAAAACAAGAGAATCAAATTTGCTGTGGTTTGAGGTGCAGGTGTGCAACTGAACATCAGACTTAACATTTCATACATTTTTAATTTCAGCTGACACAACTAACCAGGAGCAGGACATTGAGCAATGGAGCTGGACGGTCGTGAGGAGACTGTAAACACAGTCAGGAGGAGAGCAGGGATCTGGCACAGAGGTAGGCCTAAATTTTACCACTCCCACTAACTATTTACACGCCCGGTAGACTTTCTTTAAAAAAAAAGGAGAGCACCCAGAATAAAGGGATTAAATGGAGGGTTAACAGAGGAAGTATGACATACAAGGTACAGGAAAAAAATTAAGGCTAAAGCCAGCTACTGATCTGGCCAATGATAAGCAAGTGCAACCCGTTGGATCAGTGTCGGATGCTCCATCGTCTCAGTGCTGGCCTCCTTCAGGGAAGCCCCTCTGGAGGCCAGCAACGAAGGCGAAGACCCTCTGTAGGCCAGCGATGAAGGCGAAGACCCTCTGGAGGCCAGTGACAAAAGCGAAGAGCGAAGACCCTCTGGAGGCCGGCAATGAAAGCAAAGACCCTCTGTAGGCTGGCGATGAAGGCGAAGACCCTCTGGAGACGGGTGACGAGCAGGAGACCGGCAGCGAAGGCGAGACCCCTCAGGTGGACAGGCAGGAGGCCGGGGGCAAAGGCGAAGACGAAGGTGGGACCCCTCTGGCGGCTGGCGGCACTGGTGAAGATGAAGGCGGGACGATGGAGCATCTGAGAGGAGAAACAGTGATGCCATGACCTGGGTGACTGTGAATCTTCACAGACATGAGAGCAGGGAAACGATGCCTGCTCTCATGAATACAAGAGAAGAAGGCAACCATTAGCCTCGGGAGCTAAGGACCAGCCAAGCCAGTAGCTGATTCAACAGGTGCCTAATCCTGGCTTGTTTGTGACCATCCTCAGAAGACAGTGACCGGCCAAGCCAGTCGTGATCAGTCAAGCCAGTAGCTGATCCAGTGGGTTGCTAGGTTTAATGCATTTTGTCTAATTAATTGCTGGCTTCTAATTTCCCACCGCCAGCCTCTCCAGCACCAGGTCAGTCGCTGGCTTTGGCAAAGATATATCCTGTACCAACTCCTCAGTTACCTTGTGCTCTCACTCACAAAGTGTAGTCTGGTAAGGCATAGACTACCAAAAAAAAAATGCCCGGGCTTGGGAGTGGTTGCAAGGCACTAGAGATGCCTTGACCATATGAAGGCCTTCTACCTCAAAGCCTTCCAAGATCAAAGGCAAAGGCCATAAAGGGCGTTTTGGTCGGACAAATCCTCCTACCACCGACCAACTATGAAGAAAGGCCTACCTCTGTGCCAGAACAAAGAACAAAGCAGCTCTCACCTCAGCAACCACAGAAACTGCAATCCATCCAGCGTCCTACTACATGCTCTCCTACTGTTAAAAGTCAAGATAAAGTCCTGCCTCTCCTTCCTCATCGCCTCTGCAGCTGCAGTCATACTGCTGCAGCTCTTCTGGAGACTCCACTATCCCTTCTTCCTGTAAGTATGTCAGAACCGAAATGTTCTGTCGTCTGCCTAATTTTGAGAAATAATCTTTTTGGTTTGAGAAAATCTTTAAGGATTGGTCTGTATGTTTAACTTTATCTTTCTTCTTTGTCTATTTCAATTTCAAAGGTACCTCTTTGAATTCCTCCCTCACCATATCGTTTGCCTCTAATAAGACACAAGCTGCAGCTCCTCAGGAAACGTCACTGCTTACCTTGATGAACACACATCAAGGCCTCCTCTCATACTGGTGTCCAGCAACAGGCACCAATGAGACCCTGGCCTCCTCCTCCTCTTGTAAGTATCTTAAAATAACTCTCCAATGAAATGTTTCTGTTTTCTGTTTGATTTTCTGCATCATTTTGAGATATTAAGGTTTTGGTTTGAGAAAAAAAAAAAAGGATTGGACTGTATGTTTCATTTTATCTTTTGTCCACTCTAATTCTTAAGGTACTTAATTGAATGCCATCCTCACCATACCCATCGCCTCTGAAAAGACAAAGCTATGCCTCCTCTGTAAACGTCTCCTCTGACCTTGATGAATACACATCAAGGCCTCCTCTGATACTGGTGTCCAGCGATAGGCACCATTGAGCCTCTGGCTTCCTCCTCCTCTTGTAAGTGTCTTAATGCCTCTCTTATGAAATGTTAACAATTTTGCATCATTTTGAGAAATTATGGTTTTGGTTTGAGAAACATCTTAATGATTTGGCTGGCTTTCCTCATCATACCCATTTTCTCTGCACAGACACAAGCTACAGCTCCTCCACAAACACCTCAGCTGACCTTCTCTCACACTGGTATCCATCAACAAGCTCCTGTGAGCCTCTGGCCTCCTCCTGCTGCTGTAAGTATCTCCAAGTCTCTCATGTTAAATGTTAAAATTTTCTTCATCATTTTGATAAATTAAGATTTTGGGCTGTATGTCTCACTTTATCTTTTGTCCACTCTAATTTTTAAGGCACCTCCTTGAATCCCTCCCTCACCAAACCCGCTGCCTCAGCAAAGACAGCAGCTACAGCTCCTCAAAACATCTGACAGCTCCTCATCATCTGACACTGGTGTCCAGTGAGCCTTCAGCCTCATCTTCCTATGTAAGTATCTAAACATCTCTCCTGTGAAATGTGAAGATTTTTTGCATTGTTCTGAGAAATTCTGGTTTAAGAGAAACCTTAAGGACTGGACTGTATCTCTCACTTTATCTTTCTTCTTTGTATTCTACCATTTTTTAAGGTACCACCTTGAACGCCTCTCTCACTGTGCTCACATACTACAACACAGCAGCTTGTTGCCACAACTGGCAACTATGAGCTTCTGCCCTCCTCCTCTTCCTGTAAGTATTAAACGCCTCTCCTGTGAAATGTTAAATTTTCTGCATCGTTTTGAGAAATAATGTTTTTGGTTCAAGAAAAACTATAAGGATTGTGCTGTATGTCTCCACAGTTGATGCCACAACAGGCACCAATCATCATCATCATCACCATCAACACCTTGCCAAATCTTTGTGCTCCACTCCACTATTCTTCTCGTAAGTATGCCAAAGCCTTACCTGTGAAATGTTAATATTTTCTGCATCATTTTGAGAAATTATGGTTTTGATTTGAGAAGTGGCCTGTATGTCTCACTTTCTCTTCTTTTGTCCACTGTCTTTTTATTAAGGTGCCTCTGCTCAGCTCTCTGAGATCTGCCTCTTTTCTCTCCAAGCAGAACACGGAGAGAACCAATGTTATTTTAATATGGACCTTTAAACCTCTAGAATAATAATATTCTATGTAATATTCTAATATATTAGATTCTTAAGTTTAATCCTACATTCATTAAGAAGCAAAGATATGTGTCTGATATAATTTAATTAATGATGTTGTGCCCCCACCACTGAAACCATGTGTGTCATTCTACAGGAACAATGCACAGCCTGTTCACAGATACAGAAGTGTTTGCTCCTGTACTCCCAGACTGAGGAGCAGCTTCTTCCTCTCTGCCATGCAACATCCAACTACAACAAAACCTCGCTATACAACCCTGTGTTGTATAATTGTAAATAAATCTGCCTTGCCTTTTGTACCTCTTGTGTTGAATTTATTTGTCTGAAAAATGGGTTATGGGACTGAACTGAACTGAAAATCTTTACTCAAATAGAAGTACTGTTGCATTGCTAAAATATTACTTAATTACAAGAAGAAGTAGAAAAATACTCAAGTAAAAGTACTTGTTGCAAAAACTACTCAGAGTATTAGTTACTTTTAATTGTTGATGACATGTCACCTCTCCAGACTAGGGTTGCAAATGTTGTGTTATCCTACAATTGATTAATCATTAATAATTTATAAGTCTTAAAACATGTTTATTTCCTGATACTGGCTGTGCCCAGTCTCTGCAGTCCCAAACTGTCCACACTGTCCCAGGGACACTGGGATTTGTTGAGGTCAAACTGTCAGATGAGATGGTGACGGTGCTGGATGGGGGCCGGGAGAAAAGAGAAATTACATATATGGTGTGATACAAAATGAGACATTCTATGAGAGGCATAACAATACAAATTATTCAAACACATTTTAAAAAAATCAGTACAAAGTCATTTACCATATTATATAAACTTTCATGTATCACAATGGATAAGATAATAAAAAAACATAAGATAAGAAAATTCCTCTTCAAGGGATAATAAAGTGAGGTGAAATGAAACCAGACACTATGAGATTCACAGAATTGGGAAGAGATTCACAACAGCAGATCCTAGTTTTTCTTTAAGTATTGTAAATAACATTAGAAAATGGTTACCACATTCATAAGCCAATATATGGAATTGTACCTGAGGTTTCTGGAGAGGCTGAGGTCAGGTTTGAGTGCAGCACTTGACAAACTGGGGAATGATAAAATATCACAAATTAAACAACCACTGATATGTGCAGACCAAAGCTAAATATATGTACTTAAAAAGTGAAACTTAATCATTGTGTAAGCTTCTGATTTTGATTTGATTTAATTTTTCAGAGAAGAGCAGTTTTAAGTGCCATTTGAAGGCTTAGTTTGGGTCCAAAGTGACTTGTAGAAGAAGAGGCTGCAGCATTAGATGGAGAAACTGCAGCAGAGCCCACAGCTGCTGAAGGAGCTGGACCAGCAGCTCAGACTGTGTGCTCCTGAGGTGTCTGAAAAAATAACAAACAAACCCACATCCATGAATCCAAGGCAATCATATATATTACATATTACAATATAATACATATATTATGGTCAGCTTCTTAAATATGAGTATTTTCTGATTTTTTTTTACTCCTCTCTGACAGTAAACTTAATATCTTTGAGTTGTGGACAAAACAAAACAAGAGGATGTCATCTTGGACTTTTGGAAACACTGATCAATATTTTTCACCATCATTCCCCATGATGTGGTGCTGCTTGGGTTGGGATGCCATCTGAGGCAATAGGAGGTGCTCCTCCAAAGACATTAAGCATTACATAACAAAATAAAACTACATAAAATTACCACAAATGAGTCATTTCTATCATCAAAATCTAATCTACAAATTGCTTATCAGGAAGCACCTTATTATGAATGTATTATAATGAAGTAGAGTAGTGCTGCAGAGATGCCCTGGCCTAAAAATCCTCGTACAGACCTCCAAAAATGTCACATCATCATGACTGAAACTTTTTTTTGTGTGTGAAAATGAAAATTGTCTTGCAAAAAAGATCAACACTGATAATGTGTCATATCACAACGTCAAGATAATTGCAATATGATTCATGTTTTCGATGTATCCTACAGCCCTTCCTATTATAATCGTTGTTTTTCTCAACATAATACTGCATTGTAGGGTAAAAGCCTGTAAGTCATATAGATGGTGTCACAGTTCTGCAGGCCCAGTTTCCCTTGACCTGTCCCCTCTTCTCCCAGTTTCCCTCCTCTCACTCTGCCTCAGTAATTTTCCACTCTACCTGCCAGCTACTCCCCTCATCAGCCCGACTCTACCCACCTGAGAGCTCAGCTGCAGCTCATCCTCAATCAGCCCAGTATAAAGCCTCCCCAGCACTCTCACTCCTTGCCTGACTGTTCTTCAGTATTTCCCTCCAAGACTCTCCAGCCCTTGTTCCCGGTTTGTTTTCTCTATTGCCTACCCTGCTTGTCTCTGACTCTCCTGCCTTGCTTGATTTCCGGATATTCACCACAGCCTTCGATCCCTGATCTTGTCTCAGCACTCCTGTTTTTCTGTTTCATCAAAAGCTTGACAGCCTTGAACTGAAGCTTGACTTAAAATTAAATTACACAGCAAATCACAATATTAGTCAGAAAAATTGCAAATAGATATTTTCTCCAAATTGCCCAGCCCTAATCCTGACTTGCATCATGTTTTATGTTCTTTCAGGTTACTGTTTTCTTCTGTACAGCCAGAGAGATATGCGAGATTTATCCACCATCTATAGGTGAGTATTCTACTTATTCGACACAAGCAATTTTCTGAACTTTTGAAACTGTTGCAGCCATTCTAATATTTTTTCTCTAGCCTTTGGTCATCATATCCAAACTACTAATGACTGTCTATCAAAAATCGTGTATGCAAATATGTTATGAAACCACCAATAGTCATCCCTACAATAGCATCACAAGATTGATATTGAGGTGAAGGTGAAGCCATGAAGGGTGCTGTTGTCTTGCAGCCTCAGGCGTGATCATGTGACCTGTTGATGTTCAACTTTTTTGTATAATATATTAACGTGTAAGCTGACAATATGGCAACTGCACAGACAAATAATGGTTAGTGAATATGCATAGCAAAGCTAACGGGATCTTGTATCTCGGGCATTAGTCAGAATATCTTGGTCGACTTAAATTCTACCTGCTCTTCAACTCATTAATTGGTTGGTGAGGGAAAAAACTGTGCATTCATTAACTGCACCATTTTCTATTTTTGTCTATTTCTTAGGAGAGATCATGTGGGAAGCTGACCTGCATTCATCTTCTCTTGCCCTCTTCCTGACCTCCCTGCAGTGTTTCCTCTTCTGTGTGTGTTTCACCTGTCCCATCCTCCCTCTGCAGTACTTCACATTCATCCTGCAGGTTGTCAACAGCTCCTTAACCCACTCAGGCCACTACTCCTTCATCAGCTTTGCGTACATTCGCATATCCTTCTTAATTCCACCACACCTAAGAACGAACAGTAAAGTCATTCAATGATATCTTTTTGTATCCCTTGTTCTTCCACTCCTCTCCCTCTTAAATATTTTCTCATCTGTCTCCCTCTCCTTTCTAGCTTTCTTATGTCTCATTTTGGGACGATATCAGGGTTGGTGATGTCACTAACAGCTCTGGCACTACTTCTCCAATTTCCAGTCCAACACCTCATCCAGCACCGGTTGCACGGTGATCCACTCTATGTAAGTGGCCAGATTTTGTGATGAGCCTGGGCCTGGGTCCATACCTTCAAATCTGTCCAGTCCTCTGAGTTGACTGATTCTCTGGTCTGGCATTGTGACATGTAACAGCGGTTTCACAACTGGAAAAATAAATGAAAAATGAAGGGGGATTAATGATCAGCCAATCAGCACCACAGGGTAGGATTAAGGCCAATCTCAAGCTGTGCACTGGAACCAAGGAGGAGTAATAACAACAATAGCTACTGCTATAGATGCTGTGATCAACGCTGAGGCTAAGTTGACTGAGACTAAGAGTGTGTAGCTCAGGTTGTAGTATAATAGTTACTGAAAGACTGTGTCGTGTTTGTTGCCACAGAAAATAAATAAAAAGTCCCTGTTTATGTAATGTGTGTATGCAGCAGCAGAGCCAGTGTTACGAGCTAACTTCATGGCAGTCCACGACCAAAAGAAGAGGTGGTCAGTCATCAGATTGTGTTTGTTACTATAGCAGGGGCTTCCAGCTCCACAGCTCTCAAACACATCCGAGAGACTTCTGGTTGCAGGCTATTTTAACTGCCTTTAGCCTGACTTTTTAAAGAGTACATAAACACGTTGCAGTAACATTACAGGGAGTTCTTTTTTCTTTTGTGTGGCAACAAAAATAACACCCAGCTCGTCCCCACACTTCAGCTCATCCTCTCTCAAAAGAAAGAGTCATAGACTCTAGCAGCAAAGGGAGGAACAAAGCCTCTCTGCTCCCACTCAATCTGCCTCTTTGAGTCTGAGCAAACTCAACAGCAGAGAACTGAAGCTGTTATATCACTTCAGACTCCTTTGCCAAAAATAGGAAGAGCACAAGTTTATGTCACAGAACACAGGAGTTGCTGGTCTACCATTGCAAGTGACCTTACTTTTGAACCAAACTAAAGAATTAAAACATAAAAGGCACACAATAACACAAACTAACTAATTAAGGCAGAAAGCCCAGTGAAATGGCTCAAATTTGGGTATAAAAAGGTGAATTCAGTTTGAAATTCCTGATTTCTCTCAAACGCTGAGAGCTCACTGAAAATGAAAGAGTCCTCATTAAAGCACTTCATGATGCTGGATGGTCTCTGAGACAAACAGGGAAAGACATAAAGTGTTCTCACAGTGTGGTCAAGTGTGCTTTGGAGTCAATTGCCGAGAC
Source organism: Lutjanus erythropterus (assembly GCF_056507025.1). Classification (NCBI taxonomy): domain Eukaryota; kingdom Metazoa; phylum Chordata; class Actinopteri; order Lutjaniformes; family Lutjanidae; genus Lutjanus; species Lutjanus erythropterus. Next base: position 31,865,372 of record NC_139319.1, on the reverse strand, counting down.
TGGTACTTACAAAATGTGCCGAGCAAAGAGGCAGGAAACGAAAGTTAACTGAAGCAGATGTCAGACACCTCAAGATTTTAAGTACTAGAGACAGACGGAAGACCACTGCTGATCTTCAGTCAGAGATAAATGCTTTTAGATCAGAGTCTGAGAAAGTTTCCAGAGTGACCATAAGCAGACGACTGACAGAACAAGGTTTAAAGGGAAGACTAGCTGCTAAGAAGCCATTATTGAGGCTTGCAAACATCCAGAAACGCCTCAGATTTGCCAGGGAGCACAAACACTGGACTGTTGATGACTGGAAGAAGGTACTCTGGACAGACGAGTCCAAGTTTGAACTTTTCGGTCAGCATCATCGTGTTTATGTCTGCAGAAAAGCTGAAGAACATTTTGATGCCAGATGCATTGCACCCACAGTGACACACAGTGGAGATTCCATTATGGTATGGGGATCCATTTGTGGAAACGGCATGGGCAAATTAGTGAAAATCAATGATATCATGAACAAGACTGTCTACCACAACATCTTAGGGCATCATGGAATCCCTTCTGGACTGAATCTGATTGGTCGTGGGTTCATATACCAACAAAACAATGACCCCAAGCATACTTCAAAGCTGTGCAGAGACTATTTGACCAAGAAAAAGGAATCTGGAGTACTGGAACTGATGGACTGGCCAAGTCAAAGTCCGCTGTGGGAACAGCTAGAAACTATTTGAAACTGCTGAAAAGTACACAATTCCAATGTAAACAATGCCAGCAAGAATAATGATAATGATAATGATCATATTTAGAGTAAAATATAAATAAATTGGGGTATGCTTTTGGGTTGAGCAACCTCATGCTTGACAAGTCATCTCAGTAAGTCTCTCCAGTGCAGCACTCAGGGCTCATGAAACTCAGATCAAATTGTCAAACTAGGCAGTGTTGATCAAATATGGATCAATATACTGTCACTACATTGCCTATTTCTCACATTAGTATACAACCTGTAATACAAGCAACATCATGACCAGGTAGGCTGCCATTATTTCCCGCTGGAAGACCCAACTCCTCGGAAGTCTCTCACCAGCTCCATGCTCACATCAGTACCATGCAGTGTTGCCAGATGTTTGATAATTATATATGCAAAATTATTTTAACAACTGTACAATACATGATCAATAATTCCAAAACAAGCGTGAATGTGCAATAATCTTACCATTTCATGAAATCCACAACAAAACCTTGTTTGATTTTAGAGCAACCAGTCATATCAGCACTGCACTGATCAAGCAGCTGGTAAAGCAGTGCCACAATGTGCAGATCTGGGCTTCTATTTTCACAACAACTGAAGGAGTGTTTATATCATGGGCTGTGGTTAACTCTGTGTGAAACAGTACAGAGTTACTGTCCTCTTCAGACAACTGAGCCTGATGTAGTGCAATTGACCAAGTTTTGTCATTCAGTCCCGGCCCCTTCCCCTTTGTTTCAGTACATACTATAGCTTTTGTTCAAATACTGTAATTTTAAAGTCTCAGTACAATATTGCTGTATTTCCATGTGGCAACACTGCATGACAACCCCCATAAACTAGTGGGTGACGTCATGGTTGGTTCACACTTTAAAACAGAATGTGTGACTATGACACTGAAGGTCATGTACACAACACCACTCTTGAATGCTGAGCTTTCAGAAAATTTCCCACATATACCACAAGACATGTTCATGTGGACTCCTCTTGAGAACACAGTAAGCACAAACCCATTTAATGTCCCTTTTCTGGATCTATATTGGTAACACCTGCGTTTACTATTTCACGGGAACATGTCTGCTCTTAAAAGGGTATTACTGGTTCATTTTTGTTCATGTGTTTACATTTTATTCACAGTTTGTGCCTTTAAATGAGACTGACCTACAACAACTTCTCATCAGATTACCATGTTAACTGTAAAGCATGGACCTGCACTTTCATTGCCTTGGACCAAACATAACAGGCTGTTCACTGGTCACTTCAATACAACAAAACATTTAAATATCATAATGAAAAACTGACTGTAGTAAACAACCACAGAGTTGTGAAATGCTGGAGCCAAGTAAAGCTATATTTTTTATTGCTTCTGTCTGCTAGTTTGGTGCGCATCACACGTGTAATTACGGTAAAGGGGTCAACAGGAAGTGATTCTCATTGTCTTGGAGACAGCAGCAGCCAAGCATCCATGCAGCAGCCTCTTTTTACAGCAGGGCTCTGCAAACAGACAGTGACTGGTAATATATGTTAGCAGCTATGGAGGAAATGACTGTGCTTCACTCTCAGTTGTCCTCCATCATGGAGAAACTGCTCGTTTGTGCCGTGACGGAGATCAAGCAGTTAGTGTGTGAGTACTGTGCCGCCCTCCGTGTGGAGCTGAGCAGAGAGAAGCAGGACAACAGCGCGCTGAGAGAGGAGCTGAAGCTGCACCGTCCAGTTAACGGATTCATACAAACCTGCCACGAAGGTAAGATGTATGTGCGCTACACTGTGACACAGACAATAATGATTAATAATGAAAAAAAATAAAGGGCAGACTGCATTTCAACTCTGGGCTGGTTTTGCATGAGTTTATCGTGGAAATGTCATAAAACAATATTCAGACACCACATGAGGCTCTCAGGTATTCTGTAGCCTGTTTTTGTTATCCCTGCTGAGTCAATACACATTTAGGCATGATTTACTTTTCTCTCTTTTTTGTCCTTCTGTTTTGGAATGTAATCTCTTTTAAATTGTGCAGAAAAACATATATCTGGCATATCTGTGTTTTGAAATGATTTATAGAAATCATCTGAACTATGTTACTGAAGCACACTGAAAACAAGAATTCAATACATTTTGGTTTAGTGATTAAAAGCACTGATCAAATCTCATTATTTTAAGAAGACCTTTTTTGCAGCAGTCATTTTGATATGACAGAGTAAACCCAGGTACTTAATTAAGGTCCTGTTCCATTTAGTGTAGCAGTGTAGCAGCCTTTCCAGTGAACCAGCATGGTCAACAGCTACAGCAACAGTTAGAAAACTATCATACAACGCTTCAAAAAGTAAATAAAAAATAATTACCTGGTACCTCATTAGACACCCTCTTACCTTAGCTTATTTAATTTTGATGCTTTTAGAGAAAAAAAATATCTGACTTCTTCATTCTTCCTTTCTGGCTCCTCGACAGTCATCAACCGTGCGTATAGTTGCTTCTTTCTTTCTGTGTTATGCCAGATTGCGTTTGACTTGCACACAATCACCACCTACTTTACCAGAGACATTGTGGCGTCTTTCCACTCATTTACTTATTAAAATGTGATCTGTATTTGGATTGGATTTGCAGTGGTTCCCAAACTGGGGCAGCTAGCTCCCTTGAGGGGGTGGTGAGCCACTGCAGGAGGGCCATGGCAGACCAGGGGAGAAATAAACAGTGAAACAAAGTTAATTGATTATAATCTATGTAGGAGAAATAAATAAGAGTTTCTGATTATATCCTGCTAACTTTTATTTCATTAAAATTCAGCTTTTGAATCTTTGGACTTTTTTATCAGTTCCCTCCTCAATTATTGTTAATGATTGATAAAAAATTGTGGCATTATTTTAATACCAGCTGTATATGCGGTGCATGAGTAGTGTTCTAGCTGTTCCTCAAAATTAAAAGTCCTCTGCTACTTCAGTGGTTATATAAGGGGAAACAAATGCATGTGTTCTAAATATTGAGGGGGATGTGTCCCCTGCTCCTCGCCGCAAACTATGCCTACGACAGCCATATCCCCCACACCTCCACCCCACTGTCCACAGTAAGGCCTACAAATACTTTTAATTCTGAAACAGTTGATTTTAGAGTACAAATACTTAAATCACAGGCTCTGTCTCCATCTGTGATGAATTGAAGGACTGAAGCACCTTTAATGGCCTGGTTGCTGAATTGAAGCAGTGCAATTTATTGATTTATATCTCTTTTATATGTGAGAGACTAGAAACAGCATTTTCTACCATTTCATATGAAAAATTACTTAAATTATTAATCGATTATTCAAGTTTTTTTTTTTTTTTTTACCACTTGCCTGGTTGGGTAAGTGAGTTGCCTGATTTACTTGTCATAAATAGACATTTAGGACCCAATCACAGGAAATGAATCTGCCTCCTCAACTGTTCTTTCAGGTCTGACCCTGCTGTTATTTAATTCATGACAAACAGAAATAGCTACATGAACTGTATATAAGTGACAATAAGATTGAAGCTCCATACTCTGATTATGTAATACTATGTTATGTTAATCTGTGTATTTTTGATTATTGGTTTTAACTGGTTGTGTTTTGGTATGCCTAAAAATGTCATCCAGGGATTTGTTGTGGAACACACATTTTCATTCATTTAGTTTTTGTTTTCCAAATTGAAGGACACGGTGATGCAGGAGCACAGCTGCATGCAGATCAGATGAAGACCAAGACAGGATGGAGGAATGAAGAAGAAACTGCAGAGGAGCAGGAGGAGGTGAAGCTTTTCATTGAGACATTCAGGCCTAAATTTACTCTCACTCTCTTACTCTACACACTGTAGTCAATTTTAAGCAGAGACGTAACCGAGACATTGCCTGAAGATATCAGATCTCATGAGGACAAACTGTACAATTGATTATTGCTTTTTCAGCTTTCTGGCTGTGAACAAAGTTAATTGTCCTTTTATGGCTGAAATGTCTTGTGACACCAGATGTTTTTGCTAACTAGACTTCTCTTGTGTACTGAAAAAGACTTTCTTTTACTTTGTTACCTTGTGGATGTTTAGATTGACTGTAATTTATAGTGATCCTAGTTCGATCATTGATTGAATATGTTGACTTAAGTATCCTCAAGCCTAACAATTAAGGATTCCTTAGGACAACAAATTGGAGGCCCATGATCTAATGTGCATCTGTTATGGGGTTCCTTATATGAATAATTTGGAAACCCCTGTAATGAATAATGTTCAGTAGTTTCACTTAAATTCATTAAATGCAAACTGCAATTGAAGCACACAACAAATGCACCCTGGTTCATAGCAGCTTTTCATATCCGTTGATAATGGAGCATGCTACGAGTGACACACAAACAGCCAATCTTTTCACAGGAGTGAGGTTCAATTACACCATCAATATGTTACACAAAAACAGAAACATTTACATTTCATAGTGACACATTTTTCAGCTATACCCTCTGTTGTTGATTTTTATCTTTTTGCTCATACATCAAAATGAGGATGTAGATGGGAGTTCAATATGTCTTATGCTGACACTGGTTTAAATAATACTTGGTCAAGGAGAATGAAGAAATAATCAGTGCACACTTTGTCCTGTTGTTCCCTTCAATTCTGGAGTTTCAGTCCTACGGGATACTCTTTAAACACTCACAGATAGGGTCATGGTGAATCTATGCCCAAATAAGGTTAGACCCAACACATCTACCGCATATAGAATTAGTCAGTTGGTCTGCAAATCCAAACACAGAAATGTCATGACATGATAACAGTTACGTCTTCTCCGATCAGAGAGACAGGACTCTGACCTTAGGTGCTGTTGCAACTTGTTCCCCCATATATCTGAAAGGAGAAGACAGCTGCATCTACTGTCTAGAAGAAAGACAGTATGTCTGTTAAAAGTTAGTACAGGTTTCTCAGTGACTCCAAGGTCTTAGTGTGGTACACATAAAGGTAAATGAGTGCAGTGTTGCCTTGTTCAGACTGCCAGATCAAATCTGTTTCTTGGCATATCAAGACTGATTTTGGAAAGTCTGCTGAGCAAAATACCACATGCAATGCAATTGTTAAGTTAAGTTTTGCTTGGTAAGTTTATGCACTGACATAATTATTGAGTGACTTGTACTAACTGACCATTCGTATAACATATCCACAGCTGATATAGTCTTAATATGGTCATTGTAAGCTGTGGGACAATTAAAACAATATGATATGTTTTGTTGTGTGCCACAGAGAACACTCAGATTTGCAGACTGCAAGTTTGAACCAGTTACTGTCAAACATGAAGACACACCTGAAGAGCAACCAGAGCTGAGAGGTTAATATACAATATTACTGCTAAAATAACATTATTGCCTCAGTAATGTTCATTCTAATGACTGTGATTACCTTTTGTTGTTCTTTTGAGTAGGTTCTCCTGTAGCCTCAGCCGCCTGTTCTCAGGTGGGAGACCATCCTCAGCATCAGAATGCAGCAGGGCAGACTTCACAGTTCTGCAGTGAACCTACAGAGGGCAGCAAAGATCTACACACAGACTGCAAGCAGTCTGTGGAAACGCGGTGCCAGTTGAGTATCTCCCCAAGTGGAGATCAGTTCATTGATCTTGGATTTCATATTAAAAGCGAATCAAAAAGTCCAGACCTTCAGACTCCAAGTGAAGATGTGAGTATGAGCTTTGAGCTCCAACAAGGATTTCTGTGTCAGATTTACAGCGACTGTGGAGGGCTCCCTGTGGGCAGCAGTCTGCCAGACACCCCAGCACTTACATGTTCCAGCAGCTTACACCCATCAGACAACCAGCACATCTCAGAAACATTGGACAGCCCTGGCTTCTCCTTAAATAGGCAGCAGATTGCAGACAGAGACACATCCAGCCACCAAGGAAACCCACTTGAGAGGGGAAGCCGAAGCTGCAATATCACAGCCTCTGGTGTCAGTCGAATAACTGGGCGTTTCAGGTACCAATGTGATTTCTGTGGGAAGGGTTTCCCTTTCCTGAGCATGATGAAAGGCCACAGGCTCACACACACAGGGGAGAGGACACAGGTCTGTGGACACTGCGGGAAGAGTTTCATTAGACGGAGCCACCTGACACGCCATGAGAGGCTGCATTTGGACATCCGGCCATTTATCTGCCACATATGTGGCCGCAAGTTTTCTCGTAGCACCCACCTCAATGCACACATGAAGACCCACTCCAGGTGAACATAAGAGATCTCTGTACACCTTTTCCACCAGCATGGAACCTGCTCCACTCCAGTTCCTGTGCCTAATTTTGAACTTTTCTGAGCACTTCCACCAAAAATAACCTGGTTCTGAACTCAGTAGGTTGTTCCGAGCTGAAACCAAAACAGCATATTTCCCTTGGGAACCAAAATGGGCCTGTCATATTCTACAGGTTGTTGTGCATTGATGACATACTTGATTATAATGGTTCCGCTCAAAACTGGTGAAAACACGTGCTGGTTCACTAGATAGTAGCAAGGTTCCAAGAATCTTCAAAGTAACAGGTTCAAGAACCAGCACTAATTTGCTTCTAAAGGGCTTTCTACAAGTTGCTATAAGAATTGTGCATGTACCATCATGCTCGTGTTAATGACAGACAGCTCAGCTGTATCTCATCTGTTTTTTTTGCTCTTAAATGTTTAATAAATAAATATTTTTTACCATGTATTTATATATTTTTTTATGTTTTGTTTTGTTTTTAATATTTGCTTTGTGTACGTTGTGCTGCTCTCACCCTGCTACCATCAGTGACAGGCAGATATTCTCTCTGATCAACCCTGCTCAGCACAAAATAGCAGAAAAAGTAAGTGACTAGCCATTGAAGAGCCAGATAACTTGTCAGGAGATGACCAAAACAGAGCTAAAAGAAGAGTGAATATTAGACTTTCATCCTCTAATCAGGTGGAATCAGATGAAAAACACAGCTCTACTGATCCTGTGACCAAAAGTAAATTAAGGCAGCTGTCAGGGAAGAGTTTGATATTTTGAGAAACGAGATTATTTGCATTTTTTTTTAACCATTCTTCCCTGTCACCTTTAGGAGTAAAGAATTATCTTAACCTACCTGACAGATTCTTTGCTTAACCTTTTCTCGGTATGTTTGCCTGTTTGGACTGTATTCCTGGTTTGGACCCTGATCTGCCTTGAGACTCACTGAACTGATCGTGTCTGCCTCCTTTTGACTTCATTTGGGTCCAATCCCTGTTGCCTGTATTCATCCCTGTGGCAGCGTCACCCCTGTCTGTTTGGTAAATATGAAGTTACCACTAGCAGCTGCCTAGCCTACCTCTGGACAAAAACAAGTGAGCCATTTCCCCCTGTTTCTTTTGCTAAGCTATATGCTAACAACCCTGGCTTTCAAGCATCTAGAAACTTGACACAAACCCCTGTCATTTGCAAAGAGATAAAGGATAAATAAATATAGGACTATGTCTGTCTGACTGACGTGCCTGATCCTTGGATTTCCTAACCAAAGCTTTTTTGATATGTTTGCCTGTTTGGACTCAAACAGTTCTGTCCGGCACTTTTTGTGTCATAAAGACATAAGGGTAGTGTGGGAGCAGACCAAGAATTGCTTTATACACTGCCTGGCCAAAAAAAAGTCACACACTCTTATTTCATTGGACCGCCTTTAGTTTTGATTATGGCACACATTTGCCATGCATCATTTGGACAAGCTGATGCAGTGTCACAACATTAATTTCTGTCCAGACTCAGAGTTGCATTAATTTTTCACCAATATCTTGTATTGATGATGGGAGAGTCAGTCTGCTGTGTTAAGTCTTCTCCAGCACATGACAAACCTGACAAACTTAAATGACTGAAGCCGAACTGTTCAGGAAATATTCTTACATAAGTAACTGATTTCTCCTACACATTTATTCCATATCAAACTTATTTCTACATGAATGAGAAGGATCACAAGGGTGATTACAAAAAGAAAAAAAAAAGCCAAATTCATCATAATGTTTCTAATGCCATCATTATTATAAAGATACTACTCATAATATTCCTGTTCTCAGTGAGGTTGTATTGTAAACCAAATGTTTTATTTTACTTCTACTACTACTAATATTAATAAAAATTTATAATAAAATGGTAAAGTAATAAAACAGGCAGAGGCTAGAGCTGCTGGAGAGAAAAAGAATATTAATTAACAAATGAAGATTAATGAAAATAAGTTAAATAAAATTATTACTTTATCACAATTGTCACTAAAAGGAAGAATTCCCCACCATATTATCATCTGGATGAATAATAGAATATACACAGAGTTATCCCGTAATCCACAAGTAAACTGTTAGTGAGAATTAGTGCGTATAATAGACCCATATGTTAATGTGTGTTCCCGCCCTGTGTCCACCTGTTGTCATTATCACATGGATCTCGGACAGACTGGGACAGTGAGGTGCAACTCTGCTCACCGGACAGACAAACTGCGGTTCTGTCGGTGTGAGGTGCATCATCATCACTGTCCTGCTGAGTCCCCTGCACAAGAGAACTACATACCGGGTGTCTGGATCAGCTGGAGATACAAGGTAAACATCATTTTAAATATCAATCATAAAGCAGGTGTTTGCGTGTTTGGTTACGGGACTCAGGTGAGTTGAGTCAATATGTCTTCACACAGAGACTGTTTGTAGGCATTATACTCATATTTACGGTAACAAATGTCCACTCATGTTGTGTTTACTGATAAATGATAAAAAGCCATGTGAGGGTCCCGTTATTACGGTGTAATTTGTTGTGTCTTGTGTCCACGTTGTGCCATGTGCGCATAGATTAAATGAACTAATCTGGATTATGGTCAGCACCTCCTGGCGATAACTGTCCAACTTGTCCTCATGTTGTGAGGTGGACATGAGACGAAAAAGTTAAGAAACTTTTTTTTTTTCTTTTGTGGATAGTGTATGTTAAGCAGCGTTGGAAACCTACTTGGTATATTTATTCAAGTACTGTTCTTAATGAATCTACAATTTTGACATAATTGTAGGTCTGTTTACATTTTTTGCGACTTAATACTTAGGCTGAACTAAATTCCAGAGGTAAATCTGTATAATGTATTTTTTACTCCACTACGTTTATTTTGCGCTGACATTATATGATAATATATTATCAGGTATTATACTACTAATCGAGCCAGTAATATACAAAGCATCTAAGACAGGGGTCCCTAACAGTCCCTCGGACTGATTAAAAAAAAAAAAAAAAGACAAAATTGGTGACAAACCAAACCTGGGTGTCCACACAAATAAGTCTTTGTGTGAAACACTGCAGACTGAAACATCGTGCTGTTTACAGACAGTTTGCTGTCATTAGTTTGACAGAGAGAGAGACAGAGAGGGTCGTGTCTAGAAGGGAATCCTAGACCCGCGAAAGATCGCGCGAGTTTGATTATTTTAGTAGAAATAACGAACACAAATCTCGCGAGAATTGTGCAAATAAAGAGTTACCTTCTAGACACGACCGAAAAAGGTGCGCAGCTCCAAAAATAGAGAATCATGTCGTGGTGTCGATGTTTTTAATGTGACCTGCTGTAATGGAAAAAATACTCAGATTCTTTATTTAGGTATTTTTACACCGTGGTATTAGTGTTTTTACTTAATTACAATTTAAAAATCTTGCATGTTATTGTTTCCTTTTTTGAAAAATCAACATTTTTATTGCTGTTGTTGTACTTTAATGGTATTCTTATTGGCATTTTTTGATGACTAAATACAGACCTGCAAACTCGTAAGAGGAGAAAAAGGTGGCATGTTGGTAAACCAGTCCCCTGTCCTCTGGTAGTCTGGGAGCGTCTGTCCTGCTCCAGAAGAAACATGTTGTGATTTTAACATGTGAACAAAACATTCTGGTGACTGTTTCAGTTAAAAGAGTTAGTTCCATCTTCTGTTTGCGGTTTCTGCAGACATTACTACCTTTACTTTTACCTTTGTAAAAGTAGAAAGTAAAGTAAAAACAGTAAAAATAAATCTACAGTAAAAGTAAAGTTACTTTACTGAGTATTTTTACTTTAGTAATTTTTAGTTGTTCATTTAATAGACCTGTCTTATCTTCTCTTTTGTATATTACCATTGTTCTTAAATAAAGCAAAAGTAATAGAAAAAAATGCAGAACATGCAATATTTCATATCTGATTACTCGATTAATCGGCAGAATAATTGATAGATTATACTTAAATTTTACTGGTCTGGCCCACTTGAGATCAAATTGGTCTGTATGTGGCCCCTGAACCAAAATGAGTTTGACACGCCCCTGATGTAGACGTCGATACAACTACTACACTACTTCAGTACTCTCATAACACAAGTTAGATATTATGATGTTTTGGACCTTTGCTTTAGGAAATTTTCTCTAACTGGACCACTTTGCATTTTAGTTGAATATGCCTGATCTAAGATTTCCTCCACATTGACAGCTAACAATAAAATGCTCTTATGTATAAACATTGTGGGGAAAATGTTTTAACCTAAAAAAGTCAGTGTCTGGTCTTAAAATTTTAGTTGGCTAAATTTGAAAAGACAAGTTGAGGTGACTTTTCTAGTCAAATAAACTTGATATTAATGAGTGTTTGAGTAGCTCCAGGATTTCTCTGACAGTTTCAGATTTCATTTGTTAAAGTTTTTCAAGGCAGAGTACAACAGAATAAAAACTGTTTTAGAACTGTTGCACACTTGAATAAAGAGTCAGTGTGATTTTTGATTTTCTTCCTTTACAATTCCAGCTTGTTTGCTGAAAATACACAGATGAAACAGTACATCACGTTCTGACACACCTCTGTCCAACTCAGCACAAAGAGCCCTTATTTACATCTGGCTCATATACAAATTAGTCTCTAACCAATGCAACACCACAATACACACCATTACCTTTGTGTGCCTTTATTTATACCTGGCTCATATACAAATTAGTCTCTAACCAATGCAACGCCACAATACACACCATTACCTTTGTGTGCCTTTATTTATACCTGGCTCATATACAAATTAGTCTCTAACCAATGCAACGCCACAATACACATAATTACCTTTGTGTGCCTTTATTTATACCTGGCTCATATACAAATTAGTCTCTAACCAATGCAACACCACAATACACCCAAGTATCTTCGTGTGCCTTTATTTACATCTGGCCCATATACAAATTAGTCTCTAACCAATGCAACACCACAATACACATAATTACCTTTGTGTGCCTTTATTTATACCTGGCCCATATACAAATTAGTCTCTAACCAATGCAACACCACAATACACATAATTACCTTTGTGTGCCTTTATTTATACCTGGCCCATATACAAATTAGTCTCTAACCAATGCAACGCCACAATACACATAATTACCTTTGTGTGCCTTTATTTACATCTGGCCCATATACAAATTAGTCTCTAACCAATGCAACACCACAATACACATAATTACCTTTGTGTGCCTTTATTTACATCTGGCCCATATACAAATTAGTCTCTCACCAATGCAACACCACAATACACACAATTACCTTTGTGTGCCTTTATTTACATCTGGCTTTTATACAAATTAGTCTCTAACCAATGCAACACAATACACCCAAGTATCTTCGTGTGCCTTTATTTACATCTGGCAGAGATGCTCACTTTAAGAGATGCTCCCTCTTGTGTCTTGATATGCAGGATTTTGGCAGGCAGGACATTTTACCTTTGGAACATTGTGTGTTTTATATTGCTATAATGAAATTAAATTACAATTAAATGAAATTAAATGGCAATTACATTAAATAAAATATGGGGGGTGACTTTTTACAATAACAGTTTGTATTTATGAACTTCTTGTTTCATGAACTCATCTTCACAAAACAGTGCATCCTGAAATGTGTCAAACATAACAGAGCATAAACCCTAAAATAAATAAGTCATTTCTAAATCTTTTCAAGAGCACAGGGAACAAAGGAGAGCTAATGTCTTTGTCTCTTGTGAAATCAAGAGCGTAATCTGAAATGAAATTATTTATAAAACAATTTAAAGGTATAATGTGCAGCATTTTCCAAAAAACCAACATTGTACATACTCATATAACATAATCCTTTTCAATCATCACTTATGACCCACTAGAAGTGTTGGTGGTGGCTGTATCTGAAGAAACCCTGCCCTCTGCCTGTATTTTCTTTTCTTTCTCATTATTTTGGACATTTCCCCAGCAAGAAATGTTGATATTTGATGTCATACATTTAGGAAACAGCTCAGACAAATCCTACTCACTTGATCTTAAAGGGCATGTGGGTTAAAAGCTCATGTCACCACGGTCTGGAGAGGTGAGATTACTTAAATCTGAACGCTATTTACATTAAATTACCAGCATGAACAGAGACAGTGAAGTCTCTTACTGTATCTAGGGCCACATACATGGTGTGACATTGTGTAAACTGGACACTGACCTCACTAATTCTGCTTATCACATACTGATTCATTGTTATCTCCCTCCAACGTGTCTTGGCTTAAGTGGTCTCAGAAAATTCAAGAACTTGTTTCAGGGTCATTTTCACAACTGAAACTAATAAAACGACTCCATTACACCAGCACACTGAGTGTGGTATTTATCCTTTGAAACTGCTTCACTAATGCTTCTCAATCCTGGAGCATCTGTTGTGTGGGCATGAAACAAGATGTCGCATCAAATTGTATTGTACTGCTGAAAATCTCTTACACTTGTTTTTGTTTCTCTGTCTTTAATCATTAATCACAGCACCATACTTGCTAAAGGGAACTTCTGCTTAATAAAACTGCTTTAAGAGGAATCGCAGGAACAGAAAACTGAAGAGAAAAAGAGAGACGACACCAACTTCCTCTGCAGACTGAACTCATACTGGAAATAAACTTGTTGGCGACCTGGAGAAGGGGAGTGAAGCATGCAGGGATCCGAGGTTGGCAACAGGCTGCGCTACAGGCTGACTCTGGCCTCAGGGATGCTGGAATGTCTGTGTTTTGCCGGTGTGGTGTTTGGTTTTGCCTCTCTGATGTTTGTGCTGAAGGAGGACGGCTACTTCAGTCACATGTGTGACGATGTCCCAGATACCAACAGCACCCTGGCCAGTAGAGGTGAGCAGCTCTGGAGCCATTTATAACTACACAGGGCAGGGGTCCTGTTCCATGGAGGTCACCATGTTGAACTGCCATGTTTCTACAGTAGCCCAGAAAAGACAAACTAAACACTGGTTCTAGATATCACCTTTCACTTTTCATTTTCGCTCCAGAGGTTCTCCTACACATAGACATGCATACATAGATGCTGCATTGGCCTTTGGATCATACATCACTATTTTTTCTAACTTTTTCAAGTAGATCATGAACGTTTGAATAAAACATGACTTATTGAAATGTAAACGTCATAGTGATTTTTTCCCCAGTTTCCCTCAGTTTACATGTATTTGCTCACAGGCTAGTCTTGCCCAGTCCAATATGGCAGGGACACTGACGTATTGCAGCAATGGCCCAAAGTGGTCAATGTGATGTCTTTGTACACATATAATGTCTATTATCCAGCATGCTTGGAAGGGGAGAGTGAGGCAACATGTTTACAATGCAAGCTCACCACTAGATGCCACTAAATCCTACACACTCCATGTTTGTGTTTTAAAGGACCAGCCTTTAAAGCATTAACATGCAGGTAAACAGAGTGGATTTCCCTGTTTTAAACTTGCTTTCAGCTGATAGGAGTCATTTTAAGTTACTGCGGATGAAAACATTTCCTGATTTTGCTGCTTCATAATAAAAAAAAACTATCACAACAAAATAATAGGGGGGGGGGGGGGCTTTTATTGTGAATAATTTACAGGAAATGACATTTGTTTATCCACTGATTTACACTTACTTGACAGAAGCAAAGCCCGTCATCATTTAAAATCCACTCTCTTTGTTCTTTCTAAAGTTTTCATAGAACTGAATATTCTGTGGGTGTTGAAAAAAAGTTAATTTTGTCAAAAACGCTGGCACTGGCTGACTAACCTGCCAAGTCAAACAAAGTCAGGCCAAGCGAGCACATGTGTATGGAAAAGGGTCTAATGTCATTTAATTCATCATTTTAATGATAAGAATGCAACTTTAAAATAACCTAGAAATTGCAGTATACACATGAAGTAGTATGCTGAGCACTGCCAATATCCTGAGTGAAAACTGCTCTTTTGAGGTGTTCTCTTCAATGTGGAATTTCTCATCAGTTCAGGTCCAGTTTTCTTAACATCCCATAACGTCCCAAGCTTTCTTTCCGTTTCTCTTTCTCACAGACTGCAGTAGACAGGATGAGCAGTTCTCCCTGGTCTTCACCATCGCCTCGTTCCTCAACAACTTCCTAAGTCTGGTCAATGGCTACCTGTTTGATCGATTTGGCACCATGGTGACGAGGCTGCTGGGAATGTGAGTTCATCTTATTTTTCTCTTTACAAGCAACACTGCAATTGACAACCAAGCCAGGATCCATTTTTGCAGTGCCATGGGCATGTTGTTTAAGTGAAATAGTTTTATATCAAACATTTAAAAAAATCTGTTGAAAAATACATTAATAATAAACAAAAACCTAAAACAAAACAAAACAAAACAGAATGTACAATGTTTTCTGATTAAGAATGCACCTTTATTCCCAGAACTGCAATGTTCTTTGCCAGCTTAACTTGCAGATGTCCTATACGAGGTTTCCAGCAGATTTGTAGTCTAATATCACACCTAGAGAGTTTTTTCATATACTCTTTTTATATTAACATTTAAAGTCCAGGTTATAGTTAACTGGCAAATGGCTTTTCATTCATATTTTCCTTGTGTGTACTTTACGAGACAATAGTCAGGCCCAAGACTGCATAATGAAACAAAAGATTTTAAAGATCGGCAGGCAAAACAAGGGGTTTATTAACGTGTGATTAAACTCATGATGATACCCGTACGGGAACCATGAGCTCAAAAGTGTACTTCAGTTCAGTTGTTGCAGCAGTTTACAGTTAGGGTGAAGGGGGATCTTTCAGAGTTACAGAGATAAAAGTAGGGAGTGTCTAGCAGAGGTAGAGAGATTACACTCAAGCAGAGCCCACCTCCTTTGACCCTGTTTGGCCTTTGTATTCACACTGACAATATCATCACTTTACAATATAACTAATCGTTTTCCTGGCAAACAAAGTTCTCTTTGACCCACAGCCATCTGTTCATAAATCATACATTTCACTGATAACGTGCCTGCAGATGTGCGACACATTCACATGGATGTTGGTGCATAAAAAGCTCCTCAAAGCAAATATGTCCCACTGATACCAATAATAGTATCAGACATTTTTTTTATGGTATCACACATGGACTTGTTCTCGCTTTTCTGAGACAGTCAGGAATTTTGATTTCTACAGCTTCAGTGTTACACATTGACAATTTAGGTTACTTATTTATTTTTCAGTGAGCATGGTGCATATCTTTAGACCATGTGATAGAAGTTATCAAGAGCCCACACTTAGATAACGTGTTTTTCAAGTCTTACTGCTTATTTATTAAATAAATTAAGTAAATCTTTCACTCGTAGAATGCGTCAGTTATTTCATCTCATGCCAGTCAGATGAAAGTGAGATTTGCCCATCAAAATATAATAAATACACATCATAGTGTACTTATGATTTTAATGTTGTACTTATTTTTTGTGAAAATACTTCTCAGCTACTGTGTCTGAGTGTATGTATGGTTTGGTGGATAAATGTAGCTGCTCTAAATTCAGTCATATTTCTCTCTCCAGATTTTTGTACACGACTGGAACCCTCCTTGTGGCCTTCTCCAGTGCGGGTAGGTGCATACACAAACATTCACAGCATACATCAAGTAATCAAGATGTTTTCAGGCAGTTCACGAAACCTTTTCAATATTAAAAGCAAGTAAATAACTTCATTTAAAAGGGACAGTTCACCCCCAAATCAAAAACACATATTTTTAACGATAGCCTATAGTGCTATTTATCAATCCAGATTGGTTTGGTGTGAACTAAAGAGTTTTGGAGATACTGACCATAGCAATGTCTGCCTTCTCTCCACTATAATGGGCCTAAATGGCACTTGGCTTTGTACTGAAAATAAAATAGTTCCCTACATGAAACTGCTCACAACAAGGTCCTTGGATTATTTTTTAGTAACCGGGTCAAGATTTCTGGAAAGGGTTAACTAATGCATGAAGTAACGCAGGATGTATCATGAATTCCTGTTGCCCACTACTGACAAATTAATGCAATTAGTTTGCATAAAATAACATTTACACCACATTTAATTAAGGAACAATTAGTTAAGGAATATTAATTCACAGTTACTTCACACATTGATTGATACATTAATTGATAGAGCAATATATATATATGGTTTCCCATCCTCAGTGTGAAGTTAATGGCTCCTTGTTCAGCACAGGAAAAAACATGGCAGTTATACTAAAAACCCAGGTGACTTGGATGCAATGTGTAAATCATGTCATTTCCATAAGTCTGAAGGTGCTGATTGAAGTTTAATCTTCCATTGTCATGTAGTACTTTCAGAGCTGCTTTTTCCTGCCTTGTCCTGCATCGCTTTGGGAGGAATCCTGCTCCTCCTGACTAACATGCAGGTGAATTCTGATTTTTGTTTAGATATTTTGGCATAGGAACATACTGTGTGTTCAAACCCCTTTAACATTTCCTAAAATGTTTTTGTATGGCTGAATTGTGTCTCTGTGTGGCGGTAAGGTTGGCAACTTGTTCGCTGCTCATCGCTCCACCATCATCACCCTCTACAACGGTGCCTTTGACTCGTCTTCTGCTGTGTTTCTCATCATCAAGGTAAAAGGAGTGCACATATGCCAGTAGAGCCATTATGATGCAGTGTTCTGGCCACATTTTAAATCATTTACCAGATGGCTAGTTGTCAAAATATAATATCAGTATAATATATTCACATTGCAGGATGGTTGCAATTGGTCACTGATCATTTTCAGCACAAATCCTTTTCTTTTCTACCAGGTATCATAAGAGGTGCAGTAGTTTTTCTCAAAATAACAAAAGCATGTACATTTCAACATCAAACACACCCTTTGTTTATTGATTTTCTCACAAAATTACAAAAAAGCAAAGTGCAATCACTCAATAAAAAATTGCAAACATAACCACATCCCCTCTCCCCATGGTGCATACCTCCCCTGAAGTTACAAAAAAAAACCTATAAACAACTATGATAAATACAAACATATATAAAGTATAAAACCACAATAAATTAGACTTGTGGTTCCCAGACCTTTTCTAGCAGACCCTCCTTCAGAAGCCAAAAAACTTTCAAAGACAGTGAATGACAGAGCTCTTGACTTGAAAGTTGCATATCTTTTCAAATTTATTTGAGGAACCAGATAAATTAGTTGAATGTTTTCAAATTTAAGAAACTGTAGTACCTCTCTATCCCAATGGGTATGATGGAATATCTGCAGAATATCAGTGGCCAAGTGATTGCTATCATATCTTTTTTTTGTGGAAAAGAGAATAGGCAAAAATGCTGGCATGCCAGATAATTTGTTTTTAAATGCAGTTTTTCTCTGCTTTTTCAGATTCTGTATGAACAGGGAGTCTCTCTTCGCACCTCCTTCCTTGTTTTGTCCTTCTGCAGCATCATACACCTGTTGAGGACCTTCCTGCTGATGCCCAGAACCCACATCCCCTACTCTCTGCCACAGCACTACACCTACGGGTGAGCTTGTCTTTGAAGCAGCTACTGTATCACTTCACAAAGGTCATCTTCACAGATCAGACATGACATTCACTTTTCCCGACGCACAGATTGAATTGTGGGCAGGGCAACACTTACAATGCGGAGCAGGTTGAGAACATGAGGGACGGTGAGATGACAGTTTCACAGGAGTCCAGTGAGAGGGACGATACACCTGAGGACGAGACAGAAGCCCAAGACTCGGGAAAAGGTTTTTATCCTCCCTGCTGCTGTAACCTCCACATTCACACTGACTTATTAGGGTAAAGACAGATGTCACCGATGACACTATTTAAGATTCTGTTCCATTCAGGTCAAACAGAGTCAGGGTGCTGCTGCTGTGCATGTTGGCCCACTGGAAAGGCTCTGCTACACTAAATGGAACTGGGCCTCAATTGGTATTATTGGTAACACCTGTGTTTACTGTACTATATCATACCAATATGGCTACTGTGAAAAAGGTCTATTGTTTTGCAAAACTTTAATGTCTTACTTTAATTACTTACATTATCCCAAAAGTTTCCAAAAAGGATCAAACCCAGAGAAATCTGTCAATTAGTCAAGGTAATGGTGTGTGACATACTGTACATCAGAGAGTGAGGAAGGAAGTCAGTGGGTGTGATTAAATGCAGCATGAATAAAACTTTAAAACATTACCTTGTCCTTGACTGAGTCACGCCAGACAGATTTTTATCCGCTATGGTGGTTGTTTAACTAAGACGAAAACAATTCCCATGACCCCTGGCTGCAGAGCTTACATATTGTGCGTTTAATGGACATTGTAGTTTTCGGAGCAGTGAAAAGGTGACCACAATAACTGAGTTGCCTTGCCATGTGTTTAGTGGCGAGTTTCCGGAGCTGTGTGCTGTCCTGGTTCTTCCTGTGGCACGTGTTGTGGTTGTCCATAATGCAGCTGAGGCACTACCTCTTCATCGGCACGCTCAACCCCATGCTCAACCGGCTGGCCGACAATGACCCCAACCTGGGTAACTCATCAGAAATGTTCATGACTCTTGATCAATGACTGCTCCTTTAAAACGTTCTCCTTGTTCTGTAACTGACTGATATTTACTCCGTCTTCTCATCCTCACCATCCAACCCCAACCCCATCTTCCTCAGTGAGTCAGTACACCAATGCTTTCGCCATGACCCAGCTGTGCGGGGTGCTGTGTGCTCCCTGGAACGGACTCATCATGGATAGACACAAGGGAAAGCCTCTGGCTCCTGGTAAATAAATGAACGCTGTTACAACTGTGTGTGTGTGTGTGTGTTTGCAAATACAGCATCTTTACCGATCACTTCTTAATCCATTCTTCTTCTTGCAGGAGAAACAGAGCAGGAGGCAGACCTCCGCTCCTCCTCTCTGTCCCTGTTAATCACCTCCCTACAGTGCCTGCTGTTTTCTGTGTGTGCCTCCATTCCTTCCCTCCCACTGCAGTACCTCACCTTTGTTCTGCAAGTCCTCAATCGCTCCTTCCTCTATGGGGGAAATGCAGCATTCATTAGCATTGTGTGAGTAGCAATCGCACACACACACACACACACACACACACACACACACACACACACACACACAGAGGGGATGGACAATATAAGACAAAAACCTTACAACAGAATAGTCAGATGTGACAGCCATGACTTGGTCATTTCAGTGTTGTTACATTTACAGTTTAATATTTTTCAGAGGTGACTTATGAACAGTGTTTCTCTTTGATAATGCAGTTTTTCTATATATCGTCATACAGTATCTCTTGGGGATAGTTTGGGTAATTTGAAGTGTGTTTGGAACACATCAATAGTCAGTGTATTACCTACAGTGGATGGCAGATATCATGCCCCTAGTTTGGAGGAGAGAAGAGAACCTTTGCAGGAAGCTAAGCAATGTACTTCTGTGGGCAGGATCAGCACCTAATGTATTTCAGCCACCTAACAAAGGCAATGTCATTTTATGTCTACATTACATTTTGAATATTTTCTCTCTTCAAAGCAACGGTACTCCTTTGGAAATTTGTCATTTTAGCTCTTAGGCAGTTGCTACCGTTACCTTGATGTGTCGGTTTGTTTGTGTGACTTTGGTGTCTTCAGGGAACTTGGATTCAATAAAGTCACACAACAACACAAATAACCTAAACAATCAAGCAAGCCAGTCAGAAGTTTGGACACATCTTCTCTTTCAGTGTTTCTTTCTCCTACACTGTAGGTTAAAACTGGAGAGATGAAAACTATGAGATAACATATGGAATTACGTAGTAAGCAAAAAAATGAAAAAAACAAAACAAAAAACAAACAAACAAAAAAAAACCTCCAGAAAATGTGTTTTTGCTTTTTTTTGGAATTAAAAACATAAAATAGTCTTATACACTGTCTTCTGCACTTGCAATTCAAGATTCAGTATCATCGTTGCTATTAAATCTTTGATTGAACGTGTAGAGGACACTGTGCAAGATTCTTTTTGCTTTTTATTATCAACCCATGGTCTTCTACGCACCTGTCAACCTATAAGCATGCAAAAGTTTTTCCCCTTTGATATTTTAGATTCTTCAAAGTAGTCACCTTTGCTTTGATGACATGCTGTTCATATAATGTGAAGCATTTTTTATAATAAATAAGGAAAAACACTGAATGAGAAGTGTATCCAAACTTTTGTCTCTTTCTCTCTGTCAGTTTTCCAGCCTGTCACTTCGGGAAACTGTTCGGCCTGGTGATGACCATGTCTGCTGTTGTCTCTCTGCTGCAGTACCCCTGCTTTGCCCTCGTCAAAGGAGCTCTGAATGGAGACCCCTTTTATGTAAGTGCCCAAGAAAGTTTTACAAACAAACCAATGGGTAGATATCATGGATATGGACATGGATATCCTTGCGGTGGACACATGAATACATTTTGATGAGTGCTTACAATCTTAGTTTGTCCCACTGTTATGGTCAGCGGATTCATTTCAAAGTATGTCAACATGTAAAATGTCAAACTAAAGAGTAGTCTGATAATGTAACTGACTTTAGACAAATGGAAACCTGTTGTTCTGATCTGTTACAGGTGGACATTGCTCTGACTCTTCTTACACTGCTGGTGTTTATCCATCCTGTCTACGTCTTCATCCACTGCAGGAGAGCAGCCCGCCACAGAGAGGACAAGGCACAGACTGAGGTCACTAATGGCTCCAACATGGCTGACGCTAAGTTGTAGTTATAAAGATAAATAAGAGTTTTAGTCTCTGTCTAGAAATTTTACTTTACACTTTGTTATATACTGAGAAAACACATCTCATTTGCCTTTCTCTTTCTGTTCAGATTTTTTTAAACTAGAAAATAGATATTGCAGTATTTTGTACAACTACTGCTTTTTTTAAAGTCTAAGTGCATTTTAATATTTGTGAGTAACAGATACATTTTTTAAAATGTTTTGTATAATCTAAAATATATGGTGGTGGAGGGCAGTGTAGTTATTAAAAATTTTAAACTAAGTATAGTGACTGGACTACAAATTATTTGAGTACTCTACTGACTTTTCTGAGGTGTAATATCTTGTATACTAGATACTGTACTATATATTAATCACAGAGCACATAACACTACTGTGCTGTGTGCTATGTTGATACACAGGATATTATTAATGATTAAAATAAGAGCAGCTTAAATTGTGTATATTTAATTTGAAAAAGTATGTGCCATAATATATATTTACAGTACAGTAAGACATCAAAACAAAAAACAGTTAGTCTGCATGAACATGAATACGAACATCACAGTCTAAGACAATACAGACATTGTGCTAATAAGCTTCATCCGTTGTGTTAACAGTGTACAATGTAATGGTGCTGAAAAAGTGGATCATACTATGTAAAACATTTTAGGTTTCACTAAACACTTTCTTAAATTCTGTTAGTAATTTGCTGACCAAAAAAAAAAAAACAGAATTAAGTAATCAAATAATCAGTCTTTGGAGTATTCTTTCTTAATGCACTGAATCATAATGCAGAAATCAAAATGCTAATCCAAAAACAAAGGCACATGGTAGTTTCTCACAATGCTACCATGGAGAACTTCCACCTATGTTTTGACCATTCACTATACTGTGTATAAAAATGGACGACATGACAGCTCCCCAAAAGTGAAGCAAAAAAAAAAAAAAAAAAGAGGTCATAAATCCTGCTGCTCCATGTTAGCAGAGGGAACATGAGCCAAACTAAAAGACTGAAGTACACATCGAATAAATTGTTCCCAAAAGCTGGTTTCTGTAATTATAGATAGTTCTTATCATGCTGATGGTTGTTCAAGTGTTTGATTATCTTATAAGTTGGGTTTTAATTCGTTACTTGATGCTATAAAAGGCAGGTTTCACATCAGGATTGACAGCTGAGCCCTGCTTGCGATTGAGTCAGCTGGGTGTATGGGCGGGACCTTGATACCCGGGCTCCAACCCTGATCACTACTGCATAGACTCTGGCAGCAAATGATGTCACCAGTGCTTGTATCAAGGGTATTTCGGTTTCATTTTTGTACAGTGGGAGTAAGTGGAGATGTGCCGTCCAGCTTTATACAGTCAACGGTTTAACAGGCAATCTACACACTTGTAATCACAGTTATGCACATATATTAGAAATCAGCATTAAGGATAAAAAATAAAAATTAGGAATACCTAATACCAGTCTATTGTATGATTATATTCAAAAGAGGTAAGGCACTAGGCGCTACAAGGTACTTAATACACAGAGCAAAGTTCACTGTAAGTATAACAGTCCAAACTATACACAGTAATAAAAAAAATATTTTCTTTATCTCCGTCTCTATCTTATCATTAGTCTCAACCGTCAATCTCACTCAAAGACTCTCCTCCTAAGGCTGGCTTTACACAGTGAAACTTTAAAGCAAACAGTTGCAAGTTGCAAACTGCATGAAAAATAATTTCCAGGCAACTTGACAGTTACATGAAGCAATTAAAAAGTAATCAGTCTCATGCAACACAATTTAACAGTTAATTTCACTAAAATTAGCTACTTTGGTCATTTCTTTAATAATAACCGTTATCTCACTATATTATATCCAGAGGGAAGTGCCATTGTCATCTGATTTTGTATAATTTTCTTGCCTGATAATAACAATTTGGCGGTTTCACACTGTATTCAAGGAGTTTAATCCAATGAACCTCTGGTGAGTGCATCCTCACTGTGATTCAAGGAAAATAAATAAATAAATACATAAATAGCTCTTTGTTGCCACCTCCTGGCATTAGTGTGAAATTGTAGCTTAATACATAATTGTATTTTTTTTGTTTGAAATGGGAAACTGTTTTAACCATCTGACACGTTATCAGCTCTTTGACTGGCTGTTGCATGAAACTATGCAACTCAACAGCAACTTTCAGCCAACTAAAGTTTTGTGAAAGTTTCACAATGTAAAGCTTGGCTAATGCATTTATTTTACAATTTTATCTGACCTCTGTATTTACTGCATCCAACCTCAGTATCTGTCAGGTGGGCATATTGTGCTCTTCCTCTTTTTTCATCAGGCTAATTTTGTGTCAGGACTTTGGTTAACGGTTTGAATCAGGTTCAAATTTGGATGAGGGTGTAGCTAAGAGGGTGAAATTCTGAGCTTGCAGAAAAAGGAATGAATGTTGCGCGAGTGTTTACGGGACCTTTTCAATCCCACTGTTCTTGTCGTCATTCCTACCAGCTGCCTGTCCACTCTCAGTGGTGGGCATGCGGTTGTGGTGCAGAAACAAGATTGAGTCTAAACTTTCTGGTGGGATGTTGGCTCTCTTCCTGTATGTGGCTCCCGCTCCTTCCTGCACAAAGTCCTGCGCAGCGTTACCTGCCACTGCAGGGGCGGCCAGGTAGGCCCGAGCCACCGTGGCCAACAGTGGAAACTGAACTGCCTTTGTCCTCCACCACTGCAGCGGCTCCACTCCCAAAGAAGTCCCCTTGTCGGCTCTGAAGACGGACATCTCCATGTCTACGGACTCCTCCACGGAGCTCTGCCTGCTCCTGGGAGCGGAGCTGAACAGGTCTCCCAGTAGGAACTCCATACCAGAGAGCCCGGCCTGAGAGCCAGGATCTGCCAGCTCTCTCTCATCAGCCTCTTCTACATCACTTTCTTCATCTTCATATAACTCCATCTCTCTGAAGTTGATTGGGCGGGATTCTTTGAGGCGCTTGGACCTCCGCAGGAAGTCACTCTCTGACTCTGGTGAAGCAGGTGAGGGGCTCCTCTTGATCTGGCTTTGCTTCATCACTTGGCCTCTCCTCCTGTCCTCCTTCACTATCCTGACGGCCTCTTTCTTCAGCCAATCAAAAGTGGCTGTCTGCTCCTATAAGTAAACACAACAAAAAGAGACAATTTGTACTCCAAAGTAGTTTTGCTTTGCACATTATTATAACTATGACTGGGGATTAATAAAGAGATTAGACAATTTATATAGAAGAATTTTTAGAAGAACAGATCAAGAAGGAAGGCTCAAAAGTTTGTTATTCAGTCTACCTCGCCAATGATGTTCAAGCATATTAGTCTGAGAAGTTGACAGAAACCTCTTAATGTTATAACTTATTGTTCAGTATCAGATGTGCATCATGGTATGGCATGGTAAGAGCTATTCACAGAGCAGGATATCTGTGATCACATAGTTCCAGATTAATATCTAAACTTACAATATCTACAAGATAGGACTATTTTATTTTGGCAAACTTCTTATACAGTGCTTGTGTTGAGACATTAGCTTTAGCTCCTAAGGATGGTTGGTATCTACTGCAACAACTGCAAAGCCCCTTGAGGCAACTTTGTGACTTGTCATACGGGGCTACATAAATAAAACTCAACTTTGGCTTCTTCATTAAATGAAAGATTTTGTAGGAAAACAAGCTTCTATTCTTGTAAGTTTCAAGCAATTTTGGCATCTGTATTGAAATTCAAGTATAGTATAATACCCAACCCACCAATTATGATCATTCTCTTAACTAGTGTCCCAAACAGTGATCGTCCAGCTGTAGTTTAGCAATCGTACCATTTGGAGGGTTGTGTCTTTATTTCTGTAATTGCATTACATGGGATGCCCAATATCTCCAAAACTTGACAACTCACACCAAAACTATCTAGATGGATACATTGCACTACTGGTCAGAGGAAGAGGGGTAAACTCTCCCTTTGATCATTTTGATAGGAAATCTGCCACTGTTATCATTGCAGAGTGTGCTTTGCAAGAACAGAAAGCTTAACATATGAATCAACAGCAACTAAACAGGCTCAATTTCCTGCATGTTAACTCTCTGGCTCACCTTCTCCTCCATGAATCCCAGCCCATGAAACTGGGGGTCGAGGGAACACGCCACACACAGAACCTTGTTGACAACAGGGTTGTTGTAACAGGCCGTCAAGTTCCGCCTCATCATCCTCTTCACTTCCTTTAGGATGGACGATGACTCCC
This sequence comes from Lutjanus erythropterus, assembly GCF_056507025.1. Classification (NCBI taxonomy): domain Eukaryota; kingdom Metazoa; phylum Chordata; class Actinopteri; order Lutjaniformes; family Lutjanidae; genus Lutjanus; species Lutjanus erythropterus. The sequence continues at coordinate 31,839,514 of NC_139319.1, read as the reverse complement.
CCGGTCGTGACACCAGGTGTCGAGACAGCAGGCCAGTGAGAATGGGTTTGATGAGGGACAGACGGGGGAAGGCCTCCTTGGCGAGAGTTCTACATGCCACATCCAGAGGTCTGAGAACCAAACACAGCTCCTCCAGAACCTTCCACTCAGATCGCAAACTTGCACTGCTTGTTGAAGTGGAGTTTGCATGGCAGCTGCCAGATGAACTGGACTCTGAAGAAGTGTCTTCTTTTGACAAGCCCTCACCTTTAATCTCTTTAATCATATCACAGAAAAGGCTTTTATGTTTGATAAGCATGCTCAGTAGAGGGTACAGCTTATTCCACGTTGGCCGGCTATGAGCCCAGGACTTCAGCTCTGCCTGCTCTTGCTTGGTCAGGGTCTGTAGCAGACTCTGGGTGTGGTGTAGATAAAAGCCTCTGTTTTGAGCAGGCGGCAGAAACAGGGCTGAGAGAATATCGTGGAATTGGCTGAGGGCCTTGGAGATGACGGGGTGTGACATCACTTCCTCAACGCAGCCTTGCACAGCGCTGAAGAAACACGGCACAGACGGTTGTCCTTCATTAGAATGGCTGTGTTCTGAGCCATGTGGTTCCTCGGGAGACACAGAGTCATCCCTCTCAAGAAATGTTGTTGAGTTCGGGTGAGGGACGCTTCCTGTGGCCTCGCCACCTTTCTCGCTCTTCAGTGGCCCCATCCTCATCTTGTTCCTTCCCTCCCCTCCCAGCAAGACCATGTTAGGCTGTGAGACTCCCCACTCCTGGGCCATCACTCTCACTTGAGCTTGTACTGCTCGAAGGCTGTAGTCCTTTGTCCCACTCTCTGTCAGTCTTTGGGTTGCCAGGGCCAGGTTCTGAAAATCAAAATTACAGTCTATGTAATGAGCCCAGAGGGTGAGGTACCGCTCAGTGTTGCCCTGCCAGTTATGGAACCAAACATCCACACTTAAAGTGACAAAGTGAGGAACTTCACTGCGATGGTAGGAGGGTCGCCCACGTCTCCTGGGCTCAAACTCGATTGGAGCAGTGTAGTCGCATATCTCTTCGGTTTCTCCAGTTCCCATTTTCCTCCACAGCAGCTGAGCTAGGTTTGTCTTGCCTTTAGCGTGGTGTTCCTTCAGGAGGTTCTCCAGCTGACAAGGTGAAGGCAGGTCCTTGTAAGAGGGCAGGAGGGTGTGGATCAGCTGTTTGAAGCCATTGCCCTCTACCAGAGCTGGGGGCTGAAGATCCATGATGAGAAAGTTTGCGATGGCGTTAGTCACATGAGCAGACAATACCAGGGGGACCGTACTGACCAGACCGCTGTTCATCATCATTGCCTGTGGGCGTTGAGCTTTGGTGAAAAAGAATACATTTTTGATCAGTAAATAAGCTTCAACAGTTTGATAATACATTTTTACAATGCCTTTTTTTGATAATACATTTTTACAATTCTGAACTAAACTAAACCTGTGTGGATGTAGAACTAAACCATGCAGATATCCAATCAGTGTTAATGGTAAATGTAGTCAGTTGAAACAGTGTACCAGGATGTATTGCGTGCAAGAGTCTGATGCCCACGCCCAAGTTGCTGTGTTTACCCACGCTAGCCTATAGATATTACTTGGTTGGGTGAAACAAAGTGTTACATGAAAAAATACTCATCTAGCATGCCCCCTGGTTACTCAGTGTCATGGTGTATGAGTAAGTAATTGTTACCATGCTAACACATAAAAATAAGATGGTGAATATGGTAAACATTGTAAACATCAGCATGTCAGCATCATCATTGTGAACATGTTGCCATGATAGCGTTAGCATTTAGCTCAATGCATTGCGTCAAAGGTGGCTGGTATGGATGTAGACTCTAAAGTCTTGCAATTATGACCATCATTTCACTTGTTAATTATAATTTTTTACTCACAAAACTAATTACTGAAATGTGAGAAAACACTACTTAAAAGAAATATTGACTGAACATACAACATGAGCAGGTTGTAAACACACCCCCAATTTAACTAAACTTATTTGGAATAGAGAACGAGGATAAACAGTAAAATGATTACCAAAACTATACTTTCTAAATATAGATCACAGTTTACAGTCTTCCTGGTTTAACTCTGACCTGCTCTACTTGTCATAGTTACTTTCCAGTGTAATGGGCCATCCACACCAGAAATGATAACTCTAACAATAATTATATATACATTGTTTAAAAACTTGATCTAACAATGTGGATCATGTGTCCAGAAAACAAGAATTTCCAAGTAATTCTTGGTCTGTTAAGACTTTGCGGTCAATATGTTACTACTGTATGTTTCCAGATAGCAGCAATTACTCTGGTGAGTACATAGTTATCATAACTGATAGAAATGATTGTGAAATCTATGAAAATAACAACCTGACCCAAGTTGTAATAAACGAGAACTTTCTTTTAATACTGTAACTTGGACATACTGTTATTAATTGTGCAATGTCAACAGGCAGCAGACAGCAGTAGTTACCTATTGGGAGAAGAGTCCGGTCCTTGGTACCGTCACGTGTCTTGATGTGGTGCTTGGTGGTCAGATGGTTTTGGATATCAACTGCTCCTCCTCCACAGCCCACACGCTCCCCACACAGCTTACACACCACAGTGCTCCGGTCCAGAGGCCGACCTGTTGGGTCCGGCTCAAACCCAAAAAAGTACCAGGGGCTGTGCTGCGTGACGTTTGGGTTACTCAGAAGTTTCTCAGTTCCAGGTATAAAATCATACGTACGTTCCACAGGGTGAGAGCTAGGGGACGGGAAGGGTATCAGGGCGGAGGAGGGGAAGGCAGAGCCATAAATCAAGCCTGAATCACTGGCTGCATCCGGGTTGGACATTGTCGTCACATCACTGATCACAGGCATGGGGCTCTGTGACTGGCTGTGGTCTGAACCAAGGGAAGAGCTGCTAGGCTCCGGGAGGGTGACCAGCTGGATATCCTGCAAGAGGCGCAGAACTGTCTCCTTGTCTCCAATTTCACATTTCACGCTGTCACCTGTGTCCCCCAACCAAAAACAAACACATACGATATTAGCAAAATTAAATTTACTGTCAGCTGAAATGTGAAATGTGAAAGTTGTTCCATGCTTCTGTGAGTGAACTCACCCATTCCCAGGCCGAGCAAGGTGGCATAATCCTTGCCAATCCAGACCTTGAGCTCTGTTCCCTCTGGAATGGGCTGGGAAACCCTGTAGTAGATGTGACGGTAAAACTGGAAGACAACCAGGTTGTGTTCCTCCTCACTGCGGGCGTATGTTACATACCTGAAACGAAGAGCAAACACCTACAGTATGTAACTGTGACCAGAAAAGAAAGAGCCATTCTCTGTCAAACAAATGCTGTGTTAAAAAAAAAGAGACTGAATTTCAGACTGCATTATAAAAAATATAGCGGGGAGAAAAACTACTTTGTGAGAAAGTTCATTTGAATCAGTAAGAACTGCTCACCTCATCCAGTTAGATTTGTTTTCATCAGAGGCGTCAACGTAGATAAAGGAAGCATCATCCCTGATCTGGAGAGGGGAGCAATGTGTATTTTAGCTATTTTTAATTTAGAGGTGGGTGATATGGCTTGTAAATTATATGCTGATATTTTTTGGCTATTCCTCGTTATATGTCAATATACATTTTTTTCTGTAAAATAGCAGTCTGTAAATTTTCAAAGAGTACAAACTTATGATGATCTTGTAGAATATGATGCATTTATATAGACTGAACTATCCAATAGACAGGGCTGGGTGTTATGGGCAGAATCAAACACCACAATATTTTTGATCAAATACCTTGATCAATATTGAAATAATATTATAGGCATGACTACTGGTGTTTTCACAAAATATTAACACAATTAATTTTTTGACAATCATCTGCAATGTCAATATAATGACTAAGCGTGTCAAGGCAAATACAACCTCGATTCCAAAAAAGTTGAGATGCAGTGTTAGACTTGCAGCTGTGTGCTTAAGTTTAACCATTTAACTTAAACTGTTTAACTGTGGTGTGTTAAAAATAGGTGGGTTTTTCTGAACATTTTACAACTTTCCCAGTCTTTTGTTGCCCCTGTTTCAAATTTTTCGGAATATGTTGCATTTTAATCAAATTCAGTGTATACTTACAAAAAAACACAATAAAGTTTATCAGTTTGGATATTAACCATCTTGTTTCTTGTTTTTCAAGTGAATATAGGTCAAAAATAATTTGTAAACTACTGCATTTTGTCTTTATTTACAGTTTACAGTGTCTCAACTTTTTTAAATATCTGGGATGTAACAGAACAGCTAGAACAGTCAGAAAATTTCATCGCTTTACTGTAATACAGCCTTTAAACAAGGAAAAGACAACATGTATGCAATGTGACGGCGTAACAGTATCCAAAATCTAAGATTATGTCTAGTCTCAAATCATGATATCGATATATGACCAAACACTAATAGAATTTCTGCTGGTTATTAACACAAGTCAGAAATTACATCAAACATTTTACAAAACAACATAAATTGATTTTATTTCTACTTACAGCCCAGGCATATTTAAGGTTGGTCGGCATTTGTCCTCTGCACACTTCTCCTAAAAATGGTCCAAACATGACTTTCTGCTGAAGGTGGCACTTGGCGTACACCTTCATCTCTCCCAGTTGCTCTTCACCGGAGGATCCTGGACCAGACATCCCAGACCCGACTTCCCTGCACACACACAGGCAGGAAGGCAGGGACAGCACCGCCCGGGAGGGGCCGCTGTGGAGCCACGGCTCTCCAGGCGGGAGCACGGCATCTGGTACATAGTTCTGGTTTGAAGCAGTCTGGAGAAACGGAAAATCCTCAAAGAATTCTTCATGGTTTAAATCCAAACCTGGAGAGGCAAAAAAAAAAAAATAGACAGTCAAACATGAAATTTAAATGAGATATTGTCATTGACAGTCCAGTGGAGGAGACATGTTTACTGTTTCTTTGTTGGAAGGAATGAAAACAGGAAATAGAGACAAAACCTTTTGAGGATGCTTCTCCATTAGAATGTAATGGTTATTATTCAACAGTCGACATATTGCATTATAGTAAACACACATTTTACACATTATTTATAGTGAAGACGGAAGCATTGAGATTGTTTTAATTGTTTTTATTTTGATTCCCTCTCAAGAAAAATATGTGTTTCTTTAGTGTCTTGTATCCAGTATTACGTCTTTCTATTTTCTGTAGACATTTATCTGAACATTTCATTCAGACTGTAATTACTAAGATAATGAATCCATTTCAGCAGTGGTGCAGAATGTGTGTGCCTCTGTTAGGGTGCCCACTTGTCTGGTGGCAGACCTGCTGGGCCAGCAGACCTGCTGGGCCAGCTGAAGCTCTCTCTGGTAATATCTCGCTTGGCTGCTTACAGCTCCCGAGGGATGGAATCTGTTGACTTTGGAGGGAGCTTTCAGACCTGTCGTAAAAGTTAAAAATATTTAAGTCATTTCAGCAGGTGTCATGAGATACATGTAAATTCAGAGAGCAACATGGAGCGTATTACAGAAACTTCCCATCTTAAATTTTATGGTAACATAAGAAGAGTCTGAGGTCAGATTTCTCCCAATTTGGTATTAAAGAAGCAAATCCTAAACAACTTCTGTCTTATCTTACTTCATCCTATCTTATCTCAGGTTAGGAAACCCTAAATACTCAATCCATCATTGGTCCAACTTTTACATCTGTTACCTAGCAACAGCTACTAGCTACTTTCCTCTTTGTAAGTGTTGTTTTTTTCCCCTCATTAACACATACTGCCTCTAAACATACAAAATGTGGAGGAAAAACAACAATGAGCACTTAACTTCAAAAGAGATGAATCAGAACTTTTGTCAATATCTGTGGAGAAATCTAAAGATGTAATGTGCAGTAATGTTAACTGTAGAAATGAAAGAAACAGAGTGGGCTAAGATAACAGACAGTCAACAGAGATGGTTGATGATTGTGAGATGACCTTTCGGGCTGTGCAGAATGTAAGAGGATCAGACAGTGAGCGGTGCAGTGGAGGACAAGTAATTATCATTAATTATTAATGTTTGTTTATTAACTGACCCCTGCTGCTTTTCATTTTGCAAACGTGGCCCCCGAGTAGAGCAAGTTGGGTATCCATGTAGTACAGTAAATATATCACTTATTTCTCCTTTAATAGTGGTGCAGTGGTTAGCACTGCTCTCTCACAGCAAGAAGGTCCTGAGTTCAAATCCCCCAGCTGGCTGGGGCAGGGCCTTTCTGTGTGGAGTTTGCATGTTCTCCTCATGTCTGCGTGGGTTCTCTCCGGCTTCCTCCCACAGCCCAAAGACATGCATGCTAGGTTAATTGGTGACTCTAAATTGCCCGTGGTTGTGTGTCTCTATATGTCAGCCCTCTGATGAACTGGCAGCTTGTCCAGGGTGTACCCCGCCTGTCGTTCAATGTCAGCTGGGATAGGCTCCAACCCCCCCGCGAGCCTTCAGGAATACGCAGTTACAGAAAATGAATGAATGAATGAATTTAGGATAGGAACATTGACTTGTGTGTGTTCATCTGTAATGGCTTTATTGCTAAATCAGGTACTAACTAATCACTATGGTAACCAAACAGTCAAGACAGGATCTACAAATTAGGAAGTTTCTGTAATACTGCCCCAATAAATGAACACATCCTACCTGCGCACACTGACAGGAGTAATTTTTCTCCCCTCCAGTCCTGCATCACACAGGTGGAGAAAGGGTGTGTTTCTGATGCAGTGATTGGTGTAGATGACTGATGTGCCGGCTTCTTTACACATGCGAACAAGCATTGAGCCCAAATAATTGACTCCTAGAGGGATGTGGCTGTACCACATTTCATCTGTCACCTCCTTCTTTGGTTGCAAATAAAGGGCTGTTGCGTTGGATGGGAGTTTGCTGAGGTACTTTAGAAGAGAATTAATGGGACAGAATTCACTGCCTGGCCTCTCAAACATTGAGCATCGGTCCTTCTCGTTATGAATTTTCGCCTCATCTCCAAAGGACAAAGTGCAGTATCTCAGTCCCCTGTCGTCTTTTCTAATTACAAATGAATCTGGTTTTAGATTCCTGTTGGCCTGCTTCCCTCTGCGGCCGAAATGCGTCTGTATATCAAACCAGACCTTGTTAAGAAGACCCCTTGGAGTGCTGGTGTCCATCACTCGTGAGTGTCTGAGGATGCGGATATCATCAGGGGACAGTGCCTGATGGTGTGAGGTTCTGTCTCGGCCAGACTTCCTTATTCTGTTGAGCATCGCCAAGAAGACCTTGTTGGCTGAGTTGAACTCAGCGTCTCTCATTAAGCTCACGGGGCGGCAGACAGGAGGTTCTTTGAAGTAACGGTTCAGTCCAGCCCTCAGTGCAATGTAACTAGAAATCCCATACAGCTCCCCTTTGCTGTTTCTCACTGACCCATAAAAGTGTCTCAGCAGCCCGTTCAACTCAGTCTTCTCCACTGTAGGCAGGTCCACCTGGAGCCCCTGTGACTCCAACCAGCCAAGGAAGCAATTCACTGCCCATGTCGTCTGCTTCTTTGTAAGCTTACTTATTTCACCCCTGCTGTCTTCAAGTTCATCTAATTCCATGTCAGATAACATTGCATGTCTAGAAATGTCAGTGATATTCACCTCACACTCTTCCTCTTCTGGTGACTCATCCTCTTCTTTCAGAATGATCTCCTCTTTAGTTTTAAAATCAGGTTCAAACAAATCCATTTTTTCAGGAGAATCCTTCAAATGTGCATTCATATTGTTAGCTGTTAGCTCCATCAGCGCTGCTTTGTGATAAATGTAAAATGAAGCGAGCTCAGGTTGACCGTGTAAACAAAGCGGAGTAATACTGCTCCAGTAGTCAGGTTTACGGTGCAATATGGCGATTATACCACAGCCATTATCAGCTTGTATTGAAGAGACGGGGTCCGTCGATTTAAGAAAGGGATATTAACACGCTAAAAATGGCGGCTCTACTGGCCAATCATTGCACCAAACGCATAACTGTCGTTATTTACGACCTATCATACCGGGATAACAGTACCACATCTCATAGCAAATGATATTTTAAATAACAAAACATCCTCAGATGCCTTCGTCGGCTCCCTATAATGGACTGGGTGAATGACTGTTTAGGTGATACCATGGTAACAACAGCGGTATGAAGCTGCCGTAAAACAGACTTCTAGCCCTGGGGTCGTATTCTCTCTGCGCATGCGTACACGAATCTTTAGGTAGTTCAAAGTTTTGTTTGTAACAACATGGCGGAAATGAACACTATATTATATAGTGTACAGTTTATCAGTATTGTGTGAATATATGTGTGACAGAACTTGCTAATAGCAAGCATTATAATAGAAACTTGCTGGTCGGTGTACTCAAACGACGTCATACGATACCATGTGGTTTGCGCTCTAAAGTAAGAGATGGTTATAAATTAACAAAGCGTAGGCACATACAAAAACAGAATTAGTAAGGTACTGTCTTTTTTTACCCTTAACTGCACCCCAAAGCACTGCTGTTTTAAAGAACCCGTAATAGTGCTCCGCTGCAAGTGCATTATATCAGTTTTAAGGGGGCGGATGAATGCAGTCGTGCAAGTACTCAATTTTTGATGCAGACTTAAGATACACTATTATTGCTGAAACCGCTGAGTTTGGCAGTTTATTACCTTGAGGCTCAAACAAAGCTCCAGAGGTCGTGGAAGAAGTGGTCTCGAAAAAATCTGCACGATGTCGACGTCTCAGGTGACTTCTTAAATTCGTGGTATTTCCACCTTTTGCAAGCACTATTTTTCGGCACAAACGACAAACAGCCTCGCCAGAGTTCAAAGGTTGTCCTTTTTCATCTGCTTTCAAGCCGAAATACAGCCACACCAGGGACTTGCTTCTTGGTTTACTGATAAGATCCATGTTTCTGTGGTGGCCCTATTCTGCAGGCTGTCCGCTGGATGCAGCACAGCTGCAAGAATTGCAGTGGATAGAAAAGACACCCTGAAGGAAATTACACACATTTTTTTGTATCTGCCATTTTAAATGTATTATCACGTCAATAATGATAAGAAATTTCTATGAGACAAAACACGAGACTGAAATTCACATCATCGTGCCCAGTGCATAATTGTGACCATATTAAAATAAAAGTCTGCTGTTGTAAAGTAATATATCTTTGTATTCAGTTTTGTGACATGTGCCAATAACAAACACTGTAACAAACAGTCCAAACACTATCAGTGGGCTTCGCAAAATAACAACAACAAAAAAACATAATAAAACCATTGAATTGATGGTGCACTTTCTACCTGCCCTATATCTATGCGCTCTACGTCTTTATTTGTAGACCGACGACAACACACTGCGACGGGTCAGGGTTGCCAGGTCCTGTTGATAATAGTCCTGTATATACATCTATGGTCCTGTACAAACCTTCAGGTCCTATTTAAATTCAAACCCAATAATTTCTGATTAATTTTCATTTTTGTCACACCTGAAATGTATTAATAATAATCTGAAAAGTTTGTAATCATGCTGTTTTGAAAAAACGTTTGAACAGATCCCCACCAGCAGCTTCAGTTTCATCACTTTATGCTCTGTACACCAGGATACAATCCATCTTATCTTTCTGTTGCCTCTTGTGTAGCAGGAACATTTCATTCATGTGTTGTTCTCCAGTACTGCCGAGTGGGGAGAAAAAAAACTATGGAAATTACAGTAACATTAATTGACCTTAAAGAAAGGTAGCTTGTTATATTAAACAGAAAATACCAATCATAATGGATTACTAATTAAAATCTAGTTGTAGTATCTCTATTATTTTTGCACAAAAACAAACTAAAAAAAAACAACTAAAACTATTACTGAAACTACACATTTTAAAAGAATAAAAACTAAACTCTGGAAACTAATCAGACTTTAAAACAAACAAATAAAAGCTAATGAAAAATACAAAACTATAAAACTGTGCAGCAGAGAGCTACATCTCATACCACCTCTTCACATTTTTTTTTTTAACTGATTTACGTGAAGTCTGTCAACTAAAGAGCGAGTCTGACCTGCGTGTTCAGCTCATACATACATCTTGAGACGGAGGTTGTTCCTTAATATCATCTAGTGTTTTGGCTGAAAGTTAAGGTTACATATTTCAGGTAAGCACTAAGCTTCCAACATTTATATCCCTATATTTTTCAAGACTGAAGTCTCTGGTAGGACCACGCGTAACGTTTACTTTCATATTTTGAATGCCATCCGACTCGTCTGTTTATTTAAACGTAGACAGCTTTTGAGTATTTTTTTATTGCGGCTAGTTATATTTCAGTGATCGCAGCTGATTGATTTTACCTACTGGCGGTTAGCTCATGGGAAGCCACTGCTAACAGTATAGCTCTAATGGCCTGGCTGACTTGCCGTAGCATGCCGTCTTGGTGGGGCAGCTGTTGCCATGGCGACCCCACTCACAAGTTACCGTTTGCAGAAACTAACTGAAGTTAAAACGGAAGACATACCTTCGAGCACAAACAAACAAACACTTATAAACAAAACCCTCACGGATTTAAAAAAAAAAAAATGGCTTCTTGCCTGGTGCCCGACTTCCCGGCTGTTACAGTCGCTCTGGAGCATTTGAAGGAGCTGGACAAGCAGCTGAAAGAGGACGGAGTACCTTTCTCACCTGAGGCCAGCCTCCACCTGACAGAGATAACGGCTGCTATCACTGAACTGGAGGCGGACCGGCGTGCAGCTCATGAACATTTAGAAGTGGAGAGCATAGAAAACAGTAAGCTAAGACACCAGATTAACAATATAAGAGAAAAGGTGACTCAGGAGATCATGGCTGATGTAGCAGCAGCACGGGCATCTAACGCCGAGGAGATAGAGCAGCTGCACAAAGACCTCAACACTGTTCCTCAGCTGCAGGAAGCAGCTGTGAAAAGGCAGGAAGCCCTGTTGAGTCAAAATGAAGCGTTGTATCCAGAGCGAGAGCAGGTAACGGCTGAACATGAGGGTGTTGTTGCTGCTCTGAACAATCAAATCATCTTAAAGTACAGCTTGCAAATGCAACTGGATCAGACATGGGAGCAGATAGAGGAGCTGAAGTCCTGCGTCGCTGCTGTCGAACAGGACAAACTAACACTGCGGCAAAACATGGCACTGGAGAGAGAGGCTTACATTGTGAAAGAAGGCAACCTGTCGAAAGAATTGGAGCAGGTTGAGGGGAAGCTTAAACTGCTGAAACAAGCAACCAGGAAGAGGAGAAGAGAGTTGGACAGAGTTAAAGACAAGACAAAAGAAACCCATGCCAATCTGGGCGAGCTCACTATTCACATCACCGAGCTGGAGAGCAATGTAGAAAAACTGATGGCCTCTCGGTGCCAGTGTGAGAAACAGCTGGAGGGGGAGACCCAAAGGCATCAAGAACTGAGACAACAGAGAGAAATGCTGAAGAAGGAGCTGCATAAGTTAGGGGAAGACTTCAGTGTTGCTGTCCAGAATCTTAAAGAAGAAATTGCCTCAGTGGAAGGTAATATAAAGGAGTGCCAAGCGTCAAGATTGCTCCATCAAGACTCCCTGGCTCATATCTATGAGATGTTCAAGCACCAGCACGATGAAGAGAATGAAGTATGGGCAGAGAATTTCCTTGTCTCACAGCAGCTGGAGCGTTCCAAGCTGCAGTTGGAGGAGTCCATCGCCTTCATAGTAAAGCACAGCATGGAGATCAAGGAGATGGACAAGCAGATTACAGACCTCCTGGAAGAGGACACCATCAACAAGCGTGTGTTTGAGAGGAATCAGGAAGAGATCTGCGATAACATGGATGCAGAAAAGAGGAACATCAGCCATTTTGAGGAGGAGAAAAGGCGTCTAATTGGGCTCTTGGAGGAGACGAAGAGGAAGCAGGAGGGGCACATGGCCAAAATGACCTCTGATATTGTCAGCACCAGGAGGAGGTATGAGGAGCTTCTACAAGAGGAGGCCACAATCCAGCAGCGTCAGCCCAAGAGTGCAGACGCTAACCTGCTGATGAGCCATGTGACTCAGTGTGAGGTGGAGTATAGACAAAAAGAGACTGAACACCGTCAGGAAATAGAGAATTGCATCGCAGAGACCGAGAGCATCGCAAGGAGCAACAAGGAGAAGCAGAGGGAGGTTGAGGAAAAAGAGGAGGTTCTGAAGGAGGTGGAGGAAAAGTGGAACAAAGAGCAGTCCAAGCACCAGAGGCTGAAAACGCTGTCCTCCAAGCTGAGAGGGAAGAAGGAGGTTCTGGAAGTGTTGATTCAGGGGCTGCGGGAGAAAACTAGCTCTCTGCTTCAGCCCAAAGAGGAAATGAAGGCCAAGCTGCAAGAGATGAGAAAAAGTTACATGGATGTACTCAACAAACAGGCCTTGGAGCTGAGAGCTATAGAGATGAGCATCTATGACAGTAGGGTGAAACTGGAGCAGGTCAGCATGGAGAACAGCAGGCTGCATCTCTCTATCAGACAGATGACCGAGGGTGTTAGTAGAGCCAGGAAGGACAAAGACAGATACTGGCAGGAGACTCACGATTTCAAGCAGGACACAAAGGCTTTGTTTGACACTTTACAGGAGGCATGGAGGGAGGATTTGCTGTTAACTCGGGAGTGTCAAAGCAGTGATGGTGAGCTGTTGGAGCAAATAAGTGCCTTGGTAAACCATGTGAACACCAGGAGTCAACAGTTAGGGAACGTGAAGACACTCCTACACCAAGTAATGTTAGACTTCAGCAAACGACTGGGAGATAAAGCAACTGAACAACAGCAGAGTTGAGTTGACAGTTCTGTGTCAGAAAGAGTTAAATATCTGCTGACCTCTAGTGTCTAATATGAATTCAGATTAACTGCATGCATGGAACAGAGCTGATACTGATTTGTGTCTGAAACTTTAAATAAAGCTCACAGCAACAAAATGACACAAAGTTATGTCTGTTAAGTTTATTTTTAATACAGGCTCCTATACATAAAATTCAATCTTCAGTTGATGTGTTAATGGCCTTTGAAGTCTTATGCTGTGTTTGGAATCACACGCTAACATACTGCCTACTACATATTCAATCAGTACTGTATACTGCCGACTAAATGAATGGTTAAGCATACAATGCATAATTATTCTCAGTGGTGGAAATAACATGGATGCTGCACCAGCACATTCCCTAAAACTGCTAAAATATTGCTTTGCCTGATTTGTTATCATGGTAATGCAAATAGATAACTTTTATAATTAATCTAGATTTCTACATGTGAACAGCTACTAGCAGTTACAATCTAATGCCATATTACAAATTACAAGTAAGAATTGAGTAAAAAGTTATCAATCAAACTTTTTTTTCCCTTTCGTCTGACATGTATCCACATAAATGATGTCAACAAACAGCAACTTTGCAAATCACATACCAAAATTTTTTTTTGCCGACTTTCCAAATGGTTGTTCCAACTTAAGGGGGTCATTCACATGAATTTTCCTGGTCAGGAACGAAGGCTACATTCACACCTTCGTACAGAAGTAGCAGTCATTGCTCCACAACGAGCCATAAATGAAAAGCTGCCTCTCTTTCTCTTCACCATTGTCCTTCTCGTCCACTGTACATCAACTTATAAATGAAACTGTGAACTTCATTGGCCTATTTACCTCTGCACGCTATTGTGCGTGAAGTCTTTGTTGTTTTTCCTGACCAGTTCACACTGGAATCTGATACTGCCCACATTTAAAAGATAATGTGAACTGCCAAAATAAGAAATCAGAACTGAGCAATAAATCACAATTAAGCACTAAGGCTTGTAGTGTGAATGTAGTCTAAATTTTCCAATTATTCCACACCACATGAATGCAGGATAAAAAACCTTCCAAACAGGTACATGTTCATTCTTTTGTTATCAAATTCACAAGTCCCTAATAACATACCTGATTTCTGCATTGCCTTAATTGCTGGAACAGAGCTCTTGCTAATGTTAATGGTTCTGCCTGTGATTTTCCGAATACTAATATAACCTGTGTTTTGTTTTTGCTAGATCCCAATCAATTTTATGCATATGAAAATTGAATATGTTTTATTTAAAGGTGGACAAAACTGGTTCAAGTGAGAATTTTAATCATACTTGATTTTGTGTGACTTAGCATTTTTTTTTATCCATGACATTTTAACACATCAAAACAAGCACATGTGTAAATAATACAGTTACAATGGCAGAATGGCTGAATTCCATTTAGCTGCCTTAGGTTCCTGGTCTTGTGCATGCTGGCTTGGACACCTGAACAGAACAGATCCATGTCACACCCATGTCTTTCCTACCATAACAAGTCAAAACCTGTGCTGTAAAAATAGCCTGTTTAATCATTTACTATTTTATCAGTAGCCCTTATTCACAACACCCATATTGACATGAAATAGTAGGGTAAACACAGTTTTCCCAGTGATTTGACTTCAGGGATCATTCCATTTAGTGTAGTAGAGCCTTTCCAGTCAGCCAACATGCACAATAGCAGCACACTTACTCTGTTTGACCCGAATGGAACCTAAATTAGTATCATCATTAACACCTGTGTTTACCTGACTAATTAATGCCAACATGGTGGGAAAAAGGTCTATTAATTTAAAGTCTATGCTTAGGTATTTTTAATTTTTTACCAAATTTGTCAGTCATAAATCACAATTAGTAGAATGTGTCCATTTTGACTAATATATATACTTGTGTTGTGGTTTTTGACACGCTCACCTGTAAGTGTTTTTAACCACTTTTCAAAGTTAAATGTTCACTCTCTGTGCACAGATAAAGCCAGTAAAACTGGCCAACTCATTGCTTGAACATTTTGGCAGCTATTGCACTTAAAGGGACAGTTCACCCAAAAATAAAAATTTAGTCAGTATCTACTCACATTCATTGCAACTGAAAGTCAGGTTCAGTTTTTAATCAACAAAACACCGCTAGAGTTTTACAGGAAAACAGCGTTGCAGAATCTCCCAAATAATGGAAGTGAATGGTGTCCAGTTTTCAAACATTAAAAAACAACAGAATAAAAACATAAAATGATTCCATACTGCTCATCTGGTGTAATCAAAGTCTCCTAAAGCCCCAACATGCCAAGTTGACAAAAAAATGTTATTTACACCATGTTTTTAGCCTGAAGTAGTGTATAATGTATGTAGTGTGATGGTATGCAAATGGAATGTCAGTGCTTTAGGAGACTTGGATGATGCCAGACAAACAGTCTCTTGACTCTCAATCAAGCACGAAGGTGAGTAGATAACAACTGAATTTTCATTGCTGGGTGAACTATCCCTTTAACCTAATGTGGTTGACTTCATTAGATAAACCCAGCATTTTGGGATGCTTTCTCCACTCTGCTGCTGTCTCTTTTTATTAATGGATCACAATTTTGTCGCAGATCTGCAAATGGCATCACAAGATTATATCACTGCTACTATTTTTTAACTTTTTTCTGCTGTAATTGTAATGCTCAGTTGGTCAAATGAGACTTTTGCTTTTAGTTGTACTTACTTGCTTACCAATTTACTTTTAGTATCACAGAATATACATACATACAATTCCAGGTTGCAGGTTGCTTTTCTCCCCTGCTTGTTCCTTTTTGCAATATATTTATTGTGAAATACTTTTAGTGTAGCAAACAGATATAATGATGTCAAAATAAGATGGAAAACTGAAAAGAAGATAATTGTTTGGTTTGAAGTAGTTTGAAGGAGGAGAACAGTAAAAAAAATAAGCATGTGAAAAGTCACTTTTTGTAATTGCTGCCTGTTAATCCATCAGGGTTTTTTTAATTCTAGCAGTCACATTAATTTCTGGTGGGTAAATATAATTGAACCCAGAGAATAAAGACCATCAACTCTACTGTCTTTTCAGCCTTCACTGTATAAAGTTGGACACTTGGTTGCTGTGTGGCTCCAACCAGCAGATGGCAGAAGGGACCAGGCTTCACTCTGCTGTGACCTTGCCCTGTAGCCAGAGGGTCAAGCAACCACCCACTTCCCTCTGAAGAAAAACACCCAGACACATGCAGAGAGACGTACGTTCCCTCCGTCCAGGACCAGAGAAAGATAGCTGAAGAACAAGGCAGCAGGTAACGAAGTGGAGCTGAAAGGAAATCAAAGTTTATAATAGAAAACAAGGTAAGTTATTAGAAAAACACAAAGTAAACTTTGCTTTGAACTCCCTTGTGTCATGTGATCTGGTAGCTACAGAGGCTGTGGCTCTACGGTGTGGTTAGGCTGTAATTTAAAACAAGTTTTAAACTGGTTTTTGTTTGTAAGTGACTTGGATTGTTATAACCGTGTGCTGGCTGTGGCTGCTCTACTATATCAGCGTGTGTCAGCACGACTGTTTTTTCCCACCACACACAGCTCTTCATCAGTGCATTTTGCTGCTGGTTGCCTCTTGTTATCTTGAGTTAAAGAACACATGCTACTGTCAAGTTGAAAACCTTAGCTGAGATGAAGATAGCTTATGTTTAGGTTCAGAAAAGTTAGCATTTTAAAGACTCCAGCTTTTCAGTGCATTGTGACCTTTTTTGATGCCAGTGAACCAGTTTTCATATTGATTTTTAGTCTTAAATAGTATTTTGAGAAATATACAAAGCCTTTAGGTCTCTGAATGTTGACCTTATCCATTACAGTAACACAGCATCATTTCTCATGAATTTTAAATGGATAGTCCATAGTCAGTGTATTAGCCACAGTAGATGGTGGTTGGCACACTCACAGTCACACACTTACACAATATACTGCTGTGGACAGAGTCAGCAGCAAAACGTAGCCACCTAAAAACAATCAATATCATTTGAAGTGTATTCATATAAGTCAAATATTGCTCTCTCCAAAGCAACCAGACTACATTTTACCATGTCATTTTACCTTGGAGAACATGGGAGCAGCAAGCAACAGTATAACCCCATCTCAAAAAATACAAACTATCCCTTTTAACATCGTCCTGTCACAGCCAACAACAAGAATCAGTTTACTAGTAATGTTGAGTGCTGCTCAAGTCTGTGAAAGGTATATAATTTGAGAAAATAATAATTTATGAAAGAAAGCCTGCATCACAAATTTGGGGTTTACAGGACAGGAAGGGTCTAATAAACAATGCTTCATAGGATCCAGTGTTTTTGAAGCCATACTAGGGTCTGACAGTGTGGACTAATTGTCTCCTGTGAGCCTAGTACTTGTAGGCATGTTAACGCTATACTACATCACAATGAAGTAGTTCATTTCCTGAGTGATGTGTGTCAATGCATTGGTTGACCTCATTCAAGTCCCAGTAGTTCCTCAATGTTATATCTTAGAGAATTAGGAAGCAGTTGCCCATGACAACCGGTTTTCCCCCATACTTTGTTTGAGGTAGTTGTAGTTGAGTTAAACACCTATGCCGTGTCTGCATTTCAGGTAGTTCAAATGTAGCTTCTGCACATCAGAAAATGTGAATTGTGAATTTTATACCCGTTCAAATTTTAGAGGCCTGCAGTGTGTCCTCTCATCTCACAAAAAATATTAAGCGGGCTCTGAAAAATGGTTGAGAACACAATACTGTCTTGCAGCACTTCTTCATATGTAGCAAAGTCAGTCCGTAAAGATGGTTACATTGTTTACTTTTATTATAACTGCAAGATTAAAGTTATTGTAATAAGCTGCAACACTGATGTTCCTGGTGACTGTAAGTAGGACACTGCAGATATTAAGGTTATTAAAGCGATCACTTTGGCAGTGATATCAGGTTACCATCTTGTATTCTGATTTTGGGTCATGGGTCGATGCTTCTGTTTACATTTGACAGGGTCAAGTCTCGGCTCTGATACCAAATATTAAGTATCTTTCCAATATAATAATGACCTTGACATGTATTTTGCATGATGTGACAAATTTAATCAGACTGCTGTTATCTTACAGTGATTCTTTGTAACTAACAGTTGTGGTCAAAAGTTTACATACATTTGTAAAGAGCATGGCAGTTTTGAGTTTCCAATAATTCCTGTAACTCTAAGTTTTCTATGATGGCATGACTGAAACACGTGTCTCTGTCACAAAAAACAATCATACATTTTGTATAAAAACAGATTTTATGACAGGTCTTCTGGAAATATGACAAAATCTGCTGGGTCAAAAATATACATATAGCAATGCTAATATTAGCTTAAATGTCTCTTGGCCATTTTCACCACAATTAGGTGCTTTGGGTAGCCATCCCCAAGTTTCTGGTTGTATATTTGACCACTCCTCTTGACAGAATTGGTGCTGTTCAACTAAATTTGTTGGCTTTCTGACAAAGACTAAGTCAGGACCTTGGGATGGCCAGTCTGAAACTTTAATTCTAGCCTGATTTAGTCATTTCTTTTCCACTTTGAATGTGTGTTCAGGATAATTTTGTTGTTGGTACACCCAAATGTATCCAAGACCTTACCTTCTGGCTGATGATTTTAGGTTTTCCTGAAGAATTCATTATCCCATTTACTTTCTGTAAAGCATCAGTTCCACTGGCAGCAAAACAGCCCCAGAGCATAATACTAGCACCACCATGCTTGACAGTAGGTATGGTGCTCTTGGGGTTAAAGGCCTCACGTCCACTTCTGAAGCAAGAGCTTTCTTCTTCTCTCAGCCCATGGCGATGTAAAACACACTTGACTGTGGACACTAACACCAGCAGCTTCTAACTCATTGCAGACCTGCGTTTTGGTGATTCTTGGTTGACTCTTGACCATCCTGACCAACTGTCAGCAGCAGGTGATGGCTTGCATTTTCTTCCTGATCGTGGCAGTGACGATTGTGCCATGCTCTCTATACTTATAAACATTTGTTTGCCCAGTTGATTTTGGGATCTGTAGCTGCTTTGAAGTGGCTTCAAGTGACTTTTCTGACTTGTCCAAGTCAGTAATTTGTTTTTTGTCAGATCTGTGCTGATCTCTTAGACTTTTCCTTCATAGCATTTGTGGCTGAGTGCAATAAGTATGAAATGGGCCCTATTTAAATTAGATCAGAAAAATCATCATCTGTAGTCGATCGTAATGACTCAGAAGAAGTTAAAAAGTCATGCCACTACGAAAATTTGATTAGCGCAACTTTCTACATCACCAAAACGGATAATTCATGTTGTATGTATATTTTTGACCCAGCAGATTTTGTTATATTTCCAGAAGACAAGTTATACATTTATGAAAGAACTAAAATGCATGATTGTTTTTTGTGACAAAGACACACATTTTTCAGGCGTTCATCACAGAAAATTAAGAGTTAGAAGAATAATTAGAAACTCAAAACTGACATGATATACGTGCTCTTTACAAGTGTATGTAAACTCTTTATCAGAACTGTTTCAAACTGTACTTTGAGATGGGATTCAAGTTTCTGTTTGTTTCCAACTCATGCTGCTGCCAGTTTTACTAATACAACATGTGCATGTGCACCGAGTGGCTCCTTTAGGTTGTAGTTAGTTTTGGAACTTTGGAAAAGGCTGTCTGTCTAAAGGTCAGAGAGTGAAGCAGTAATTCAATAACATACAGTACATGATGTTGATGTTGGGCTATGCAAGATATCACACACACACACACACACACACACACACACACACACACACACACACACACACACACACACACACACACACATTAGTGTACAATTTAAGAAAAAAATATTGAAATGAGGTGGCATAATTTTTGGAGAACTGTCATTCTTTGTTGTAAAAATGGCTTTAATTGATTTTTAATTGCATGGTTAATAGGCTATATAATCCAAGTTATGCTTTTACTCCCAGTTTTGACTTACAGTATATGACAAATGTGAACACTTTTTTAACTGCTCAGCAAAAAAAAATGTCAGATTTGTTTTTTATTAGACATGCTAACAGCTATGGCCCCTCCACCTCTGAGCCAGACTGTAATATGTAAGCAACTATTGGATGGATTGCTATGGAATTTGGTACAAATATATACACCAATCAGGCATAACATTATGACCACTGATAGGTGAAGTGAATAACACTGATTATCTCTTCATCATGGCACCTGTTGGTGGGTGGGATATATTAGGCAGCAAGTGAACATTTTGTCCTCAGAGTTGGTGTTAGAAGCAAGAAAATGATTTGAGCTTGAGTTTGACATGGGCCAAATTGTGATGGCTAGACGACTGGGTCAGAGCATCTCCAGAACTGCATCTCTTGTGGGGTTCCTGGTCTGCAGTGGTCAGTATCTATCAAAAGTGGTCCATGGAAGGAACAGTGGTGAACCGGTGACAGGGTCATGGGCGGCCAAGGCTCATTGATGCAGGTGGGGAGCGAAGGCTGGCCCGTGTGGTCTGATCCAACAGACGAGCTACTGTTGCTCAAATTTCTGAGGAAGTTAATGCTGGTTCTGATAGTAAGGTGTCAGAATACACAGTGCATCACAGTTTGTTGTGTATGAGGCTGCATAGCCGCAGACCAGTCAGGGTGCCCATGCTGACCAAAAATGGTTCAGGAATGGTTGAGGAGCACAAAAACAAGTTTGAGTTGTTGACTTGGCCTCCAAATTCCCCAGATCTCAATCCAATCGAGCATCTGTGGGATGTACTGGACAAACAAGTCCGATCCATGGAGGCCCCACCTCACAACTTACAGGACTTAAAGGATCTGCTGCTAACATCTTGGTGCCAGATACCACAGTACACCTTCAGGGGTCTAGTGGAGTCCATACCTCAACGGTCAGAGATGCTTTGGCAGCAAAAGGGGGACCAACTCATTATTAGGCAGGTGGTCATAATGTTATGCCTGATCAGTGTATGTTTCCCAGAAGACAAATGCTATGGACTTCAACACGGTACTCACAACTATTGGATGGATTGTCATGAAATTTGATTCAGATGTCCCACTCAAGATGAATTGGTGATCCTCTGATTTTTCCCCGTGCGCCACCATCAGGTCAAATTTTAATTTTTCCAATACCTTAATTAATGATGAAATACCTAAAAAATAATGACAGTTTCATTAGCCTCAGCGGGACTTGGTGTTTAGGGCCCCCCCACTGTGTCAGCAAAGGAGGCGTGGGCCAAACTAAAAAAAATCAAAGAACACATCAAATAAATTTTTCATGTTCAAGTGTTCATTTTCCTGATAAGTTTGGTTTTAATGATTTCATGCAATAATAACATCATGATGGACAGTTGAGTCAAGTGCCGCTTCAACCCTGTTCACTACTGTGCAGACTCTGACTCCAAATAACATCACCAGTGCAAGATAGCAGGGCATACCTGGGATATTTTGGCTTCATTTTTGTACAGTGGGAGGAAGTGGAGACGCGTTGTCCATCTTTATTTAGAGTCTATGGTACAACTTCACAGAGCTACTAGCATTACTGTAGATCTCAGATTGCAGCTATGTGTTGATCTGAACATAAATATACCTGACCACATACAGTACATATACTTATGACTCTATATAACTGCATAATTGAACATGTACAACAACAGCAGACGATGTTGAACATTGATGAACAGAACAAAAATTGTATGACCTGTTGGATACAGTAGCACCAATATTAAAAGATGTGACAAAAATATTTCCATATATATTGCGGTGAATTTTTTTTTCAGCTGCTGTGACATCACACACACAACCCACCCACATACACACATTGTAATGTAATGAGGCAGCTGCCCTTCAATGTGGAAATGTCAATATGGCACTAAAGGATACAGTGACACACACTCTCTCTCTCTTTTTCCCCTCACACACACACGCAAACACACGCAAACACTTCTCCTTCTCTTGCTCTCATCTCATGCACCTAATCACTCCACTACAGTAAAGTATTCTGACTGGATGCACAAGAGGTTGTCTAAAGGATATGAGTCACACTGCCCTCACAGCAGCATGCACACACACAATGAACACACAAACATACGCATGCATACATTATTAATGAAGGTTTCACCCTGGTTAGACATCTGTGGCTGTTGTAGAAGATGATTTGATCTCCTGCTGTTTAAAAACAACCCGCATGCTGTAGAAATCAGTATTTCAGTATCACACCGGTGCCTGCCCTGCTGTGTCGTGACTTGTAGTAGCGCGTGGTGCACAGCCTGAGCCTTGTGTCTACAGACGTGAGTCATCACTCACAAGTCTTACAGCTTTTAGTATGTGTGCTCACCTGTGGGCTGACACACTGACGTCAAAGCATGAAAACATTTGCTCCTTGAATCTGTTCTGTTGGATTAAGGGATCCAGGCAGAGAGAAGCTACATGGCTTTGTCTCTGCTCATAACATATCCGTTATCTTGATCATGGAGAGCACTTGAGTGCAGGAATTTGTCTCGTTTATATTCATAGAGGAACAGGTGGATGCTTCGCAGAGGTCTCTGCAGAATGCTGATTTAGACCCAAACACTGTTAACCGCCACTTTCACATTTTGGTTCAACATAATCACCTACAGAAAATCTACATTTTTGTTGGCATTCATTTGATCTACAAAGGACTCACATCTAGGCTTCACCTGTATGACACTCTAGTAGCTGCATTAAACAAGAGTTTGCAGACAATAAGCTGTTAAGGTCAATAAAGACAAACTCTAATGTAAATAATTCTTCACAAGACTTTTTTTTTTCAATATCTCTGCATGCAAATTAAAGGACAAATATGTAATTTATTTACTGTACTAAGTCCTCAAATGACCATGATGTCAGAAATTGTGGAAATGTGCTAAGTTGAAATATTGGCTTCAACAACGCTACAAGCAGCATGTTCTCCTTTAAAATTTCCATTCTGGTGAGGAGCATCTGCTTTGTTTTGGCCAGGGTGATTTGATTTCACACACTGCCGATTTTCAAAAATGTTGAAAACATTTAATTTTTTTTTCCAGATAGGTATATTTATTGCAGGATGATGGTCAAGATGATATATGATGACATTTGCTTTTTTATTTATTTTTTTACTTGTGGGGTGTAGAAGATAAAATGCATATTAAAGATTTATTGTGATCTAGTGAGTTTTTTTCATCCCTGTTGTCTGGCTGATGACACATGAATCTGTTTCAGGTGTTGATCAGTCACAGCAGACCTCTGATTGGGCGTTTGAAAATGTAGGCAGTCTCTCTGTTTGTATATGTGTAGAAATGTTTGGATGCTCCCAGTATACCCGATAAAGGTCGTTTAGACAGAAACATCAATATTCAGTAAATATATCAGTAGAAAGCGAGACAGTGTGCGGGAGTTTCTCTAGTTTACACACTGTCTATTTCCCATTTATTAATTTTAAAGAGAGCTAAAATTAATATCAAATTATATTTAATGTTCACTGAGTGTGTTAGTGTCTGTTTCTGAGTTGTAAGAAATCATTAATAATCTTTTATAAGAAGCAGATACTTATAACATTGAAATTGAGCAATATGTTAAAGGGGTTTGGCTGGAAATAAGGCAGGCAGTCACTCAACTCTGACTCCAGACTGTATTTTCAGAGCAGTGGGCTTTTGTTTTCAAGAAAATGACCTTAACTTTACATCAACAGAGTTAGAAATGGCTGATCAACTATGAGAATCGTTGATTATGCCTTTTGATTTTGATTATTGAAATCAAAAGTTCATTTTGATCATTTTTTGATTTCATATTGAAACTGTGACACCTCTATTTTAAGAACATCCCTAATCTATGAAAATGGTAGACTGACTGACTGACATTGCCATGCCCAGAGCCACACTGCTAACGTGGCTTAAACATCAGGTATTTCTTCATAATATCATGACCACTTACATTTATGCCATGAAACCTTATTGGGTTCTTGAACCACATGTTGGGAACTGCTGCTTTATATTGTAATTACACCGTCTCACTGTACAAATTTGATTCGTGCCCAAAACATTGATAAATTTAGTTCAGTGTGGGAAAAGTACAGTGTCATGCACGGAAAAGAACACTGAACACTGATGTAACTTAAGTGACGATAAATTGTGATCAAAGTCACCAGGGTGTTGTTTCAACATGCAAACTGAGGAAGTTATTATTGCAAAACACACACGCAGACTCTTACTGTAGTTACTATTGGAAATCAGTAACTGTGAACCACTGAAATTGACTTGTTCGCCATTCTGATCCTGTATTTGTGAGGATGTGACATCCATGATGCTTTGCTTTAATGCTTTTGTTTAGGCGAGGGTGAGATGATCTCCAGATAAGTCAGTGCAGTATATCTATCTGTAATACATCTGCCACACACTCGGCTTGTGTGTGCGTGTGACTGTGAGAGAGCAGCGGTTTGGATTGCGCAGTGTATCCCTCTTCCTCTATCACCAACACATGACCTGTAATACTCCATATGGCCTGATGACGTCCATGCTTCCTAATCTCTCTCGCTCTCTCTCTCCCCCTCCCCGAGGCTTTAAAGGGAGCAGTGAGACGTCAGATTTCTACATTCACACAGAGACCAACACATCTGTCACTGTCTCCTTCAGCAGTGAAAACACTTTGAGTGTAGACGGGAAGCTTAAATCAGCTGACAGCAACACACAGTATCCGTGACAGTAGCGTCAAAAGGAGGCGATCAGGACAATTTACTCTAGTGCAAAGTGGACATAGCTGTGGACAGTGATGGAGACTATGGGTAAGAGGCAGCTATTCTTTATTTATTGTTGTTGAGGTGTAATTTCTCCTGAATATACATGACAGGTGTAATTTTGAAGATCAGCGGTAGAAGGTGTTACAGTGATGCCGTGGAGCAGAAAACATGCATTTAATCTCCATAGTGAGTCTGGCTGGTGCTGGTTTATATATGGATAAACATGGACACACATAATTATTAACAATGTCTGAAAGAGTCAGAGGGTCTGATTACATTTATCTAGATGCACTGAGGTTTGTTGTATATATGGACAGGAGTGGTGGCTGGTTCTTATCACTGAAGTCCTGTTATCTCTCAGACACACATAGAATTGGACAAGTCCTAAACATCAGTGGTCAAAGTGGTCTGTCCTCTCCTTTTATAGTCATATAGTTCTGGTCCAGCGGAGCCATGGAGAATTTGGTCTGAATTGTTTGACAGCAGAGGTCACTCTCAGTTTTGCGAATATTAACACACACATTTTTTTTTCCTCCAGACTTGCAGAACATAAATTGTTTAAGCAAATAGTGGCATAGCATTACAGAGAAGTGTGCATTATACTGTTTGAAAAGAGGACACTAGCTGGAATTAAATTGGTTGGAATATTTGTGCTTTTAGAAGATGAAAGCACAAACTAGATAACACAAGTATTTGTGGGTGACAGTTTGTAATGTCCTTGGTGAAAATGAGAACAGTAGCAGACTTAATACTATTTATAACATTTAATTCAAAATAGCTCAAGTATTTTTAATATTATTGTTTACTGTCTGCAACATTTGGAGTTGAACAAGTCTGGTGTCTCTTGGCAAAACCAGCAGCCAGTTTGACCCACTTTGGTTTGACCTGCTGCACTTTAAGTTCTCATAAACAAACAGCCACCATGATAAATACTGGTGGAGACATAAACTAGAGGAACAGATGGTGCCTGTGTGTGTGTGCGTGTGTGTGTGTGTGTGTGCACGTGTGCTTTGCGCACATGTGACAGTGCTTATTATCAACAGGGTGTGACCTCTGCAAACTAAAACCTGTCATTTAAAATTGAAAGTTGCCGCCCTTTGGTGCTGTTGAAAGAAAAGAGTGCCTGGTTGGGTAACCGCATTAGTTTATTCATGACAGTTTAAGATTTACATTTCCAAAGTTTGTTTTCATTAGTGTATAATCACCTGAAAATAATTATCATTGTGTTTTTGTTGCGATAGGCTTGATCTTTTATATTTACAGAAGGTGCTTTTCTATGTGGTCCGCCATGTTGTACTGCCATGTTTCTATAGTAGCTCAGAATGGACAAACTAAACACCGGCTCTAGAGGGGGAGGGTGAGGTGATGTGACGTGTTTGCAATCTGCAAGCTCACTGCTGGATGCCACTAAATTCTACACACTGGTTCATTAACACTGCTGTAATCGTGGTTCTTACATTTTTAATATTCACATTAATTACACTCTGCAGCTCCCCTCAGCTCTGTGGAGCATTTTATCCTCTTTAGGTTGATTGTTTGGATTTTCAGGCCTGAAACTTAAATATTTTAGTTTAATGTTTAGTCTCATGGGTGTTTTAGGCACAGCAGGCTGCTGTTTTCAGAGACAAAGCTAGAAATAAAAATCCTGTTTACAGTTTTTCAGCACCAAATGGCTAATAGTCAAACTGAGCAACTTGCTGGTGAGTTTAGTGCATTAAAAAGCCACATACAGTATAACCCTCAGGACAGGACTTAATGAAGACCAAAACTGAGTTAAAAGAAGAGTGAATGCTGGACCTCTATCAAAACACTGGACAGAAACACAGCTCAGAATAAATCCTAATGTTGCTCTATATCTGCTAGATGTGGTAAGAACCAATTGTTACACATTAGCCAAGAGAAGGTCATAAGGTTAGTGTCAGTGTTCTAATAACTATTGCTGGTTTAAGTTGTGTCATCTCAGAGGCAGAGGTACTCTCCATCAATGATGCATGGATGGACTACAAAACAAGCCTACTGGGCAAGCATCTACACAGGGGCCCCCTGCCACCTTGGGCCCCTGGGCTTGTGCTCAGTAGGCCAGAGAGTCAGTCTGAAGTGAATGTTAATGTTTGTGCAAAAGTCAATCATATGATTACAAAGGGACACAAAATGACTGGCTAGGGGGCTTTTTGCAAATGTGTAAAAAGAGGCTTGTCTCCTAATCTATCCATGCAAAGATGAGTTCAGAGTGTAATGTGGAACACAATTTATTTTTAAGTCATTTGTTAAAGCTGTTAATGCTCACAGTCTGTGACCGTCACTGGCAAACATCAGTGTTATTTTTAGGTTCACATGTGTGTGGACAGATGTTAAAAGGGGACAAAAGGCAGCCTGAGCTGCACCCATGGAGTCATTATGGGATGTGAAGTAGGAACATTTAAGTCATCGTGCAATATAAAAAAGCAGGAGTTTGTCACAGTTAGGCTACTACAGGGGACCCTGCAGCTGAGACAGTCGAGTCTGTGACAGGTGTCCACTCGTCTCATAATCTGAACTGAAGATCAACAAACAGTGAAAAGAAAACTATGTGAGGGTTTGTAAAACAGCTCCTCAGAGGTATCCCCTGCCATTAATTTACAGATGTGTGTTTGGAATATAAAAAAATCCCATAACTCTAGTTACTCCATCACAGATTTGGCATTAGAGTTACAAATATGCTCAATAATTCATTTTCCTCCATCCTCTCTCACACACACACCTCACCCTGTTTTTCTTTTTTCTCTGATCAGTGTGTCCGATGGGTGGAGGGGCCACTAGGCTGTACAGCACCCTGACTCAGACCCTCAGCAGCAGCTCTCCTCTCCCACTTCCACCATCCCACCCTTCTGCTGATACAAACCTGGATCCAGATTTCTGTGAGGTGACTTCTTCTCTTCTGTTCACAGTAGAGATTTCGGGAGATACGTAGCATAAGTAATCCACCTGGTGAGGTGAAATAAATGTTAAGTATATTGTCCTTCTTGCAGGAGCAGAAGGTGTCCAATTCAGTGGAGCTGCTTCGACAGTGTGAGGAGGCCCTCAGGGACAGACCACTTCGCCTCCACAGGAAGTTCACTCTCCTCAGTGATGGAGACAGCGCCCCCAGCAGCTCCATCAGGGTGATGCAGTGGAACATACTGGCCCAAGGTAGACTGTTTGTCAATCCCACTGTACACAACCCACTCAGCACCAAACGGCAGACAAAGTTAGCAGTTAGATAAACTAGCTTAAACTTAAGATCTAAAAAAAACAGATCTTTCCATCAGCAGTTGGTGGAGAGTAACGTAGTGCTTAGAGTAACATTACACATGCATTGGTATTTTTGCAGTTTGACTAGTAGAAGAAAAACAGTAGGGATACCAAACAGCAAGAAGGACAGCGCGGCGTCTGCCTTTTATTTCCTGAAGCTCTTGCCAAAATGGAAAACCAGACAGCATTTTCTCCATGAAATATGACCCAGTTTCACCAAAAGCAGTGACATAGTTGGTGGTGTGTGACTCGCACATATCGCAACCCTGGCCAACAAAGATACACAGAGTGAGGACAGGTGTACGGGGCGCAGAGTAAAAATAACAGAGGGACATCAAAATGACTCTGTTTTGAGGTAGAATGCTAATGTTGCTCTGAGTCTACAGGTTGTGTAAAAAGCAGCATGTTTGTTAACATGTCCATTGTATAAAGTTACAAGGTGCTGTTGTGCATATAGCTGCTTCTGCTGTCAATCATCCATCCATCCATTATCTAATATTTAATTATGTGAACACTACTCAACTACTGTGTCAGACTGCACTCCCCCTGTCTGTCAGATTAGGAATGACAAGTTGTAAAAAACTACTGGTTGCATGGCAAATAGTGACCACTTGTGAATATCGCAGAAGTTATATTTGGCCTCCAATGCAAGTGCTGTATATTGTTGGGCAACTTTGCAGTTTTGAATAAGTATTGTTGAAGTGAGATGGAAAAGCCATCACAGAATCAACACAACACTGTACAGTTGACAAGATGAGAGGGTTTCAAGAAAAATGGATGAATTTTTACTTCGTCGGACCTTGGGACAAATAGTGTTTTGCCTTATCTGTTAACCTGTCAATTCAATGTTGAATGTTATGAGACTAACCACAAATCCTACAACAACTGAATGAGTTTTCCTGTGCAGTCCTCAGTCACATGCTGGCTTCCTAAACTGGTACTCGGTCACTCAAACTTTGAGAACCCAACATAGACAGTAGGAAATTGTAACGGTGGTCAAATATAAACAATGGAGCTTGTTTAGCTACTTGAATTTAACTCTATACTGAAGTCAAATCTCTCTCTCTCTCTCTCTCTCCCGTCCTTCAGCTCTGGGTGAGGGACTGGACAGTTTTGTCCAGTGTCCCCCAGAGGCCCTCAGCTGGGCCCGCAGGAAGTACCTCATCTTAGAAGAGATCCTCACCTACCAACCTCATATCCTGTGTCTGCAGGAAGTCGACCACTATTACGACACTCTCCAGCCAGTCCTGGCTGGCTTGGGTTACAGCAGCAACTTTTGCCCTAAACCGTGGTCACCGTGCCTGGACGTGGAGGGCAACAATGGCCCCGACGGCTGCGCGCTGTTCTTCGATCAGGCTCGATTCGAGTTCCTGGATAGCGTGAATATCCGTCTCTCTGCCATTAGGATTCCAACCAACCAGGTGGGTAGAATCTGTCTAAGCCACTCTTGGACACATAAAAATCCCCTTATGAGCACCTCTAACATGCTGCTGTTTTGTCACAGGTTGCCGTGGTGACGATGCTACGTTGTCGGAGCACAGGGAAATGCTTGTGTGTGGCTGTGACCCACCTGAAGGCTCGTTCCGGCTGGGAGTGGCTCCGCAGTGCCCAGGGCTCTGACCTCCTGCGACACCTGCAGAATCTGGTTCAGAAACATGACAGTGGGCCCTCGGGTGCCCCCTCCCCCGACATTCCTCTGCTCATATGTGGGGATTTCAACGCAGTCCCAACCGAGGAGGTGTACCGACGTTTCGCAGCATCGCAGCTCGGTTTGGACTCGGCCTATAAGAAACTGGGCCAGGATGGTTCGACTGAGCCGGAGTACACGACGTGGAAGATTCGTCCCACAGGGGAGTGCTGTACCACTCTGGACTATATCTGGTACAGTCGGGACATACTGAGGGTGGACAAAGTTTTGGACATGCCCACTGAGGAACAAATCGGGCCAAACAGGCTTCCGTCCTTTAGCTATCCGTCTGACCATCTGTCTCTGGTTTGTGACTTCAGCTTTAAGGAGAAAGAATGAGACAGACATGAAGAGCCAGGACACAGGAAGGGATGACGCTATGAGGAGACAAGAGTCGAGACAAGAGACTGACTCCTGGTCGGCTTCACTCAACAAGAAGGTGCACAGAGGAGACGCCATGTTTGAGTGAAAGGAAAATGATGAAGACAGGATGCCAAGAGACACGAGTTCACACTGCCAAAGTGTTAAGAGAGCGTCTGAGAATCTAGTGTTTTTGTGGGTTTGATGGCTGTTGTGGTAGTGTTACATAGATTTACTCTCTCTAACTACGCTGTCATTGGTTTGCTGATCATTTGGTGGTTTTGGAATTACAGGGTAATTTCACCTAAATTAACAAAAGTATCTAGGGTTCATGTTTTTTAAAATTCAAGCCCTTCCACGGTACCTAAACCAAACATTTCCAAAAACTCTAAGCCTTTATCTTCACATCTAAACATCACAGAGCTCCTTATTTGTTACTATAAAATTCCTTTATATCCACAGCAATCAATGCATATAATGCATTTTGTTTAGTTTACCAGCTGTTCATATTAACTTTGACTGTATATGTTGATCAAGATTATTTAATGCTTGCTAATTTTGACGCTGGGACAAACAAATGATGATGACGGAATAGTTTCATTTAAAATATCGTGAGACAGAAACCTTATATTTGCATTTTGTCTATTTTTCCTCAGACAGTGCCACTGGTCACACTTTACTTCTATATGTGGGTTTTACAAATATTGAAACAATGAAACTTTTTTACAAAGAACTACCAACTTTGACACTATTAAATTATTTTAACAGCAGTGGTTTGGGACACAGAAGGTTTCTGGTCAAGAGCAACGATATTAAAAGATTTTTGGTTTACATGTGTGATTGTGTAGATGAAGCACCAGATTATACTGAAAATCAAGTATTTTTCAAGGATTACACATTACACACCTAAATTCAAAGTCAAGCATATTCTTAATCTTGAAGACATGAGGGATAAGGGATATCTTTGCAATGAGCATAGTTCTGTTTTCATTTATCCAGGTTTTGAGATTTCTGTAGGGGTCCATCCCAGTTGAATGGAGGTGAATTCAATTTTGTAAAAACATTTCCTGCAGTTTGTCTATTAAGAAATAATGTCCTGGTTACTGGAAGAAATGGTGCCTGTAAAAACTGTCAACAGTGTGCTCTGTTTTATCCACATTACCTGAGTTATTTTTTCTGAAAGGGCATCTTGCTGTTGAATTTAACAAATGCAATTTTTCAATGCTTTGAGCAACACAAAATTCTATTCATGTCAATTTTATCAGAGTGGAGGCAGACAGGTTATCTGACATTCTGCACAAGTAAAACCAAAATCATCTGGATGGTTAAATACCAGGAAATGCATTTTGTACTTTGAGTGAACTGACCCTTTAAAGCTTACTGGCGCTAGCAGGTAAACATTTTGTGTAAATGTCATGCCTCTATACTATAAGCTCAACTTCCAGTACCCACTCAGGTACAGAAGACTATCACACTGACACCTCAGATATTAAATGTGTGAACACTAGCATCAGTAATAAAATAATCAGCTGGTGTGACAAACATGCAACCATTTTTCTCTCATGTTACCAGCATTGATGATCACTCATTAACGGTGAAGGTTCTCATGGGAACAGGTCTATTTAACTAGACATGCTGCACCAACAATTGCACCATTTTAAAAGAACAATTTCTTTCCACTGTGTTCATGATCTTTTCAGGTACAGCACGGCCAAATATCGCCCTTTCTCCAGTGGAACAATACGTACTGTTAACTCAAGTAACCGGATGTGATGAAATGTGCAATGTAACCACAAGAACAATCTGCACTCAGTGTGCTTCTGATTCACTGGGAAGAATAAATGTAGGTTACTGCCATCAGACCCTCAGATTCTGTTTTAGTAGTAACCTCTGAGCTTCAATGTAAGAACATTCAAAATAAAACCATGATGAAAACAATTTTCAGGTTTCAAATGTCTTTTTATATATCAGTAAAATCTAATACACTTTGAAACAAGAGTACAGCAAAATATAATATACTTCAAATGTTGAATATACAAACAGTTCAGTCTGAACACAAACATCTTTCTCTCACCTTCCC
Source organism: Lutjanus erythropterus (assembly GCF_056507025.1). Taxonomy (NCBI): domain Eukaryota; kingdom Metazoa; phylum Chordata; class Actinopteri; order Lutjaniformes; family Lutjanidae; genus Lutjanus; species Lutjanus erythropterus. Next base: position 31,807,603 of record NC_139319.1, on the reverse strand, counting down.
TCTTTTTAGAAAAAAATCCCCAAAACAACAATAATGATAGGGGCAGGGCCACAAGGGCAGTTTTAAAAAAAATATGCTGGCAAATTGACCCTCTGTTTTAAGCCATAAGTGAAGTGATCTGGGATCCACAGTGGCGTCATATTCTCACAGCCATATTGCATAAACTTGTGATTTGAACGTCTTTTAATTATTAAAAATAATTGCTTAATTTTATTTCTTGAGTTTACATACATTCCTTTCTCTATTTGGATTCTTTTTTCATGACATGGCACAGCTCAGAGCTCATGCTTCAGCTCAATCATATTTCTTTGCATTTCAGACTGCTCAGGATTTTGAAAAGAGCAAACATTTGTCAAAAAATAAGGATAAGATATAGATAAAGAATTGAGTAATAGCCAAAATCCTTGTGTCAAATAAGTTTGAAATTCAAGCCTAGAGATTATTCTAGGTGCTGGAGGACACACTGCGAGCAATGTGGTCAAAGATTTACAACATGTTGCTGTTTCTTCTGTAAGACTCGATCTACTTTAACAGCCTGATAAGAGACAGAGGAACTAATAAAAATAATACAATTATCAGCTCCCCTCATTTCAAATAATACTGTGCTTGGTACAAGGTATCAAAACACAAAAACAATTTTTCAGCTTACTGTTCAGACAATACAAGAAAAAAAATTAAATCTAAGGCTGTTCTGTTAACTTTAGCTCCGTAAACTGTATAGTAGATAATATACTGTATATATTTATATAGATGTACATACATGACCATTTTCTGTCTGATATCGCTCCTTGTTAGAGCTTCTTGCAACCCCACTTTTTCTTTCTCGCACTCATTTAGGACTCACGTAGCACCACCCACACTTGATCTGCACAGTGATATTATTGGTAAAAAAAAAACTTGCTGGTTTTAGCATCCGTCGAGGCAAAATTCTAAACAAATGGTCTCTACAAAAGCTTCATTACACCCCACACTGCCTGGTTTTTATTTGACAGTTCACATTTTGGTTAGTCATAATTATTTGCCTCATTTTGTAGTGTTTTTTTTTTTTTTTTCAAGGTTCCTTCCTTCCCCCCCGCCCCCTACCCACTTCCCAATTGTAGTGATCAAGGTTGGTCCCCTTCCCCCTCCCAACAAGTTCCATCAGTCTGTGTGGATTCCTTAGTTTGAACTTCAGATAGGTTTCAGTGTGGTTCTGAGGGAGGCTGGCTTAGTCGAGCAAAGTTCTAGGCAGCGACAGGGAAGATGTGAGGACAGGTTCAGGACTAAAAACAACCTTCAGGAGTCTTTTAAGTCTCTCAGACTGCTGCTGGTTATTACAAGAATAAAAATGATGTCAGACATGTACAAACTAACCATCTCTGGCTAAGAAGGAGACGATGAGTATTGGTAGATATGTCTATCTCAACACTCGGGCTCTTCTGTCTTTATCGGCATGTCGGGTGTTTCCATTTTGATAACCACCTCGGCATCCATGGCCTCTGATTGGACGTTCTGGACAGTTTTGGGGCTCATCTGGTTCTGTGGGACTGCCACCGGCACCTGCACAGCTTGGACCTGGACTCCAGCAGCCTTCAGCTTCTCCACCGCTCCACTCGCTGCCGCTCCTATGACCAGCTCAGAACCGTTAATGACGCCGCTTAAGAGCCGAGGCTGTGCCGTCGCCGTCTGACTGGCCGACGATACCGTCACGACCCCCGCCCCGCTACCCGGCTGCGACACCACCATAGTCTGTTGTTGCGTCTGTGTCGGTACGGTGAGCCTCATCACTTGCGTACCTGGGGTGACGTTGACAGGTGCCAGGGCCCGGACTGCCAGGGGGCTCCCAAGGAGGCTGATGCCCGCCGTGGAGACCCCGACGCTGGGCTTGTTCGTGCCTGTGGAGGTCTGTAGCTGACACTGAGCCAACTGGTGGGCGGGGATTGTGATGATCTTGGCCAGCTGAACAGTGATCTTGTCCCCATTCTCTGCTGTGGCTGGGACCATGGTTGGGATGGTCTGGATCACAACCTGCATCGCAAAAAACAAAAAAAGTTTAAAAACTGTTCAAAGTTAACAAAGAAAGAATAAAAACCAAAAATATAACATCTAAACAATCCCCTTAATTTATCAGCCTGTACAGGCATTCTGTAGGGTTCACCAAGTTTAATTTCAGACTAATTATACATCTGTGAGTTCTAACCAAGTAATTTGATTGGAGTGCATGATATAGAGTATAACAGCACGCGGATTTTTAACTACATGTAGCACTTCAGTTTTTGTACATTAGGAGATGATGAGCTTCCTAGCTGCTGTAGCTGGTACACACCTTCTGTTGTGAGTTTGAATTACCAGTGGCAGCACCGATAGCCGAAGTGTTGGTGAGGAGGGTGGTGTGGCCAGGTGTGCCCGTTGTTCCTGCCGGCTGCTGCACAGCTACGGTGGAGATTTTCTGACCCAGCGATGTTGTCATGACTACAGGGACCTGCATTGCCACCCGTACTGTCCTGTAGATGAGAGGTAAGACAGGACAGAGTGTCAAAAGTCAATACTTGAGATAGCCTTAAATGTAAAACTGAATGTTGTGGTCTTTGCAGGAGTGTAACCTGGGTCCAGTGGGGTTGGAGATGATCGCCGTGTGAGACTGCTGGCTCTGACTCCCATCTGGTGTTCCTGAAACTGACATTATCCTTGGCATCCCCGCCGTCACCGCCGTACCACCTCCTGGCACCGCTTTGCTGCCTGTGGCGACAGGAGCATGGATCACATTGGCCCTATTCCCGCCCCGCAGGATGTTGGGCTTCTTGGGGGTCGACAGCTCGGTTGCCTGCAGCAGCATGTCCGGCGAGGGTAGCACGCGCTCGTAGGATGCAGCGGTCTCTGAGCCGATCAGGTCATCGGGGGCAGGCATGTCTGCTTTATCATCATCAATGATGACTATGTTTTTGGGCATCTCTTTGAATTGGTAAACCAGCCGCTGGCCTTCTACCTTGGCGAGGATGCCACGCTGGTAGTAATATCTGAGGGAAGAAAGATTACTGGGAGTTACAATCAGGGCTCCAAATTTACTTTTTCCTTAGTGTCCTGAATTCTGCTTTCAACTGTCTAAGACTTTACATCCATCCCAAATTGAAGATCTTTTTCTCATTCTACATATTAAATATAGTTTCTAACTTTGTTTCAGTAACCTGCATGATTACATCTCTGGGCCACGATGGAAGTTCTGCTAGTTGTTCCGTGCACTTCACTATATTAAAAAAATAATAACAAATTAACTCATCCTGGGTGTTGGGCCAGAATCAGGTTTCACTGTTCATTTAGTCATAGGTTGAGTTACTGTTAGTCTATTAACAGTTTGATCAGTGAATGCATTGCTACAGTTCCGTAATTTCTCATTTCCATTTTTTTTTCTTGTTTTTCTCTCAGTTTTTACGTTTCAATATTCAACAAAAAGCTCTGAGACATCAATTTACTGAATAATACATTTTTAATCAGTTTAAATTAAATTTAAATCTTGATGGTGGTTAATCGATTAATTAATCATTAATGTCCCTATTGCAAAATACAGTGCAAATATAAACCTGTTTCAGACTGATATAGGGTGAAGGAAATTTACACTTTCACACTATGAATATATGTCACAATTCCATTTTAAACACAGTGAGTGTGTAAGTGTGTGTGTCATGTAGTGTTGAGCTGAATATAAACACCCAACAATTAAAATGATATATATTCCATGACACATAAACGTAATATTCTCATTTGTAATCATCTACTGTCCCAAAATTGTCCTAGACACCATATCTTGGTGTCCCAGGTGTCTTTTATTGTCCCCAGCACAAGACATCCTTCATTTTAAGTACTGGTTACAACGCTGAACTTAAAAACAAAAAAATGAAATAACAATCCATAATCTCCCAACACAGACAGAGTCTCCTCACCTGAGTGCCCGTCCCATGGTCTCATAGTTCATGTCTGGCTTGTTCTTGTGTTTGCCCCACAGCTTGGACACAGCCTTTGAGTCGACCAGTTTGAAGATGCCCTTCTCCCTCTGGGTCCACTTGATGTATCTGGGACAGGTGTTCTTGTCCTGGAGGAGGTCCAACAGGAACTCCCATAGGTAGGTGGTGCTCCCTGCTAGAAATCAACTGAATTTAATGGACTGCTAAATGGCAACCCATTTAATTGGTCCTTTACACATTCAAATGGAGATAGATTTATGTATACATCTATGTTTATCGTACTACTGTCAAGTACCTTTTCCTTCCCTGGGTTTCTTCTTGATGCCAAGGTCTGGTGAGCCATTGGAAATAGCCGACTGATGTGTCTTTGGCTTCCTTCCAGCTAAAGAAAGGAAACATTCAGATCACTCACTTGTGGGACTGAATGTAAACCGTAACAGTAACAGTTTACCACTAGATGGTGCTCCTGGATAAACTCAGTACCTGTAATTTACAGTGTAACTTGAGGTTTTGGTTTGAGGTTTGTGGTCTGGCTTGTATGGTCAAGATAATCACAGAGCTTCCAGATGTTTTCCATTTAAAACTTGGTTTAAAACAGTCAAAACACAGTTCTTCTACACACTCTGAAATTAAGTTTTAAACAGTTTTATGTTTTTCACAGCTCTGGACCACTGAGTGTTCACTTTCCTCACTTTATTGATGAATTCTGGGTTGGTACAAACACAAACAAGATCTTTCTGTTTACCTCTCCTCTTTCTAGCAGGCTCGTGGCCCAGCTCTGGTTCTGGCTCCTCAAGCAGGGTGACCATCTCTTCATCTTCCTCATCACAGCACTCCTCTGTCGATATCTCTACCTCGGTTTCTGCAATCATGTCAGGACGCATGGCAGCGTGAAGGAAGTCTGGTGTTGTCACTACACAAGGCGGGACAAAAGCTTCTGGATAAAGGAATTAAAGAGGGAAGAGTTACAATTGTGCTTTGAAGCCACATTTTAGTAACTGTTTGGTTGAATTTTCATGGTTACATTATATTGATACTTAAGGAATACAGCTCATTGAGGGAAACAAGGCTTTAAAAATAATTTTTGTTAGCATTTTGGCCCTTTACACCATGTACCAATGACCAATACCAATAAGAATCAACGTGATTAACTAATGCTCATAGTATTTGATTTTTACTAAAGGTTAAGAAAATAGATCTGTATAATTCATAGGATTTTCTGTAAAGGCTGTAAGAAGAAATGTCTAAGCTAGAATACATTACTTTCTGCATGGTCAAACTACAACAATAACACAGTAGGGCTACAACTGACGATTATTTTAATTAGCAATTAGTCTGATTATTTTCACAATTTAACTTGTGCAAAGGGTCAAACTTTTTGAATCACAATATCCCAGAACTCAAAGTTATGTCTTTATTGTACTTAAGTCTGGGAAACATGTTGATATTCTATCATACTGTGATTTGAGACTAGATATTGTGATAGATTTTGGATACTGTTATACTGTGATATGACTTTTTCCGGGTTTAAAGGTGCAACACAGTAAAGTGATGTAATTTTCTGAACTTACCAGACTAGCTAATCACTGCAGCTCTATAACAGAGCAGTGAAAATATCAAATCATCAATCAGATTTTTATTTTAGCCATGCTCCACCATTAGATCAATACAATTAGATTGCATTGATTATGAAACATTACAAATTTCAGTTTCAAGTGTAACCACTTCTAATTGTGTGAATACCAATATTTTTGTGTGCATTAGTTAGTGAGTGTTACCCGGGCTCCGGTCTTCTCTGAGGCTGGAGGGCGAATCCATGCGTAGCAGAGCCTCTGCGGCCTCAAAGGTCTTGTCAGAGCACTGAATGCTGGTGCCATGAACAGAGGCCTCCACTGAAAATACACACAGAATCAATTAGCAAATAGTTCAGGAATCATAAAGTTACTGATTAAGCCAAGTACAGTCTGTTTACCCAAATACATGAGTTATACTTTATTATTCCCCAAAGAGAAAACACTAAAATACTTCTCAACCTTGCTTTTTCATATATGTAAGCTTCAAATACATAATTTCTAGATTTACACAGTTAGTTGTATGACTTCTACAGCTGCACAATATAATTAATTGAAATATTATCAAAATCATAATATGGCCAAGTAGAATATTAAAATTACAGAAGCTGTAATTTTTTGATAAAGGGAAAATGTGTGGCCAAACAGCATTATAATGAAGCGCCCCAACAAATGTTACAACAATATTATGAATTTTTACAGTTAAAATTAAAATTGTGACACAAAAGTGATCGTTCCCACTAAATGTGAATGATATGACAATATCAATCAAAATAATTGCCATCCGATTTTTTTAACCATATCATGCAGCCCTAATAATTTTCCAAAAATATAATATAATATTTCTATAAACTGTCTGCCATGTCGATCACAACCTATATACTCCCTACTGAAAAGCCAAATTGCTGTTAGACCACTGATATTAAGTTCAGCTGACAAAATATTCACTTTGATCCAGACATAGTATGCTTTGATATAAAATGCAACCTTAACAGTATGAAATGTTTTCATTATCTGCTTCTTTGTGTAGCTTAAACTAGTTATCCAATAGTGTCACACTACATCTTTGTTTTTGTGTGAAGTTGTAAGATAACAGGTGTGACATGAGGAAAAGTGCAGGGAGATCAAGTAAAATGCTTCAACTACACCTACAGCTGCCTTTGAATATCAACATGCAGAAATGTCATTGATAGGCAGCTAGAAGAACCCTAAATCCTTAAATTACACTCTTGATTTACTATCTCAAATGTGTTAAAACTTAGCACAAAAAGACACAGTGCTGTTTAAACCAAAAAGGGGATTCAGCCTGTTGTAAAGGAAATGGTACGTGGCCCATCTAGGACCATGAGAGGGAACAGAGGACACCTGCTGTTGGTGTCAATCAATGGTGGGAAACATGAGACGCAGTAACACCCTGCCCTGTCCATGTTTGGCTATCTCACTGAGGCAACAGCACTGCATAGGGGAGTGAAATGGACTATCTTTAGATTGTACACTCATTCAGTCCCTCTCACAAACAAACAGGACATGCTGGTTGGTAGCCCTCACAGGAGAGACCCTATAGCCCACCGAGCTGCCCTTGACATCAGACAGCCGTGCTGAAATAAGACCACCAAAAGGTGTGAAGTCAGAGAGCTGTAGCTTAGCTTGACCTATATAACTACTTATAGACAGTTTCCTCATTTCTAGACCAGAATATCAGGATTTTGATTTATGTTTAATTATTAAATAGTAGAAAATTACAAATATATACAATTTATAACAAATGTGCATTACGTGTGGGTGTCATCTAGTTTAAGTATTTCAGTATTTCCATAAGTGAACAAAATGCCTATTATTAACCTATACAACTATGTAACGGCGCCAAGAAGAGAAGCGAGTCCGACAAAAAGTAGTGCTGCCTTTGATAACTTCCGTGTTTACAGTCCTCATCCTTTCCCTCCAGTTCTCTTCGAAGGAGCTCACAAATCCTCTTGTCACTCAACACCCGCCTCACTAACTATTGGCTCATTCCTCGATTAACACGCCGCCCCCAGTTAAATCTGATTGGCCTTCTGCTGACGTTCTAAAACAGCGTGCACGCTATTGGACCAACGGCCAAGTCGATCAAAGACACACCCCGCCCTCTTACATCTCCAATGCTTCCGCCATCGATATGGGACAAAAATACTTTGAAATTTGCGATTAAACAGACGTGGAAACGACACGGTGACTTGAAAATACAGTATCCATTAAGCAGACATGGTTAAAAAGCGAGTACAATCACACATATTCGTATTTTCAGGTCTTAGCGGTCGACGGCTGAAGCCGCACTTGAAACAACTACAGGGAAGAAAGCGAGTGAGCCAGGCCATCCCACGCTTCAATCACAGGCTGCACAACACGATAACGGAAATCATGAAACGGAGATTTAAATTCCCCTGACGCTGGAAATGTGTAAAATGTTCTCCCACTCCTCAAAGTCACAAAAATACGACACTATGGCCATTATTTTTCAGGCTGTTACTGGGGGACAATGTGTGAAGACTGTTACTTCACATAATTCCCACATACGGAACAAGCTGAAGCCAGCCACGGTTAAATACTGCGACATCCACCAGTCATAATAACAACAAAGGTGATATCTGACAGTGTGTACCGGATTTATCCTGGTAAAAATAAACCCACATGTCCTTCCGACTCAGACAGCGTGGCAAAGACGTAGGAAAGACAACATCTTTACACTTCCTGGTTGTGCAGAGCCGACCTGCAAACCGTTATTCTACACCACAATGCGGTGAGAAAAATCTGCTCCAAAATGCAAAACACACATCGTGCAGATAACTATCTGTTTGTGCAGACTGGCGAGCCCTGGGAAAGTTTTTCACTTCTTAAACCGGGTTTGATAAACCGTGTAGCAACGCCATGCAGGTTGCTACCAAGGTGATCACTTCCTGATTGCCCTCCATTACTTCACCACACTACTCAGCGGACTGAGACTCAGCGGTCGTGCTTAAAAACACAAGTCGTGCGTTAACCGTGGCTCCCGGGTCGAGGTTATAAGTACACAAAGATACATTACCGGCTCTGATAAGTAGATCGAGCTGGTTTGCGTGTCCCTCATGCTGCGAAGTCGCCATGTTTTCCCCTTGCTGCAGATTCACATTGACTTCTCACTGAATTGTATAGGAAGCTACTAGCTCGTATCACTCCGCCGCTAATGGGAAATCTCCTCGAATTCAACGAGACACATTACGGCGGCAGAAAGGTATCCCTCCGCCGCCGACACAGGAAATCCTTCCTTAGCCCTCCCTCAGTTGCGTAGTGACTACGTGAATCCAAAGATACTTGTATAACAAAGCTTTACTGTTACTAACTTGCTAACTGCTTTTTAATAAACACACAGAAAAAAATATTTCGTCAATATTTCACCAAATTTGCAATTTGAGAAACGACTGTTTAGAACCATAAACTTAAACGAGATATCTTACACACTTCAGTTCCAAACAATAAACAAAACACGTTTTATCATGACTGATTATGTTTGTTGCTGTCTTTTTTTTTTTTTTTTTTTACTTGTTTTCTGTTCTGGATTTCTGTACAAGACATATGCGCTCCAACAAATTTAATTACTAAATCTAATATAGTATAGGTCACTATCAATTCCATAACAGTTGTCGTGATACCATAGTTTCAAACCAAGATACAATAACTAGCATAAAAAACATCATTTGATACCTCTTGCAATACCACAGCAAAAAGAGAAAAAAGTCTTGGCTACACAAAATAATAATAATTAATGACTGTTTTTCAATTAATACATGAATAACCTGCACATAGTGCAGATAAAGTTACCAAACTTGTTTTGATTTTGCTATGCTGCAGGCCAGATTTTAGAAAGGTATTGGTTTTACACATGGTATAGAAAAAGTATCTAAGTAGGAATACTTTTGACAATCTTAATTACATGTGTGAAATATACTGTAAATTGAGGGAGGTAAAGTATAAATTATGTTAATTAAAATATTATCAGCCAACACAAAATAAATAACTACTGAAGTGCAAATAACAATTACAAAATACAAGTGCAAAATATTATTTAGGTTTTTCCTAGAACTTTGTGTGAAATATAATTTAAGGGCTGAGGCAACATTAATGTGTTTCCTAAACAGACTCAAAAGACATGACCCAAACTCTGAGAACTGTTTCCCACTAATGTGTAGCACATGCAACTTGCACTAATAGAGTGAAAATACTTTTTGTGTAAGTGTGGCGTGTGTATCTACTACAGCATTTTCAAACTTTTTAAAATCTCTGCATCATATTTTGTTAGGTGTTGTCTTTTTGTCTCTATAAACATACACAGTGTAAAGAATTATGCAAAAAACAATAATTATGTATTTTTAGTGGGGCATTTTGAACACTAGTTTATTCAGCTATGGGTAATTATTCATGGTGGCTGAAAAACTTTTCTTGGTAATTATGACAAATTCTTCATTTTACCAACAGAAATATCGCATTCAGATAATGTGGAATAGAGTTTAAAGATGTAATCCAGAGCAGCATGCATGAATAAAGATTTTATAAATTCAAAATAATATTGGCTTTGTCATTAAGTGTGTTTCACGCTTATGAACACTGCACTAAATTAAACATTTGTCACCGTACTAAAGGATTAATGGATGTTTAGAGTGCTAATACTGGATAACTTCTCTGGTCGTGAAACAATTCCGGTACAAAAAATATCCACAAGATGGCAGTGTGTTAACACAGAGACCTGCAACCCTCATAGCCTACTTTACCAGACTGTCACTGGTGCTGGGAAAAGAATCATATACTACTTATGCACATACATAACAATGTCAGCTGAAACACAGGAAACAAAAACACTTGATTTTTAGAAGCCCATGTGTGGACCCTGTATCTTGAATTGTGGGAACTCACACATTTCTCTGTACAGACTACAACCAATGTCTAGTTCCTGAAATATGCAGCCCATAAATGTCAACACTTCAACAGCAGGTAAAAATTCTCTCTTTTACTAATAATACAATATCTTAGTGGCTCTGAGTGGGAACTGTGCATCGGCAATAGAAACAGGACACAGAAATGAAACATGACTCAAATTTCTCAGCAAGGGTAAAAGGGTAAAACACACTGATTAAATACCTAGATTTACTCTGGGCATTCCAGGTAGTTATTTAAGAATGTCTTGCAACTGTATGATGGCCATCCTCATTACAGAAACCTCCAAAGCTTGAAGTGCTGTCTCATTACAGAAACATGTTCCCTAGCAGCATTTAGGAAAAAATACTTCATCTTAGACAGGTGGGGTTTTCTCTCCACCATTAAGGCCACAATGCATCAAAGCTAAAGTTGAACAACTCTCTTTTCTTATCCATATTAGCAAGTTAGCTAGGCAGTGACAAGTGACATGAGACAGCTGTTGTCATGGCTATTGGTAAACTTGTGTACATCCTAAACACAGCTACAGGAATGACAGGATGAGTGCTGATTGAGGAATAAGGTTTTCTGTTCTAGTTAAGATTTCCTAGGACAAGATACAAGGTCTGAAATAGGACACAGCCATGAATTTAGGAATTGCTTTTGTAATACGAGGATAGGATTTTTCCTAAACTTAAGTCAAGACAGGACAAGCAGTTAAGAATTTTTTCTGTAATTAAGCCCCCTGCACTAATCTACAGTGCCAAAAGGAATACCACTGAATCAAATTTCTGATCAATAGAGGAATATTTAAGCCTCACCTGCCTCCCCTTCTGTCTCCACCTCTTGCTCATCTCCCACCTCCTGCATCAGGTAGGCCTCATTCCCATACACCACCACATGGGCTGAGTAACCCTGCTCCCCTGCCAAGCGGGCGCCAGGTACCTCCTCCACTATGACTGCTGGGTAGTTCTCGAACTCCTCTCTGTCCTGGACTTCTTCATAGGCCTCCTCAGCTTCACACTCGCCTTCTACCTCTCCCTCAAGCTCCAGGTCCACCTCACACTCTCCCTCCTGCAGGGCAAGGGGACCGAGGGTGGGACGGAGTCAAAAAATGTTTTCAGTAAGAGAATAAGACAGAAATGAGAGAAGATGAAAGACTGTGTCTGTCTCCAAACCCACCTGCTGAGGGTCCTCCTCTGCTGTGACATACTCCACGACCGTCCCACCAGTGTCAACCAGCACCACTGAGGTCATGACTCATGCTCCTCAGTCACGGCCAGTGGTTCGCCACAGTACTTCCGTCTGGTGGCCTCCACCAGTCTGGTAAATAAAGGCCCCTGGAGAGAAACGACACACTTGGTAAACAAAGCTTTAACACAATAAAATCTGTGATGCAAGAAAGGCATATGATCATATTTTGTCCACAGTGACTTTGATGATGACAGAAGTCTGCTCATTTCCCATTGTCAGCCTTCTGCTGTGTCCCTGAACGAAAGGCCAACACGTCCACAGTTGTTGCTGTCTGAATGAATGTGCTTTGAAAAATTTACTGCTCGATGTTTTGAAGTGTTCATCTATTGTTCATCTATTGTTCAATGTTCATCTGCATTCTTGCCCATGTTTAGAGAGCTTTAGAGCTTAACTTTTGTACCTTTGGACAGAGCTAGAGTGGCTGTTTCTTAGCTGTCTTTATACTAAGCTAAGCTTACTGGCTGCCGGCTGTGGCTTGAGTCACTATACAGACAAGGCATTGGTATCCACTCTCCTCATGTACCTTTCAACAGGACATTTCCCAAAATGTCAAACTCTTCAAAAGTATCATGAATTCTTTAACTGATAAAAAAAACACACATGGGTGAGATGCAACTACACTGTCCTTCATCTGTCCTAGCTGTAGACCATGGCTGTCTGAAATTCCAAACTTATGTGCTATTTAGTACAGATGCAACAGAATCAAAATAAGTTGTTTGGAGAAAGCATAAATAATGTGATCTGCTATCTGAATATGCAACATAATTGTGCAAAACATAATCTTTCAATTTCTAAAACATTTCTTATTTCAGTTTCTTCTCATTAGGGGGGTGTGGTGGGTTTCAGTTCAGAAAACTTAGTTTAATTAGAAATAATAATAAAAGACAGAGAGAGAGATGAAAATTGCTGCAAGAGGATGTGGGATTATATTTGATACTTTGTTATATGCCAATATTATATTAACTTGATGCTTTGAAGGCAGAACAATTACAACGAGTATTACCCTATTTAACAAGACATCCAGTATAAAACACAACTACTTCTGAATTTTGTTGGTTTAACAGATATAAATACGGATACTGTGTGTGCACCTGTGCACATTTTAGGTATGTAGTGCACTGCATAGTATGTGATTTTGGATGCAGAACAAGTCCCCAACAAAGGCAGAAATCTCCTGTATCTCTTTCATCTCTTTTCTTCTGGCTTTAGTCTGCAGGAAGTGCCTGTCTGCTATTACAGGAAGAAATGAATTGACAGGAAGCCTACTCAGTCCCTCAAACATGAACACAGTGTCCAGTGAAAAATCTAGGCAGGGCAGACTGGAGCCATGGTAACAGTTGCTAAGAACCACAGGGCCCTTAGTTCCTATTCCTGTGCTACTCTGCAGGGTGACAATAGGATATAAGACAAAGGCAAGGCAGGAGCATGGAGAGGCAGACAGATATAAACAAACTGCATGACACTGTTTAAACGATGTTCCACCTACTCTTGCTTTTAATCAGTTTTTAGAGGCCTGACTTGAACACTGACCTACTAGAATTTGATCTGTTCTTTCACTGTGGAGTTAGGTAAGTGTTCAAAGAACGGAGAAGAGTAAATGCAACTTAAGGTGGAAGTAAACTTCAGACGTGTTTATTGGATCATGAAATGTCTTCTGAACCACCCTTCCGAGGCCAAGAAGCATTTCATACTACATTATTTTGTTTTGTTTGGGGTTACAGGTTATGTCCAAAAAAGGGTCACTAGCAAAACATATTTTAGGCACCTAAAAAAAAAGACTCGCCTAAAGAAAATCAATATTAGTTTAAGTGTACACTATATTTAGAATATTTTCACCATTTTATCTTGCTGTCAGATAGCCTTTTCCAACAGGAAACCACTGTTTTATTAAAGCCGAATATCAATATCTTCAAAGTCACCAGACTTCTTGGCATTAGCAGTAATTTTATGTCGCAGAAGACAGGAGTTGCTCGTCTACTGCTGCCTCAGTCCGTTTGTGTTATTGTGTTACTTTGGTGAATCCAAAAGTAAGCTTTTTTAAAACACAAAAGTAACACCATAACTCAAACTAATTGATTGAGACAGCAGAAACGAACAAATCCTGTGTTCTGCAAGGTGAAATGACTTTCATTTTCTTTGTGTTTTATGATTACTCTTTAAGGCTTTTAGTTCATTTTATTCTCTTTTTTTAAAATGTTCTGTTTTTATTGCTAAGCATTTTGTTACTATGTCTTGAAAGGTAAATATAAATAGTCTTTTTATACATACAGATTTGTTCAGTTCCTCACGTTTGTGCACTCTGTATTATGACAGGCTTTTCATCCCAGCTTCAAGTTTGACCATTAAAAACAGCTATGAACACTTTTGCCTTTACACGTTTGGATACCCCAAACAGAACAAAATCTATTCTCCTCACTGACCTCAGCATCTCACCACGTATCCAACCAAGGGAGCCCACCTTCTGCTTAAAGATAATCCTGCACAAAATTCTTCAAATTCTTCTGAAGACACAAAGACAAGGATTGGTTGTAACTCTTTCTCATGACACTTAGATTTTTCCACATTTTCAATGCAAAATGTAATGTTTAAAAATAACCAGAACACATGTAAAACTCATGCATGATCCAGGGCACAATTTTGTACAAACCTACTGACCATATGTTCTCTAACATGTTAAGAGCATACTCAGTTACTCTAGCTGTTGTATAATAGAAGAGCCATACTCGCTGTTCCCTCCACTACAGAGACCATCATGATCATGAGCTCAGATGCAAATCTTCTGTTCAATTATTCAATAGCATACAGCTCATCTACAGAGCTGTACGTTCTGTCTTGGAGGGGCGGGTTTACTTTTGCACTATGCATGGGGTATTGTTTAACCACCATGTGACACATCCACGGATCTCACAGAAGGATATCTGACTGGCCTGTGCTGCTCCTGAGACCCAGGAAATCAGGACAGAGTTGGCAGAAACTTTATATGAGCAGTTTCATTTTCTGATGTTAAAGCTAAATCAGATCCCTCATATCTCTGTTTCTTCTCATCCTTCATGTATAATTTAAATATTTCAAACTTGACCAGTAGGTTTCATGCATCATGTTCTCTGGCACAGAAACAGCCTAACCAAAGAAAGGTGTGTTCCTGCCTTGCAGTATGTGCTGCTATTTTGCTGTTAAACTGACAGAGGTTATTATGCAAGTTCACCGAGGAGCTGAAGATTGTGACACACTGGGTTTTTTTAATCTATCAAGGCCATCTAACTCCTTGTCAATCAGACAATAATTGAGTAAAAGGGAGGCACAAAGTGCAAAGTCCTGTCTGTGATGCCTGTATGGTTGTTTTCACACCTGTGCTTTTTAGTCCGGTTAAACCGAACTCTGGCTCGTTCTTCTCCTTGGTGCAATTTCTTAGGGCAAATAAGTACACAGCAGGGGTGGGACTAAATCATTGTTTTGCAAATTACAATTAAGTTACAACTTACCGTTCTTTACAATTTAAGCTCAGTAACAAAAGTTTTTCATGGTTCTCTCCTGCAAAGTCATTGGATGGTGTTGTATTGGTTCAAACAAAGTGGTTCTGGGAATTAAGTGTCAGTTTGCTGAGAATGAATACCATTACATTAATTGATTCAGGAAATGAAGTGAAATGAATTGATTCAGGGCATACTTTTTAAATAAACTTTTTAATCTTGGGACTTTTAAATTAAAGTGAATGGTTACTGGTCTGATTCTAAATTGCCCGTAGGTGTGAATGTGAGTGTGAGTGGTTGTCTGTCTCTATGAGTCAGCCCTGTGATGAACTGGCGACTTGTCCAGGGTGAACCCCGCCTCTCGCCCAGTGTCAGCTGGGATAGGCTCCAGCCCCCCGCGACCCTTCGGGAATAAGCAGTTACAGAAAATGGATAGATGGATGGGTTACTGGTCTAACTGGACAACTAATGAATTCTAGAGTGTTTTTTTTTTTTAAATAGTGGTAATGTGATCCAACCTCAACCCCACTACCAGTTTACTCTGCAAACAGTAAACAACAGTAGCCAGGTGTGCTTTGCATTCTGGGAGGCAGCATAGTATCCAAACTCTATTGCGATGTTTAACAATCATTGACCACTGAGTCCTCTACCATTGTGATGTTGCTTAAAAGCATTCTGTATTGAGTTTGTGTCCACTCAGAGTTTCCATAGAGTTATTGCCTAAGTTTTGTTTTTGACACATGGGAGAGAAATTACAAAGAAGCTGCTGCTGATGATTGCACTACATCTCCATGCCCCATGTATTATTTTCTTATTAAACGCAACTAAATTACAGATATGTGGCATGGAGACAAAGACCCTTTTAAACCCACCAACTATATTACAGTCCATTTTTGTTTCACTGTGGACATCATAATATGCCAATTTGACAACCAGTCGCTCAACCCTAATGCAAAATTTAGCAGCTTGCATATTAGTAGTTGCAGCCAGCTAGCCGGAGAATGAGCTGAGTGTAGTAGCAGAGCAGTATACAGCAACATAGTATTCCTTGAAGTGCTGTTACTATTCCAATGCTATAGTTCTTCCTGGTATATTATCTCGGTCATTACCAGAACACAGACCCTCTTCTTGTATTTACTTTCCAGCTCCCACCCCACACACATCTGACCAATAAGCAGAGTCAACATTGTCACATCGCTTTTAGTGATTTTGGATGTGTTTGGATTTTTTTCTGTGTGAAAGAACACCAAATCAAGGGGTACAAACTGATTTGGGCCATTGCGAACTATCTATAGGTGTGAAAATACCTTTTTTCACTTTCACAATGATCTGGCACTAAACTGACAGCACACTTCAGTATGGATGAGCCTGGACAAAAACATCTCATTGCAGAGCTGTGTACATGCTATTTTTCTCTTTAAATGCTTCTCTTTCACTTACTAAGACACTGAGAACCTAATATGTTTAAATGGATAAATACAGACCTGGAATATGTGACATGTATGCTATAGGCAGACTCCCAAAATGGGTTAATCCCATGCAGACAGACACGCATTAATCAAACACACACAAGATCTGTTTGGAGTTGAGTCTCTTAAACAGGCTGCATTGAATCAAACAAGTATTACAGGTCCTACTGGACGACTGCGAACACGTGGCTGCCCTGTTGCTTCTTAGCTCAAACATTAAGTTCAGAGTTAAGATGCTGCATTATTATCATTTCAACAAACTACATCATTGAGAGACTACCAGTCACATTTACAAGTAAAGAAATTTAATGATTTTAAAGGTTAAAAGCAGTCAGCAGACCTATTCACCTCTTACTGTTAACTACTAGTCGTGTTGGTATTTCAGGAATTGAAACCATTTCTGCTGCAATGAAAGTCATTCTGGAAAAGACTTCGAGCTACATGTCACACTGCAAATGCCTCAAATTCAGTTCTTTTTTATCTTTTGATTACCAGGGGAAGAGCAGACGAGTAGCTAGCTTCTTCTACAAATGTTTCTCTAGTTCATGGTGAGTCAGTAGCAGCCTGGAGACTTCACATGATACAGCAGAGTCATCATGACAGGTCAACTTTCCCACCACAAGATCCCGACAAACACATCCAAACTAAAAGTAAAGAAGTCCAGACTTGCCTTGCCACAGAAAAGCTGATGTGAGTCAAAATGCAGGCTTGCATTTTTACTTGGCTGCCGCTTAAAAATCCACAAAGAGACGAGGGGGAGAATGAAAGAATGAAAGAACTGTTGCTGTCTGGCCATGGTAAGAGATAGCAACAGAACGTTATCTGCGTCTTCCTCTGTCTCTGATTCTCTCCCACATCTCTTCTCTGTCTGACATCCCTCCATCCATTCTCTGACCATCCATCTCCTCTCCTGGCTGCATGCTGTCTGCCTGTTCTCTGGGTGGAAGGAACATCTCAGAGCGACTCAGCACTTCTCAGACCCTGCCCTGAGCTCAGATCACATGACAAGGGTGGAACACACACATACACACACACAGAATCACATGATCTTTCAACAACAGAGCTTTTGTTCCAAGTAACTGGGGCTGTTGGTGGATACAACGCCCTGCCTTGTGCCCTGCCCTCTACCAACACACACACACACACACACACACAGAGTGATGACACAACGAGCAAATACATGGCAAGAATGACCTCAGGATTTGCTTGACATCCACCCAACCCATGCACATAAACATACACACACACATACACATGCACACACAGGCAAGTTCAACTATAATCCAGTAGCTACAGTGATAAAGTCATGAAATTGTGTCATAAATTCTCTGCAGTGTTATAATGTCACCTTCAATCTCCTGCCATTCAGTGATTTGAAAAATAGGCCTCATGTGGGTTAGCATTTTTAGGTCAAACACTCCCTTTGTTCAATTTGCAATACTAGTTTATTAGCATCTGGTGTCAAAATAAGGCTGATCTTTCACAGTATGTTCTAAAATGCAACAGTCTTGCCTAATATCTCAAAACTGATATACTAGAAAGAGATGGGGGAAACCATCAAACAGCCAAGAACAGCAGCAAACTGTGTAATAATACATAAGTAACATATGTCAACAAGTAATCTAAAACAAATTTAAATATTATTTTAACTACATGACATGACATTGTCTTTAGCCATGGCAGGTCAAGAGTAGAGATGCACCAATTGCAATTTTCTTGGCCGATTCCAATTTCTGATTTTCTTCTTTTTCTAAGAACTATAATTGACAGAATACAGAAACATTTTTGTAAGTTTTCTTCAATGGAAAATTAAATGGTATGTTGATAATAAAAACACTGAGTATTTAATAACTTTTAGATTTTCTATAAAAGTGCTCAAACCAGAGATTCACATGGTACAAACTGTTTGCTGTAGTAATGCTTTGTAGTGAGAAAAAAAAAAACAAAAAAAAACAAGAGCAGAATGCTAAATGAGTCTGGATAAAAAATGCTTGGGGAGAGACAGTCAACATGGGCTATTTATTCTTCAGCAAGAACTGGAGGTAAGATTTGAAGACTGTCTCGATTATATTTATCCTGTTCTTGGAGTCTATCGCTTTTCTTAATGGTGACAAAATGCTAGCATGTGTGTGGCTGTGACCAGCACTCTTTGACGGCAATAACGTTACTGTGTGGGTCACTGTGTGGGTCACTGTGTGGGTCACTGTGTGGGTCACTGTGTGGGTCACTGTGCATGAACCATCTGTATCTGGACCTTTCTAGACAGGCTTCTCATGAGGAGAGTTAGCCCTATTACGGAACATTCAGGCATGACTGTGGCCGCCCGGTGGAAACCTTCAGACAATAGTTCAACTGTTGCTCAGTCTGCAGGATATACCAGTTGAGCAAAAGACAGGCTGGTCAATCATTTACCATGAAGACAGCAGGCCTCTGGTCTCCATGAACTAGACAACACAACTTCACTACACAAGATCAAAAGCTATAAATACCAGCAGCCACTAAAGTACACTGCAGACCAAAAACGGACTGCTACACTAAGTATTAGAGAGTAATAGATTATACAAATTTACAGTGTGTTCAAAGGTAGATACAGAGGTAGGCTAGGTGGCGGTGCTGATGAACAAGTTGGAAGTTTTTGTTTGCATTTTTAACTTACTTAATTATATGATTAGCTGACTGACAGAACCTTAATTGACTCTAATTTTAAGAACTGGTTAATCATTTGAATAATTTATCTGTTACAATGCATCAAAAAGTAATAAAAAAAAATTATGTCAAATATTTTTTGACCACTGAATAATGTCTTGCTTTCCAGTCAACTAGGTAAGCAATTTCAAGACACTTTGACTAATATTAACAGCAGTGGCTCCCAACTGGTGTGCCGAGGTACACTGGTGTGTGGTAAGACAAGTAAAGTTGTGCCTTGAGATTTTGTGACAGCCATTCATGATTACTGCAAAATACACCCATCAGAGGATTCTGATGAAGGCACTGTAGTGTTGAAATGAGTTTTTAAAAACAAGGTGGTCAATTAATCAGTGTGCTCCAGTCCTCTTTTGTTCTCTGGTAGAGCAGGGAATGATTTTGCCCTCTTGGGAAAAGTATATGGTATGTGTAGCCCTATATAGGTGTGACTTTAGATTTTGGTTTGCCCTTTGGTGTGTCTTGGGCACAAAAAAATATTAAACTTCTTGATCTGCACTATTGAATTCTTTCATATTACTGTTATTAAAAAAAAAATCAAGTTTATACCAAGTGTCATTCCAGTCGGGACTTGCTGTGTCTGTTTTCATGGCTTTCAGGGTCAGTGGAAGTGATAATTGTGTAATAATATATACCCTGATATTTTCTGAGCTGGCTAGTATACCGTAAAAATCTCATACTCTTGCCACCCTAGTGGAAGGGCAGTAAATCCTTAGCTCAACCATGTAGACAGCATGTCAGAAGCATACTACACATTGCAGTGATAAAATAATAAGCACTTACTTGTGTTGCGCGTTTGTGGTGAATCATGTGACATAAAAAAAAAAAGCAACCAAGATCAGAGTTAATGAAGATTATAAACCCTCTCCTGCATCACACAGTTGGCTGACCGCTTGATTCAGTGCAAATATCAGATCAAGTCGGGCATGTACGGCGAGTCACAGGAGGGGGAATTCACTGTTGCAATGATACCTTTGCTCTTCAGAGCGGCTAACCTTATCAATGAATTATTAGCCAGCTCTTGCATCATTTACTTATAGTTATTTATATTAGTATGCCGAGGTGGTTATTAAAGTGTGGGGTAAACGCATGTTAAGAGCTGTTATATGTGAGAACACAAGAAGCCAACTGTCATAGACAACACAGAAACAGAAAGTGAATATGCACATGAACTTGGCTAACGTTAGCTAGCCAAGTTAGCCCTGAGACAAGAACAAGCTGTCAGGAGAGAAACACAACAAACCATGTGGCTAATGCTGGCTAATGTCAGTTCAGCTTACTCACCGTGCTGAAACTCTTCCGTCGCTCTCCGCTGTTGACCAACTTAGTTCACAGGCAGCAACTTGACGTTAGCTGGCTGGCTAATCAGAGTTTACTCTGTGTGTGTGTGTGTGTGTGTGTGTGTGTGTGTGAGGGAGAGAGAAAGAGAGAGTACTGTACGTGTGTGACATCCAGTAACCTCTCCTCCTCCTCCTCCTCTCCGGACGGACGGACGTAGGTTCTGTTGCTGTCGACTGTCACAGGCTGTAGAGTCCCGCTGCTAACGTTAACGTTAGCGCCGGCTAATCGACGGTAACGTTCGCTGTTTGTATTGGAGTACGGAGCTCGGTGTCCTCTGTGGGACAGCGCATGAATAAACACGCAGCCGTCGGTTCAGGCACCTCTGTTGTTAATGGAGACCGACTCCGCTGGTCGTCAGTTTACTCCGCTCGTTCAGGCAAATTACATCGATGACGTCACGCCGTTCAATAAACAACCAGAGCTCACCAGAATAAATAAAAATAGTACACATCGAGATTTTACACAATATATATACAACTAATTTGTATTTACATTGTGTAGACACTGAATACACATGCAAGGTTCTAGGCTATTTTGAGAAAAAGTTACCATGATGTAAATGATATCTCTGAAATGTCATTATATTCTCTGGACACGTTGATTGTAGAGTTGATTTTTACTGAAAACTTGTTGATCCTGAACAGCAAATTCCATATACACAAGTGCAGAATGGATAATAATACACACAAATTTGCAAAATTCTTATGTGAATTCAAGGACTATATTTGAGACTTTATAATTAATACAACAGTCTCTTCCATGAAAATGAATGCATTTTTCCCCCATTTTCTTTTCTCTTATCATGTTTACAAATTTTATGTATCCCATATTATTTTTTTTTTTTTTTCAAACTAATATTTATTTATTTAGATGATTGCTTAATTTTGTATGTTTTTTAATTTATCTACTTTCTTTTCTCTGAATGTCCCCAGAATACCAATGGCAAAGCACGTCTGAATTGTTAGTATATATGATTTTAAAACACAAAAAGCTCACCAGAATAAACTCATCCTGTTCAGTGTAATTTGTCTATGATACAGTTTTTCGTTTGTTTGAAAACAATCCTATGCAATCTCTTGTCCCACCATATATACATTGTATATATATGTATCTATATAATGTTAGATATTGTTATGTTGTTTTCATGCTCCTCTTTATTTTGAGACAACAAAGAAGATGTCATGATGGTCACAAGTTATCCCAAAAAGTTCCTGAAAAGCTAATAGCTAAAATATCATACTGGAATTTGTGGAATTGACTACTCTTTTCTCATGAACTTAACATAAATATATAAGATTTGTTTATCTCAATTCAACTTGAAAGTTCAAGTTCTTATTTTCAAACCACCTCAGAACTGAGTTTACTTGGTGAATTAGTACTCTTGAACTCTGAAGTAATTATCTAACCTGAATTCAGTTAATTGACATTTTTAGATGGCTGCAGAACTTGTTTTTAATGATTTACAGTGCATAAGGTTATGATCCAATAACAGGTATCTGTCTCCACCAAGTGGTCAATATTGTAATTAACTTAACAACAAAAAAAAGCATTTCAGTTAACTGACATAAAATAAAATCCAGACTTTAGAAAAAAACAAACTGAATAATATTAAATAGGCCCATATTATAATGAAATAAACAAAAATAATACTGAAACTAATGAGACCTAAACTAAAACTAAATATTTTTTAAACAATACAAACTAAACTGAAATGAGTAAACTCACTTTTGAAACTAACTGAAACTAAACTGAATTGAAAACAAAAATTAAGAACAAAATAAAAATAAAAGCAATGGAAAATACAATACTATAATAACTCTGGTGGTCAATGTGTTGACTTTAACTCACACACTATCATGTTGATTCATAACACTGAGTAATGCAAGTATAATTTCATCCACAGGAAATTGGAGTTCAAATGTTTATACATCTCTTTATTAAAGTGTCTATGTAAGCACATCATTATGACAACAGAAACATCATAATTAACTACATAAACACTGGTATATTAACTATTTAATATATTAATATAATATATAGTTAATATATGATCATTTATGCAGTGCACCTACAAATATATTTAAAAGAAAGCATCCATCTATGATTGAAAATTGGAGGCATGTTACTGTTGAAGATAAGCTCTTAAGTGAAAGGGTGCAAATCAGTGTATATCAGTGTGCACCTGCATTTATGATAAAAGCAACAAAATGCATGTCTTCATGCCATTATATCACCTGATATGAGCTCAAACAAAACATACAGGTGCACCCTGACATTAAAAATCTTGGACCAGTTTGTAGATATTGGCGATGTCTATGGAAAGCAGTCTATCACATTACAATGACAAGAAACCACTGCCACTGCCTACTACAACACTGTTAAAGAAACTTTTGATTAATTCAACTGGTCATGAAAAGCTTTACAACAGTGGCACCTAGTGGACAATAATGGGAATCATTTTACAAATGCTAAAAACGGATGGGTCAGAAACAAACATTAAAAAAAAACTCTGATAACATTTCAAAAAGGACACATCAGCTAGTTAAACCTGTGGTTAGCTCTCCTCGTGTTGTCTTCATCAGTCGTCCTGGCTCGGTTGACAGATAAGCGAGTGTTGTGGAAGGCACACTGTCTCTAATGTCATGACTGGGCTGTCACCACCACCGTAGTCTCTGTGGCTGCAACAAATAAACACAACACTGGTTTATATGGCAGAAAAGCATGACTTTACATGTTATACTGCAACATACTTGTCTTTAAATAAGAACATTTTATCATTAATTTGGAAGAATGAACCTGATGTAGAATCTAAATAGAGTGCAAAGAAAAGCAGTAAGTAGTAAGTAGTAGTCACACTGCCCTTCTCATCAACTCTGAGGGTCTAAAATGTGGGTATCTATGCATACCCTGAAGGTGTCCATTCTACTGTCTCTAGTTCTAGTCGTGCTGCTTTTAACCATTTACCTTATTAACTGTACTATTACATCACTGAGCAGCTTTTTACAGTCCAGATAGACATCTTTGGCTCTGTGGATATAGGCAGAAATACATGTGATCAGAGCCAAATACAGGGAAGGTTTTAATGTATTTTTCACATGCAAAGTTGAAAGTGGTAAATCATTCAACCACAGTGTTTTCTTTATTGTACAATGTTCAATAATTCAAATTTATGTGAATTTAGAAATCTAGCAACCCTTTACTCTTTATTTTTGTAGCATTTAAATTTATTTCCTAATCGTCTCATGACTCAAAACGTAGTTTTTTTTTTTTACATTTTTATGTTGTAAACTCAGTCTATATGTTTAATTGGGTTTAATGAGGTGGTCTGCTCAGCGCATCTGCCTGTCATAAACCACTGCTAAAGGATCTGAGAGCTTGATTCACGGGTAAACACAGGTATAACCAATGATACCAATTATGGTTCAGGTCAAACAGAGTCAGGGTGCTATTGTGCATGTTGGCTGACTGGAAAGGCTCTGCTACACTAAATGGAACAGGACCTGACGTGAAAAAGGTCTATTGAAAAGTCATGTTATGTAAGATTCAGGTCTTAGGTTAATGGTAAATGTCAGCTGTCAGGAAACACAGGTGAAAAGTCAGCATAAGAAATTGCCCACCTCCACTCTGATTCTGGAAGAGGGGACCACCAAAACCTTTATTAAAGGTTAATAATTATGTTTGTGTTTTTTTTAGTGTATAATATTTGTAAGCCTTTTATATATTGATTATTGTAAGACATTAATCCATGTCCACCATTACTTTAGTTACAGAAAAGCACAGGTGGAACTAATGATGTTAACAACTGGTCAGTTCCAGTCAAGTGTATCATTAAGCGATGTTGGTGAGCCAGCATGTACAGTACCAGAACCATGACACTGGCCCACATTAATGGAATGAGGTGATGATTGTTATTAGTTGCGCATGTGTTTAACAAATCAGCATATGTGTTGGTACAAACATTTGTAGACTTTCATAACAAGCAGCCATTTTGACATGAAATAGTAGGGTAAAGTACTGTGCAGAACCTTAGTCAACTTTCTCTTTTCCTGTTTATTGCACTTATATGCTATGCAATAGGCTTGTCTATGTAGAAAAGAAAACTGAATTTTGGTTAAAAGCTGGTTAAAACGCCATATAACTATCTATAAATAAAGGAAACAGGAAAGGAGAATGTTGACCAAGGTTCCAAAAGTGGCAGGAGGGGTCAATCATGCATGTTGGCTCACTGGAAAGGCTCTGCTACACTGAATGAAACCAGACCTCACACCCCCGTGTTTACCCTACTATTTCATATCAATATGGCTGCTGTGAAAAAAAGTCTGTTGCACTGCCGTTTTACATCTGCACCTTCCACTGTGCCCACACTACAGTTTGTGATACCAGACTATTTTGTCTTTCAGATCTAAGGACAACCTTTCCTCACCCTAACCTACTTACCTTGTCAATTATTCTTTCAGTATTATCTAACAGGTGGACACACCAGTTGAGACTTTGGGTGTAATTCATCTTTAAGGCTGGGTTGCACCAACAAGAGTTAATATTTAACCCTCAAATCATAGCTTAATCTTACCCCTACCTTTGAATTAAGAAAGAAATTTACACCTCTCTTTAGACCTTAGTTTAGTTTTTGCTTTAAACATAGAGTTAATACATAAAGTTTGCACCAAAACTTAAAACTCCCATTTAAAATGTAATCCAGTATTGACATTAAATTTAAACTTGAGGAGGATTAACTTTAAAAATGGCTTCCTATTTGAGATGGGTTAAGAAAAGTAATAGGCTTAGTGAAGAAGGTTAAGGGACAAACTCAACCTAAATGAGTTTTATAATGCTTTTTTTCTTTCTTTACCCTCCAGCTGATCTGCAACAGTCAGTTGCCCCAACAGCACTCAAATTATTTTTTTTATTAATTTATTTGGGCTAGAAAACATCTCCACACTAATTAAACTATTTGATTTTGGTTTGCATCAATAAACTTGGATTTACTAACTTGGTCTTTGTTGGTGCTACTATGTATTTCTTCAAAAAAAAAAAAAAGAAGAAGAATTAAACACACATATATTGCGGGTCTTTTGCTTTTCTTGCCCGATGTTTATAACTATCTAACTATTATTCAGCACTGGGGACAATGAAAGAGGTCTTGCTTTTAAAAAATAAAACATAAAGTTCTATTATCCCAAACTATTTCCATATACTTTACATTTAACAAAATGAGGAAACAAATGTAGCTATTATGTGGCATTATAGATCATGTAAAGTAGGAATGGGAGTGCAAAAGCTTCATACAATGTGTTCTTACTTTGTCCCTCCACCAGTGACACTGCCTCTTTGGCTTCATGTGTTATATCCACAGCTCCCTCACTGGCCAGCTGCTCTTCCAGAGCAGCAGGTGGTGCCACCTCCTCTGCTGCTGACTGAGCAGAGTGGCAGGAATGGCAGTGCTTGGCCTCATGTGCTGGAGCCTCTGATGTGGATTCTGGCTCTGCAGCTGAAAGAACCTCCAGGTCTGACCCCAAGGAGGCTGCTGCCAGCTGAATCGTGTCCACAACCGCTGCAGCTTCAGCCGTCTCCTCTGCTGAAGGCTCAGCTGTTGCCTCCTCCACTGATGTCTCAGCAGCAGGTGCTTCGTCAGCAGTGACGGCGGTGGCTTCCTCAGCTGGTTTGGCCTCCTCAGCGGGTGTTGCTTCCTCAGCAGGAGCAGCATCTTCAGGTGAGACCTCCGCAGAGGAGACAGACTCCTCTGGAGCAGCTTCAGGGACTGCAGCCTGATCTTCAGACTCGACTTCAGTCACCTCCTCCACTGTCGGGGCTGAAGCTGTCGGTTCCTCGGGAACAGATGCAGCTCCCTCCTCTTTCTCCTCCTCTCCTGCTGCTGCTATAGGAGCAGCTGTCTCCTCCTCAGCAGCTGGAGCATCTGCATCTTCTGCAGCCTCTACAGATTTTAGCTCCTCTTCATTCACCACAACAGCCACCTCTTCAGCCACCTTCTCTGCTGCCTCTTCAGCCACAATCTCTGTGGTTGCTTCCAGGACTTCTGGCTCCCCCACCTCCAGTGTGGAGTCCAAAACTTTCCCATCTTCCTCTATTATCCGGACAGCTTTCACCAGACTCGTCTCACCAACAGAAGCCGCTGCAATTTCAACTGTGGACCCTGCCAAGATCTTCACAGCTGAGAGAAGATCTGGTATTGACTCTGAGGGACAGAGGGAAGACAGGAGATTTGAAATACAGTTTACACATCCCAACAGCTTTAGACATGAGCTTCATGTACAGTAAAACCACTTTAATATCAACTTAAACTATATTTGAAGCCCAATACCATACAACTGTGTTGAATTTTCTGTTGCATCATACTATAGGATGTTTTTATCTTTATAACATCCTCCTACACAGCAACCATAACTGTTTACCTCAGTGCTGAAACAATTTGTCAACTAATTGATTTGTAAAAACAACTAATTAATTAGTTTGTTAATCAAACAAAAATGACAAATTTGTAGTTTGCAGCTCTTCAGATGTACAGATTTGCTGGTGTTTTATACCACTGTTAATTATATCTTTGGGTTTTGGGCTGTTGGTTAGCAAAACAATACACATCTCTTAGGCTCTGAAAATATGTGAACATTGTTTGACATTTTACACACTAAACAGCTGATTAAATGGTCAGAAATAGTAGTCAGCTTATCCAATAATGAAAATAATCTCCAGTGAATTTCCTCATGTGAAATTTGGAAATTATTTTACCTTACTGTGAACACGAGCCATGTGCAGCACTTCAGAAATGCCAAGATAATTTTTGTATACACAGTGGTTCGCTGTGCCACTTTGTGTTAATTTTACTTACCTTGAGTGAGTGTCTACCACTGGATGCTCTACAGTCACCACAGGTTCAGGAAATACTCTACAGGAGACTACCTGCTCAGTTCATGCTCCCTCTGCTGGTGTAACCTTTTTTTTTTTTTTTTTTTTAGAAAAGTGTGAAATACTTGAAAAATCAGTAAACATCCCTGGGTGGCCACCCTCAGTGTCCCATGAGCCTGTGTTTCACCCCATCCTGGAAAGCCACCACAACACCCTAAAACAAGCATTGTAATCTAGGATTAGTCTTAACCTGTCTGAGGCCGCTTTAAACAGCATGTGTAACAAGACTCCAAATAAAAGGATAATACAAATCTGTGCTTTAACAATCAAATCTGATGTAAACTTTTTAAAGAAAAAAGAAAATGCTGCATGCATGTAGAATGTGCAAACCCCCCCCCCCCCCAAAAAAAAAAAAAAAACCTGTTGAGCAGGACATGCTAGTTTCTTACTGAGGGCTACCTGCAGCTCTTTTCTACCTGTTGCACATTTTGGCTATATTTATGCAGATCAATACAAGGGTATAAATATACATAATGCAGTGCAGGTGAACTGTGGCCTGAGGGGGTTGCAGGCCACAGTGTCAGACGGAGAACAGGCCCTTGGATGCGATTCTGATTATCCCCTTGGAAGTACAACTGTGTTCAAAGAACTCAAACTCATCTCTGTCATGTTTTTTTTTAAAAAAAACTAAAAGTCAGTAGCAATGTATGACAAGATTATATGCTTATCTACATAAACTAAAAAATTATTGCCATTTTTTTGCCATAGATGTAATGGTACTATGTTGTATCCAATGTCAAGCCTATTTGATCATATGATGACTGACCACCAGAGTTTATACTTTGTTTTGATAGCTTTTTCTTTGACTCCTCTATTTTCCTAATAGCCTCAGTAACTTATTTAACTGTAAAATCCTACACATAATTTTGGGTGTTTATTCACGCTTTGTAACTAGTTTCTATGCGCACTAGGACCCATCATAACTACCTTATGCCACTGGACCAATATTAGACACATTGGTAGAGTAGGTAGATTGTTTTATGTTGCACAGAAAAAAAAAACATTGCTTATCAATGTGAAAGTGACTATATGCTCAATTGAACAATATCCTAGTGAACACAGTATTGAGGGCAATAGGCCGATGTCACTGTTCACCTTGAAGGCACAGGAGCATGAACAAGGAAGAGGGATTCTGCAGGAAAGGAGCATTTCTACAGGAACTGGGTGTTTCTATACCCACAATACAGTTATTACAATATGTATGTCACAGTCTACAGTCAGAGCATCAAACAGCAGAGAGAATCCCCAAATAAACTCTAGACCACGTTTGGCCCTACACAAATCAGACACCTATTCTGAAAGTGATTTAACAACCTGCAGAAATTGAACACAAAAAAAACAAATGAGTACATTTCAAAAATGCAATATTTAGCAAAGAAAAAAAGAGAAACATTGTCTTACATTAACCAGTGAGGTTTTATTCTTTTAACACATAACTGTATTATTATAATGACATCTTTCTCAAACAGGTGAATGAATTCTCTGGAGTGTTCCCTGAAAGTTTCACATTTAAAGAGTGAAGACACAGCAAAAGTGAGTTTAAAGGGCAATTACAGTATTTTTAAACCTGGGCCCTATTTTTGCTCATATATTTTGCCCCCAGGGATTACATTGCAGTTATGGCTGCCCACTTATGGCAGCCAAATTCAGACATATGTAAAATATGCAATAGGGCCAAGGTTTATGAATTCCAGAATTACCTTTGAACACTAACAAACAGTCTTGTACATGGTAGGTAAAACTGAACCGATGCTGAAACGGGGTCAGTTAGTGTTTGTAGTAGTTGAAAGTGCAAGAAAAAATATGGTTATGTGTAAAAAAAGGGCAAGACCAACATTATCAACTTTGTCTCACTCTGAGAAGAGATGTGCAAAAAAGGATGTCATGAGTCAAGACAAGAGCTGGAGGACAAGCTCACTGGATTTTTGGTCAAACTTGAGACATTGAGACAGTTGACACTGAATGAAGCACGCCGACTCTGTTTGCATAATAATCCTAACCTAAGCAAAGACTCATGGGATATAAGTGAGACTAAGCATTTGCTGAGCAGGAAGACTAAGTGCAAATGATGACAAACTTCAACAATCAATGGGCTGCATTCATTCACTGCGCTGACATTTTTACATAAGTAAAGGAAGAAAACAGGCTTGTCCTGATTTAAGGGCACTCCAGATTATCATTTTACAGAGAACATTAGTTACAAACTTGGCTCTAGCCCTCATATCACCTAGTTCAACACTCGTCTATTAACTGTACAGCAGCCAAACCATGATTTGGATTTGCTCTGGATGTAAGAATTCCTATAGAAAAACAATTTTCCACACTGAATCTAAGTAGACAGCCTAATGCCAAATGTTCAGGTTTGGGATTGAAGGTTGGGGTGAGGTAAGGGAAGGAAGGCACCTGAAAACTGGACCGATGAACCCCTAATTGCTATTCATTAACCAACTCTCCCCCCCCCCTTTAATAAAAATTGGGGTTCATGAGTCCGTTTTTCCTTGGCCCAGGGAGGTGGGACACAGCACAGCTAACTCCCAGCCCTCCTCTCTGGGCGAACTACGGAGGCATCACAGGTCTATGCAGCCACCTCTGCAGCAGGGGCGGCCTCAGCCTCCGGGGCTGCACAGCCAGTCTCTGCCTCAGCGGGGGGAGCAGGAGGGACTTCGTCTACTGCTGCCGTACCAGCGCTCTCTGCTGTGGGGGCCTCTGCTGGCGTCTCCTCTGTGGCGGCGACTTCCGCGGCGACCGGTGCGGCTTCAGGAGCCACCTCTGCAGCTGCAACAGGGGCAGCTTCTTCCACAACTGCTGGCTCAGCTGCAGCCTCAGCGACGACCACCTCGGCAACCACGGCAGGCGCTTCTTCTGGAACGGCCTCTACAACCGGTTCAGCAGCAGTCTCCGCTACTGGCTCTGCAGGAGCAGGCGCAGCCTCAGCAACGACTTCGGTGGCTGGTGCCACCTCCTCCACTGGGGCGGGTTCAGCTGCAGGTGCTGGTGCTTCCGTCTCAGCTGCAGGGGCTGGTGCTTCTGTCTCAGCTGCAGGGGCTGGTGCCTCTGGTGCTGCTACTTCTGGTGCCGCTGCTTCTGGTGCTGTAGATCAAGATGTTGGGAACAAAAAGAATCAATGACCGCAACCTTTGACTCATTTCTCTTCATTAATCAGTGTGCAGCAGGAAAATCCAGTCCAAACTAATTTAAAGAAAACAGCCAGTGCAATGTACCATGGATGCTGGCTGTCAAGACATGCAAATAACCCCTGTAGTTCAATGGGTAATGATTTGGTCACAGCTGCAACACACCTGAAGTTATCAGTTTTGAATTTGGCCCAACACCAGGTAACAGGGTTAAAGGTCAAAAGCTTAGGTCTTTAAAGGTCTAAAAGGTAAAGCAGCATAATATGTGTGAAGTGAAGGATAATCCTTAATCCCAACATGTCATCCTCAGACAGAAATATAACTGCTGACATCAGCGTTCTCAATAACTACAGCAGATCCCATTATCCTTAAAGAATAGACAAAAAGTATATATAACATTCAGAATACTGTAAGTACTGCAGAGTTATTAGTACATACTAATAAAGGAGCACTTTGGAGCTAAAGCAAGTTTTTCTCTTTAGTCAAAGTTTAATGGCTTAAACAAAATCCAGGCTAAAAGCTGTGCAAAAGTACAGCCCCACATATTATCTAATCTTAGTTGAAATGTGCCATGACTGAATATACCTGCAAAATAAAGCCAAACATGGTTTGCTTTTTTTTTTTTTTTTTTAAACATGCAGATAGAAGTGCAGAGAAGACTAAACAAATTACAACGATGCCAACATAACTCTAGGGATGACTGTGCTGATCCACACTGAAGTATCACCACTATTGAATGGATTTCATGAAATTTGCTACACACATTAGAGCCAACTGAAGAGAGTTTGACTAAATACCAGCAAAATTAATGGTGACACTAGATTTAGAGTCAGATGATCAACAAACTTAAAACAAATCAATGACAATCCCATCAGCCTCAGCTCTTCTCTGCACTGTTTAGTGCTAATAAAGAATACTAAAACTAATATGTGACCACAGTTAACATACCTGCTAAATATTAGCATGTTAGCACTGCTATTGTGATGAGGTTAGCAAATAGCTCAAAGTGTTGTCATTATGCTCAACAGTTATGAATATTATATTCAATTTCTGCCATTCTCTGATAAATTCCCATAAATTTTGTGCATGGGACCTTTAAGCAGAAGTAGTGAGTGCTAGGGATTTCAGGAGACACTTGATCAACTTGGTGGTTTAAGGCATAATATGCAATACTGTCCTAATAAAACAATGTACAGACTCAAACATAATCCCTTTCAATCATCCCTTACAACCTACTAGAAATGTGTGGTGGTGTCTGTATCTGCAGAGACATTGCTCTGTGCCTGTATGTCATTTTTTGGTCATCATTTTGCTGTTTGGCATGCTTTACCAACCCAGAACATCTGTATTTGGCATCATGGAAATGAGACACAGCAATAAAGTATCTTTATGGTGCATTTACGAATGAATCTGACAAGTCCTACTTCTACTAATTCTAACTTTCACTAGTTCTTGGTACAGTTGTGAGAAAAACCCCAGGCAATTTTTAAAAAGTTAATCAATTATGGCTGCAATACATGTCCAACCAATGTCTTGTTTGTGAAATGACAATGATAACAGTTAATGAATTTACACATGAACCAAGTCCATGTGTGTTAGGAAAAGATGGATTTACCTAGTTTCCATTGTGGGGTCAACTAAGATTTACCTCATCCTTTGATAAATACAACAGTACAGTACAGCAAATGATATCAGAATGGAAAGTCACAGCATGCTAAATATTACTAACATTAGTAGCAATTGATAGGATTTAATTATTACTGGAAACCGTAGCACTTCACAAGCATTTGGTTTGATACCAGGCTTTAATATGATACTACAGTTCAGAACCTCTCCTAAGAAATATGACATATTTAGCTCTTGCTGCAGTCCTGTGTCAATGTCTGCCTCAACTTTTAATGCTGCCCTTGAGACACAGTAGCTGAATATCTATTTAGGCCCATTATAATTGTCTTTACATCAAATGCCCCTACTGACTGGGCTGCTCGAGAACTAACAATTCAATGCAATGATACACAGTGATGTACACTCAGATTAATGTGTTAGGACAATATGGTTCTTGAGCTCAGTCACTTTGGTCATAATTACTACATGCATCAAGATGTTTCTGACTTCGTTTCCTGGAAATTTTAGTTTGCTTACATAATTTGATCAGTTTAAAGCCAATGCAGTACAGTACAGTACAATGCCCTGTGCTGTAGTGAGCACAGCTTTATGCCCCATTTGTGATGAGAACAACGCTTGCAGGCAGAATGCACACTGAACCAGTGGCAGCCGCTGCTCATCCCAGTTACAGACTAGTTGCTGCTCTGGGCGCAGAGCCATGATGTCTCCGGGCTCAAACTGGCTGAATAGACAAATAATTTGTAGACAGCAATCAAAACAGACAGCCAAGATAAAGCTATTGAGAGTGATCATTCCACCATGTTTGTTATTTGGATTGTGAAGCCAGAAACCAACTCAGAACTACAGCAAACCCCTCTGCTTTCTGTTTCTCAGAGCCATTTTGGTCCAGTTACATTATAGTTTTATATTATTTACAAGACAAATATAACTGCACATCTAGAGCATGACAATCCTTTCAGATTGATAAATTAAAAAATATTACAGAAAAAAAGACTGAATGAACTGTAATCTTGGGGGTGGTGGGGGTGGGGGGTGAAATGCCTCAACCAAGTGCAGAAATATTTGTGTGTCTTAATTTTCGGTCAAGCAGCAGGGCTTTAAGGATGACGATATCTGTACAGATTGAAACAGCTCTACAATAAATTGGATAAGTCATGATGTAGTTTTGTACAAACACTCAACGTCCCCAGAGGATGAACCATTTTAGCTTTATCCCTTCACTTTTATAAACTACCACATCCAGTGAAAAAAAATAGTCCAAGACTTTTGCATACTAACATTTGCTGATTGGCACCAATATTACATTAGTTTATAACCAAATACCAGAAAAACTAAACTAAGTTTCTGAACATGGTAAACATATCTCAACCATGAACCATGTTTGTGCCCTTTGTGTTGTTTAATTTTACTTGCCGAAGTCTACTTTTTGCTCCGAGCTACAGTAAGAGTTGAGCAAGCTTGGTACCTTGGTCAACTTTCTACTTTTCCTGTAAAACTCATGTAAAGGATCATGTTATGTTAGCTAAACTCTAGCTAACTAGCTAGCCAATTTAACCCAACACTAGCTAAGTCGCTAGTTATGATTAATGTAGATTAGCTAGCCAGTATTTTAACTAAAAAAGTGGGACATCGCATATATAAACCTATAATTTTCACTGTAGACATGATTGTTTAATATTTTAATTACTTTTTACAAGATAAGCAACAAAGATGAGATGAAGATTTGTGGTTTCTTGTACTGAAGGCCTGTGCAGGTAATATGGGCTGCTCATACTTGTTTTCAGACCTTGACTGTGTGTTGTGTTTGTTTTGTGTGGCAGCAACTGACCCTTCGCAGCGGAGCCCATGCTGGCGAGCCTGTCCTCATAGCGCTCACTATCTCCATTGACTGTCTTGTAGGCCTGAGAGAAAAGAGGGCAGATATGCACTTATTACATTCCAGCACACGTCAAATGATAACAGTACAAAACAGTAATAGTGTTACAAAATGCCACCTCTCTCTGACATTCTGTCTTACATGAACCAACTCAGCTGATACACTGTACACTTGAGCTTGGCCAAGAGGCTGACAGTCCACAGAAATGACTGTGCCCAGACAATTGCTGTGTGCAGAAAGCACAAAGGCCCCTGTGAGTCTGAGCTGTGGTGATGTCTGCTACACAGAGTCTAGTCTGTCCTCAGACTGCATGTTAACTGGCTCCCTCTTTACACCAGCCAGAAAGCTGCTGCAAAATAGTTATACAAAAGTAAAGACAGTATGCATTGCTTCCCATTTGTTTTTTATTTTAATGATCTCTTTACAAACCATTTAGTTTTTCCATTCTCTTCACTACTAACAAATTGTACTGCAACTTTTTTTTACTGAAACAAATTTAACTCTCAATCTGTATACATTAAAGGCTGGTGGATACTGGATTTCTGCAGCCAATGCAGATATTAGATATGTAATGAGGCAGCACGTTTTACAGTTTAAGAAACTTAGAATAGAGTTAAACTTGAATTACCAACACGGAACTAATGTTAAAATGAAATGATGGAGATGGGACATATGAACATGAGTTGTCATGGTGATGCCCTCTATTTGCTGTGCATCATGTAATTGTTTATGCTCAGTGGGTGAACTTGAGGTGTAATATTGTTTTGCAAAGCTAGATAAGAAAATGCAGTAAAAAGTTTAATCAAAAAAGGAAAGGTATCAAATATGCACAAAATGGTGCATACAAAAATAATCTGCATTATGTTTAACAAACTTTCTGGCATGCTGTTCTTCAGAAGCCAAAAAAGTGTGAAAGTCATTTACTATGAATGTCATTCATTATGTGGAATAATGCTTCACGATGGTCTTTGAGATCACAGCACAACTACAAACAGGGTAATAATGCAGGTCATAGACCACAAAAAAAGTCTCAACTCAGATACTCACATAGACAACAGCAGCAGTGAGGCCTCCTCCACACAGAACAAAGTACGCCATGTTAGAAGAGCCACCAGGAATCCCAAAGGCCATGTGTCGCACTGGAACTGCTGCAGAGACGCAGGACAGCAGAGTTACAGTGTGAGTTTGGACATGTGATTGGAAGCAAACAGGTTTACATTTACTGACATTTATATCATCAGAAATTAGGAATGGATTGTAATTCTGGACAAGGATGAATAATTAATTGCACCCTTGTTCAACTGCTGACTGAACATTTGCTCTCTGTGTAATAAAATCCAGAATGATGAAAATCAGAGAAAAGTATGATACATTTGATAATTTGTGGGTGTTTTTTTTTGTTTTTTTTAAAGTGTCCCATCAGAAGGACAACTTGCCACAAAGACCACTGCATTCTGATAGCGTCAACATGTCTTCATCCCTTAATCCAGTTACACAATATAGCCATGGTCATTTGTAGCAGAGGAGATGGAAAGATTTAGCAGCAGCCAAGCTAAACACCAAACTGTCCCTTAAATTAAATCCCCAGGAAACATGAACACACAAACACTTCCTGCTCCATCATATCAGATCTACATCAACAAACAATCTCAACATGATCTGCTGGGCTTGCATTTATGTAAACTAGCCCCTCAGCACACATCAGGACTTAATTGAGGATGCGTCAAATGCTCCTCAACAAGCTGTGGTTGTTGTGGTGGACAGGTAAGCGCGGCCGTACGTCCTGTGAAAAGATTTGCTGGTGTTTAAAGGATTGCCAGTGGTGCATGCAAAACAGGCCATAAATAAAACCACGCTGCATCCCAAACACTGCCTCAGGATAATCTCTTCCTACTCAGACCTCACACACACACACACACACACACACACACACACACACACACACACACACACACACACACACACACTCTAAAGAGTGTGTACATGCACACACTGACAGTACATATATGTTTAGCATGACTTACACCCTGTGTGTGTGTGTGTATGTGCATGCACATGGTTACTCAGCAGCTGAGTCGGCATCTGAAGCGGTGAAGGAACACAATGTACAGCACTCCTCCCCTTTTTGTCCCTCTAGTGTTTCGTGTGTGTTCAGTGTCCATAACTCATCCTGTGACTTTTACACTGCCCACATGTTTCTATATGAAGAGATGATTGTGCACCTGTTGCGTTCACATGTTTAAGCTTTATAATAACTTTCAACTCATTGTTTAACTGTACAGTGTTACAGTCTACCATATTCTGTGACCCTCATTGAAGGGAAAATTGAAATCCTCAGTGGTACTACAGCAGCCCAGAAAACAGCTCCTCTGCTGCAAAATCTGAGTTCTTCCTGCCTCCAGTGGTGCAGAGAAACTTATCTGCCATCAGATTTGTGTGGAGCAACCGTAAATGCATTATAGAGCCACGGGAGCAATTAGGAGACTGTCAGAGCCTAAACAGCTGATCATGTGACTTAAATGCTACATCAATA
This sequence comes from Lutjanus erythropterus, assembly GCF_056507025.1. Lineage (NCBI taxonomy): Eukaryota > Metazoa > Chordata > Actinopteri > Lutjaniformes > Lutjanidae > Lutjanus > Lutjanus erythropterus. The sequence continues at coordinate 31,770,844 of NC_139319.1, read as the reverse complement.
AAGTGTTTCCATCTCCTGTTAAGCACATTAACTTTTTTGAAAAAGACAAGCCTCAAGCGATGGAAATGCACATAGACACAGCTTCTGTGTATGAAACCAAAACAGTTGTGGATGCTGAGCCAAGGGGTCACTAAGAGCTGCCTCTTCTAATACCTATGACACAGCAGCAGTATGCAGGGACAAGGCCAAGTACAGGTTATTTATACTGGACAGGTAATCAGTTAATCCCTGCACTGAGGTTCAAGCCTGTAAAAATGGACACACATGTCAGGCAACAGCAGACAAGATGGCTGCTGTGGTAGCAGTGACGTGTGTGTGTGTGTGTGTGTGTAGAGATGTACACTATGCTGGATGAACATGTGCTCTCCTGCTACTGTCTGTCAACTGCCATGTGCTCAAAATGAGGGAGGAGAATATGCAGACATGTAGGACGACCAGGACATGCCTGCTGTGACCCTGTCAAGAACAACTCAGATCTTGCAGAATTTATTACTCTGCACCAAGGGTTTTTTTTTTTGTTTTGTTTTTTTTTTTGTTTTTTTTTTGTAAACAACAGGAAATTAAAGCAGCACTTTGCCCTCTGGTTGAATTCCACATGCTCAGATCCTGGAGAAAGGATGATCAGAGCAGAGACGCATGAAAAACGTCCTAAAAATACAAGGATCAAGTCTAAATCCCATTAAGTTTGCATGCAAACCCTGCAGAGGGAGGTTTAAAGCAAAAATGCGCCACAAAAATAATGTTTTGTGTTGATTCAGGTGTAAAGGGTTGTTGCATATTTCATATTCGACGTTAATTGCATTTTTTAAAATGGTTTTCGCACTCAGGAGAGCTGAAACTCCTGCAGTGCACAGCTGAGCTCCATGTGGTCCAGCTCACATAAAGTGTCCTGGGACAACGTGTAACCATGACAAAGAATCGCTCGGAAAATGTTATTTCTACACAAAAACCGGACTAAACGCTTTAGACTGCAGTTATTTGCATTAAAACCGAGCGCACTTGATGCAACCAGTTTTAAAAGCCGTAAATATAGAGGAGTTTTGGTCGTGAGTGTGTGATGCGCTCTTTCATAACCGAAGTGCGAGAACTGCGTGTTCCCAAAGCAGGACACACCTCCTCCTGACTGAATGACTGCACAATGAAATGTAGCTCTTTATGGGACTTTCACACACTTTAACTAAAATTAAAATAAAGAAAATGAAAAGATTTCAAAGACTGTTTGCTGTAACGTTTGTGGTCATTGAATTTACACGCATAATCACGCTTTGGGACAGTTTTACAATCTAGGAGACACCAAGTCAAAAAACAAACAAAAAAACGCCTAAATTTGTCCATTAATTCGAATCCAGACGTGCTGAAAACGCACGAGGCAGCGGCCTTTACATCACTTTTAAATACTCATTAATTAAATAATAAATACATTAAAAAGTGATTAACTGATAACCTGGCTCACCGCTTCTGGATGTTGGCTGGAAAGCCCTCCGTGCCAGCGGCCCGACTCTCTGCCATGCCCGTCTGCAGAACATCTTGGCTCGGTTGTCAGTAGCAGGTAAACGAGTGTGTGACCGTGAGTTTGCAGCAGGTTAAATAAAGATGACTGAGGAGGAGCACTCAGCTGCAGACGATTGCTGATTGCAAAGAGACACCCACTTTCAAAAAGGATTAGTTGATTGGCGCGCCCCCTACAGGAGAACTGTCACAGTGATGTCAGGCTTTAAAGAGCTAAAGTCTGTATGAAGTCTTTACACATTATCTATGATGCTTTTGTACTTTACTTTAAGAATACTGTTTGGGTTTACAAGTTTTAAGAAAAACTTTCTCTGTGTGATGTCATCGTATTGCCGGACAAGTTTTATATCCATAAAAGTAAGGTGTTAAAAATCAACCCCTCTTCCTGTACCTTTAAAAAGGAAGCACAGTCCTACATCAGAACTTTATGTACCTCAAACAGCAGAAAAGCTATGAAAACTATAATTTTGTGTTCAAAATTTTAGGATGTTATTACAATTTTATTGTATGTCGTTTATTTGTCTGCATCATAATTTGTCTGTAACCCCTGGCATTGTCTCTTTGTTGTGTTTTAATCTTTATTTTTCCTATATATTTTCTTATACTACTGTACTACTTGTGCTACTTGTATACAAGGAAATGTGAAATAATTAATCTTTAAAAAATGAAGTCTGCAAATCTGATTAAAAAACACCCTGAAAGTCACTAAACAAAAAAACAACTTTCTCAAAATAATGATGATTAATTTTTAAACCTGATTAAGTCATGGTTTAACTTTAAATTACATTGCATTGCATCACACTTTCAAATTAGATTACAATTAAGGCAGGTTAAATTTAAACCTCACTCAAATCTCAGTTAAGTTTTTACTTTAAACCTAGATTAAACTTAGTTCTCTTGCACCAAAAGTTTAAACTTTTATTAAAATGTGATTCAGTATTAACTTTAAACTGAGCCTTGAGGATGTTCAGCTTTTGAAATAGCTGCCTATTTGAGATGCATTGAGAAAGTAATTAAGTTTCTTGAAGAAAGTTAAGGACAAACTCTTTTTTATCACTTCAGTTAATAATTTAGCCAACATTTTTTTTTTTGTAAAAGGAGGAGAAATTAGAGCCAAAATGAGGAGTCTAAATAGGTTAACTAACTTTTTTAGCCAGCTAGCAAACAATGTAATGTTTTGTTGAGGAATATAGAGAAATAGTGACATGTCATTATTCTGAGGTAGCCTTCTAACACAAGATTTTTTATAATCACTCACAGGACCTTTTTACCCACATCACACTGGTGAAACTGGTCTTTCACAATTGCATGTTTTGCCGGTGGTCACTTTAGAAAGTATTTGTAAGTAGCATTGTTGTTCTGTTATGAATTTATAGTGATATATTTTTAGAGCTTGTTTTTAGACCTCTCTGGGTCAGATCTAGCAGTTTTTCAGTTACATGTTGTATAATCCAGTTGATGTAGTCCCTCCTAAAAAGAGATGAAACCATGTTGACACTGCTGTGACTGTGGGGAGGATCAGACATCCCTCACGCTGGTTTCAAGTGGATTACAGTCCCATGTGGTTGCATGGAAAGAGACGGTGAACAGTGGTTGCATAACACACTCTGTTCCAGAGCTATTGTGAGCCTGCATCATGTATGGCTCTGAAATGAAAGAGCCAAAGGCAAAACTAGATGGACTAGATGCTGTTCTCTCTTTATGTCTAAACATCAACTTTTAGAAGCTGCACTTGTTAGTTTGAATACAGCTGATCCAAGACCCAGATTGCTTACAAATACAATGCAGTGTCTCTGTCGCCCTCTAGTGGTTAAACAGACAGGAGGCGATTACAACATGTACCAACAGATTACACATGTAGTGTATACAACAGATGCATTTGTGAATGCAGCCATCTGTGACAACCTCTTAACTCTGTTCTTACTGTATTTGGTTAGCACATTCACACTTACTCAAGTAATTCTAAAGTAAGAGTATGTAACATATGCAATATTGCATATATTGAATTCTGCAGACACTGTAGGTTCTACACGCTCTGAAAGAGATTGCAATCTGCAGTCACCTTGCTAGATGTCACTAAATCCTACACACTTGTCATTTAAAGTGAGTTAATCCATGCTGATTTCATGGTAAATCCATTAGTGTTGCACTCCCATAAAGACAAACAATGCCAGATTTTCTCAAAAACCAAAAGTGTCTCTCAGATGCAGGTGGCGCCTGCATCTGCAGAGACCCTCTTATTTTCTCATTATTTGTCCTTGGGATGGTTTTCCAACCCAAAACATCTGTCTTTGACTTCCTGGGAATGAGACTCAGCAATCAACTGGATCCCCTCATTTCCCAAAATGCAACTCCAGTGTGTAGTCAAAAATCCCTCCCTGTCTGGTAAACTTTCCTGTCTTTCAAGTCCACACACTCAGTTTGTAGGCAGAGGTTCTCAATTTGTGTCTCAGCCAAGGACCCCATACAAGATAGAGAATATAACAGGGACCCCCTCATGTCAATCTTCTAGATTAGAGAGAGCTAGTTTCCACCTTTAATGGGTGACATGTTTGTGACACATGCAAAACTAGTGAGAGTTATATTTGTATATTGTATATTTATTAAGTGGTATGAATTGTTACCTTGGAAAATAATCTATGAATTATGAATTTTAGACTTTAAAATTAAAGTATTATGATGAAATATTATAATGAAATATAAAGCCTATTGCAAAAAAGTAATGAATAAATACATTTAAAATGTAAAAAATAATGATCATTTTAATGAATGACAACTTTTCACAAACGTCTTTTTGAAAACCACTGTTGTAAAAACTTAATGCTCAACTGTTGTAATGTCCAAACTGAAAGACATCACTTTGGGTCTTCTTTTCTCAAGCTAAGCAGTGTTCTCTCTGCTATGTCAGTTGATCTTGTTGCATAAAATTGGTGGAATGCCCCTTTAAGCAGGCTGTTGGTAAACAGTCACTAACATTTTATTGTCTATATGTTCTGTTGTTATTTCCCATTTTCCCACTTAATCTACAGTGCATTTTATTTATTGATTTTTTCTTTGGCAAATTAGTAAAATGAACCGCTGCTCCTCCAGTTGTCTTTCCTGAGTCCAGAGAAAGTCATCTACCGTTTGGTTGTTGAATGTTGCATCAGTGTGACATGCATGTGCGCACACACACTCAGCAGCCCGTGCCTCTGTGTGTTACAGGATCTACAGTCATCAAGACCATCGAGCAGAATCATGTGACAACCTCTGAATCATCGATTGGATGCACAATCATAACACGTGATACACTTTCCAGCATCGCCCACACTGCTCATGCACAAGACTGGTGCATGACCGCTGTGATGTTTTGTGAATCTGGGCTCAGTCTTGTGGTGGGAAACCCTCAACAGCCAGGATCAGATTGTACTCTGTCTGAACACCACTGTTTTAAAAGTTACTTGTATACAGAGCAGGATGTAGTGAGTCAGGACTGTCAGTGAGTGAAGAAACTGTCGTCATTTAAATTTTCAAAGATATATAAAGACATTTTAAAAACAACTTTTAATTCATTTGTACATAAAAGAACACTTTTTTCTTCCTTTTTCAAACACAAGTTTTCATCTTGTCTCCCTGCAGTAACACTTACTTTCTCAATGTCAGAAGAGACACTTTTTTTTTTTAATCTTCTTTTCGGTTCCTGTAAAATGCAGGAAGAGGAACTACTTCTGTTGACTCTGCATTCAGGGGTATATACGAACATTTAATCTGTATGAGGAACATATACCTAAAATTACTAAAATGATCAGAAATATATCAAATAACAATCAAATAACAGAAGCTAAAGATGTTCTAACTGGCATTTCAACATGACTTCAAAGCTTTTGAATGTTTTCTTGATTTTAGTGCTGTTCATATAATTATGAAGGCACAGACTTCTGGTTGTGAAACATGAGACAGTCCAGGTGAAAACTGATGCAGTTTATCTGATGCTTTTAGCTCCCCATCAATTTGTTGGGAAGGCAAGATAGCCACAAACGTTTGGTAAGTAAAGCCTGGTGCACTGGAGTATGGAAGCTGAGAACAGCTGCACTTGCAATTATTGTTTTATTTAAGTTAATTATTTTGTTATCTCGACATAACAAAGCTCATTTTCTCATGAAAACCGTTTAATTTATCTTGTTATCCTCCAGGTTACGGTTAGGGTCCAGCCTGTAGCCCTTTGCTGTGTGTCATAGGCTATAGAGCTGCATTGCTAATGTAGTATTTTCAGCCCTCACATGATCCAATAATGTTTAGATGCTGTGAGAAAAAACACAATCGGGTGATTTATGCTTGTTATGCTACAAAAAGTAAAGTGTCTGAGCCTGACCAAACACTATGAGAACAGCCACAGTTAATTCCCAGTGAGACAATCACAATCACTGCACTAAAAGGTCACTTGGATCAGAGCCTCCACCAAATAATGTTCACATTCACAGTATTTTATTTTGCATGTATTGTAAACAGTAAGATCACAAATATACAAAACATTTCCAAATAGGATAGCTCACATTTTTAAGAGTATAAATATTAATGCGAATGACAGCAACTGTATTTTAAATGTAAAAGTTTTGCATTTTTGATCTTTGGTCAAAAATGTACATTGTGCCAACTATGGTCATTCTCTTACTCTCTCTCTCTCTCTCACACACACACACACACACACACAGACACATTCACACACAGTCATGTACTCATAGAGTTAAAAAGTTACAGTCTTCCATCTGTAAAGGCCACCGTTCCCTCTGTCTCTGTCAGCAGCAGATCCACAGGTCTTTCTCTGTTTTTTTCTTGTTCAGGAGTTTAAAGGACCCGCTGTACGTCAGGGCGTTTGCTGCTGAGGGTTTCTTCTGTCTCTTCAGTTTGGCACCAACAGCAGCAACAATGTCCTCCACCTTATTCTGCTGATATGCACCCTCCCTGTCTCCTTGTCGACCGCTCACGCATTTGTTTGGCGGGTTCTTCGCGGACGTCTCAAAACACATCATGCCATGGGCTTTCGCAAAGCTCACCGCCCGCTCCTGGCTCACCTGGCTGTCAGTCCTGCGGGGGTCACGGAGGTCACTCTTGTTCCCCACCAGGAACCTGAGAGGACAACGGGCAGAGGAAAGGGACAAATGAAGGAAAATGACATTAACAGTGCAACATGTAAGAACTAGCCCTCTGTTGAATTTCTGCTCAAAACAAATGGGGGCAGTGTCTCATCAGAGTAACCACTAACTTCTGTAAACTGTAGTTGCCAGTAGCTAGTTAGCAAGGTTAGCACAGTTAGCTGGTTTACTTAGTTTAGTCAGTGTAGTTACTTTACAGTGCTATCACAGGAGCTTTGGACCACCGGGAGGAGGAGGTTATCAGGTCCGTGGTGTGGAGGATCCAGCAGGGAGTGTCGAAGCTGGAATGGGCACCAAAACCCAGCGAGCAGGCAACAGACTTGTGCTGAGGAGTATCCCAGTGGACATGACTGAACGTTAAAGATGTTCTGATACAGTTTTTTTCCTTCTTAATACCGATTGCAATGCCTGAACTTTGGGTATCAGCTGATACAGAGTACAGATCAGATACCAGTGTGTTTAAAAAAAAAAGTTCAATCCAACCAGTGTTTTCCCCAAAACCACAAAGCAGTTCTGTCCAATCCAGCTCACAATCACAAAAGGAAGACAACCCAGGAAGTCCCCTCAGGGTTTTACCAAGAGTTCCCACAAAAACAAACAAAATCAGGAAATAAAGATTGAAAGGACAGCATATTTCAATAACAGAAATTATGTCCAACATATACACTAGGGCCCTGCGATGAACTGGCGACTTGTCCAGGGTGAACCCCACCTCTCGCCCAATGTCAGCTGGGATAGGCTCCAGCAACCAATGACCCTTACGGAATAAGTGGTTACAGAAAATGAATGATGAATGAATATACACTAGGTACTCATAGTACCCAGTCTAGCTAAAAAATCCCCATGAGAAACTCCATCTGGGAAATACACAATCCACCAGATTATTCCTCCAAAGACCTTCTCCTCACCACAAGATGGCCACAATAACGCTGACTTTGCAATGTGATGTGCTAAAGCTGCTAGGAAGCAGTGTCCCATTTCGGGACTAATACATAACAATTCATCAGATCAGGGCATAGACTCACATACTTGCCAATACCCGATTCCACATTTCAGTCAGTACCAGAGGCATTTTCTAATACTGGTATGGGAACATCCCTACTAAACACAGCCTCCAGGAGCTACAGAGGCCAGTTTGGTGACAGGGAATACAGTACCGAGGTGATTTACAGCAGTGCCAACCAGGACTCAGGACCTCTGAGCAGGGCTTCCACTGCGATGCCAGCAGCCAAACCTGGCAAGAAAAACACCCTGGAGTTGTTGGACTGAGGGCAGACTGGATGTTACAGTGACTCTCTCTTGCATCTTGAGGTACAAAGCTACTACGAGTTAATACGAGACAGGACGGGCTGGAGCTCGCTGGTCAGTATGTTAACCTTAATAGATATCTTTGCAACACAATACATAGGCATTTATGATGTGACGTCAAAAATGTTATATTTAAATATATGTATTTGATTTATTTGATTTTATTATAAGGCTATTCTCTTCTAAATCTAATTTGAGCAGCAAATGATGATGATGAAGTGTCATTTTGGAGACTGAAATTGCGCTCGTCTGCGCGTCTGTTAGAAAATTATTTTCAGTCACTTAAATCTTCTTTTTTAAAGCTTCTTCCAACAGTACAGCACAGAAGACAGACCTATAATGGTAGACAGAAATAATATAACTGGAGATCTATGCTACATGTAACGATGTATGGTACTGAAACTGAGGAATTAGAGTGATAAAAAAGAAATTCAGAATGATTTATATATATATTAATGACAATTATCTACTGTTTAATACAAGTTTAAATAAAGGCAATGTTTGAATGTTTTAAATTAAAATTCTTACATATTGTATGCACAAAAAAGTCACATGATCTCAGGATGTTGACTGAACTAGAAATGATCGTTATGATGCAAAACTGTTTTTTCAGTAAGTACCAGTACATACAGAAAGCTGAGGTAGTTACCTGGGTATTTCCTGTCCGAGGGAGTTCTGCCTGCACTCTTCTACCCAAGACACCAGGCCCCTGAAGCTGGCTGGACAGGTCACATCATATATGAAGAGCACAGCGTGCACGTTACGATAGTAGTGCTGTACCATGGACTTTCGGAAACGCTCCTGTCCCGCCGTGTCCCAAAGCTGGAGCTTGTGGCGAGGGGGAGAAACGAGAGGAGAAAGTGAGAGACTGGACGGACATATTGGCCCTTCTCGACAGCTCACGGTGAGGGGAAGGGGGCCGAGACAAATAAGTGAGAAAAGAGGAAATGAATGAGTTGGAAGGCACAGAAAGGAAAAGAAATCATGTGTTGAAAGACCTCAAAAAAGAAAAACATGCACAGAGACATGCCATGAGTCATCACTGAGAGGGAACAAAGAAAAGGAATAAACACGCTTATCTGTTAGGAAGTCTGATCTCTCTACCGGTCTTTGTAATAGTCTGAATAAGATAAATCTAAATGTCAATTCAAATTAACAGTAAACCACATGACCCTCTAAAATAATTGACACACTTGATTGCATGGACACATGCCTCAAAATAATTGATTATCAGATCTGTACTTTGAAAGGACTCGATTGCAGCTTTGTATAAAACACTGTGGACACAGATTTGAAAGAAAAGTCTTCAGATGTTTTTAAGTCATTTTAATTGCCAGCCATCAAAGACTGGAAAAAAAATGAATTTGCTTATGGAGACTTGTGATTGAGTTGGACCTGCCGCCAGGGACGTGAGACTCCACTTGATTGACTTGGGACACGTTTTGGACTGAGATTTGACTTGCTGGATGTGAGACATGGTTGGTTCGAGACTTAAAGGACTTGGGATGTATGTTGATTGACAGGAGACTTGATTAACTCGAGGCTTGTTTTTGTTGATTTCAAGCATGGTTTGGACTTGAGACTTGACTTGCTAGACATGAGACTTGATTGACTGGACTTTATTTTGATTGAGATTTGACTTGGTTAAGTTGAGACTTGTCTTTTGACTGATGTTGACCAATGTTAGATGTAACTTGATCGACTTGAGACATAACTATACACACTATAAAATGATCTGTTACTTTGCACACACACACGCACAAAAAAAAACTTTTTAGAAACCTGATTGCCGACTTTCATTCTGAGCACATCAAATACCAACATTTTGGGTTGGTAAAGCATCTCAAGCACGGAAAAATAACAAGAAAATTCCGAAAATTCAGAGGACAGAATTACTGCAGGTACAGCCACCACCACACACCTCTAGTCGGTCATATGTGACGATTAAAAGGAATTATGATTAGTCTAGACATTGACTTTTTTTTTTGTTTGTTTTTAGAAAAATTGTATATTATGCCTTTAAACTACTCATTCACTCTGAACAACAGACACACAGGATTGTCTGATTTCCTTCTCAATTTAACACTGAAAAAAAAAGCTTGAAACCTCATCTAACCAATTATAAACAATGGCATACAGTGACATTCTCTGTCACCACTGACAGACAGACTTCCTCTGTCATGTGGTTGTTTCAAAACACTCAGGAAACAGCATGAACCAACTTACACCCACAGAGGTTGTTTATAAGTTAGAGCACATTTGCAATGCTTCATATTCTACAAGATCATATGTTCATAGTGTCATAGTATCTGTAAAAAGTCAACTTTCCGTGGTGTCAGAAAAACAGCCCTGTTTTCAGCTTTATGACAATACATTTTCCAGCTGATCCTAGAGACGATTCACCAAATCTGGGGATACATGGCTTTCAGAGGACAAGAAAAGTATGACAAACTGAAATCTGCAAAGTAATTAGTAACCAAAGCTGTCCGACAAATGTAGTGGAGCGAAAAATGTACAATATTTGCATCTGAGATGTAGTGGGGTAAAAGTATAAAGCTGCATGAAATGGAAATACTCAAGTACAAGTACCTCAAATTTGTACTTAAGTACAGTATGAGTAAATTCACTGTAGTTTCATTCCACTACTGCTAAAATCAAACTTCACACTTCAGGATTCACAATCAGATGAAGTTATGAGGATCTTCATGTTAACAGCAAACATGCTACTAATATCAAGCATGTCATCTTCACAGTGATTTACATTCTGCATTAGTTCTGCCAAGACAGGCGGGTCTGCTGATTTTCTGACATGCAGAGAATTTTCTGTCATTCAGTGTGGAACAAATAACTCTGTGGGAACTCTGCAGACCACACTGCAGCGCACGAAACCACTGAAGGAACCTCTGGGAATATTTAAAGTCAACAGAGGAGATAAAATGCAGCATAAATCATGAGAAAGTCAGAAACCTGCAGGAGTCTAAGAGGAATATTATGCAACTAATAATTATTTCCATCATCAATTAATCTGTAGGTCATTTTCTTGATTAATCAATTACTTGTTTGGTCCATAAAATATTGATCAGTGTTTCCCAAAGCCCAAGAATATGTCCTCAAATGTCTTGTTTTGTCCACAACCCAAAGATATTCATTTTACTGTCATAGAGGAATAAAGAAATTATACACATTTGACAAGCTGGGAATCAGAAAATTTGGACATTTTAAAAAATGACTCCATGAAAAAACGATAAGCAAAATAGGCGATTAATTTAATAGTCGATAATCGATTAATGGTTGCAGGTCGGGAATATTCTGACTTCTTTACACATGGAGTCCCTGGTGGTTTTGAAGGACTTTGTTTCGTTTGTCCAGGCTGACATAAACAACCTTACAGACATACAACCTGAAAATGCCAACATCAGTGGATAACTTTATTAGCAGTCAGTTTATTAACATCAGAAAACGAAAGAACAAGTTGGCTCTGTGCGTAAAAACAGCTGTTCGGCGCACGGTCCTGCGTACAATCATTCTGTTCATTTGTCCACTGTTTCTTTTGTTTTAAATGTGAAATCTTCACCAGTTACCTTAATTTTCTCTCCGTCGATGTCCAGCAGTCTCTCGCGGAAGTCCACGCCGATGGTGGCCTCCACTCGCCCGGGGAACTCCCCGGCGCAGAGCCGGTGTGTGAGGCAGGTCTTCCCGACCCCGGAGTCTCCGATCACCAGCACTTTAAAGGTCCGATAACGAGTGAGCAGTGAGGACACGCTGCCCAGAGAGCTGGAAAACTCCAGAGATGACTCCATGTATTTACCTGTCTACTCGATTCACCGGAAAACAAAGCGCAAAACGCGCTCTGCGCAAAACGGTGCTCTCAGGGAAGTTTCCTCCAGACGCAGCTTCACCAGGTCTGAACAGAAACAGAAAAACACACACTGTTGTCTGATACTTTAGTGGAACTTCTCCGCCTAAATGCCCCTTGACGGCGCTGAGTGAGAGCAGGAGAGTGAGTCTCCAGCGTGTCATTGGCAGGATGGTGATGATGGTGTCTGAGGGTGGAGAGTTGATCAAATGACCATCAGGCATCAGCATATGGCCTCTGTTTCTAGGCAGATAAACCCGAAGAGCTCTTCTGAAAATATACATGTGTTACAAATCCTCAAACTCTTTAATTTGACAAAAAAAAAGAGTTTAATTCATGTCAGAAGGCAGAAGAACAGAAAGTTCTACTTATTAGCTGCTGCTGAGATTTTTCACCAACATGTTGAATGAAACTTTGTATGTATGGCACTATTTTTTGTTTCAATCAGTCTCAGTGACTCCATTATTCACTCAGTTGTCCTGTCAGAGGAACAGGCTGCTGCCTCTTACAGGTAAATTTACTTTAAAGCCACGTTTCTGTCTTAAGGACCAGTGTGTAGGATTTAATGGCATCCAGTGTTGAGGTTGTAGATTGCAGCCAACTGAATATCACTTGCCTCACCTTACCCTTCCAAACCTGTAGGAGAAACTGGGAATGGTGAGTGTCTTGATATGAGACTAGGTATTATCTTATGAAAACATACTTATGTCCATTTCTGACATATTCTTCCAATAAATCTACTCATGTCTTAAACATTGGACCAATCCTGCTGTCCCACTAACCCCTTCAGGCTCTGCTCTCCTTTAAGGTGTCATTTCAAATTCATACATTTTATTTAAACTAAGGCTTAACAATTAATTGAAATTGCAACATGGGCAACCACAATTTTGAAATTGCAGGAGGCACAATATTTGTCAAAGGCAAAATGTATTATTTAAACATTACTGTGCTGCAGAGTTGTCATGGCCTACATGTCATATTCTACAGACTTAACAAAACAGTTTGGTACAGATCCACGTACACCATAATCATTTTAATGCATTTTTCAATGAAAATTAGGAAAGTATAAAAATCAGTCAACATTAGTCCAAATAACCAAATAAGTATTTTTCTAAATTGTCCAGCCCTAGTTTAAACCATGTTTGGCTCAACAGCAGCACTGTGTCTTCATTCATGTCATACATTTGTCGTGGTGGTGCTAACCTTGTGACAACATTAGCTAATTATGAAGACTATTGATAATAAAGTCTATGAAAGAGATCATATTTGAGTCTGACAGCAGTTGATGCTCCTCTGTTTGAAAGGACCACAACTTTGTCTCTAGAAAATTTAAAGACATCTAGTTATATGAGGGTCAACATTTTAAGGTAAAGTTGTGGCATTTTACAAACAGTCCACACAAAAGATCACAAAATCAAACATGAGCCAAGGAATGATTATGACTGAGTGCATCCCAGCAGGCAACAACGCTGTAGTAACTTTGTGTTATACTGTATATTGAGTGCCAATATCTTGATACAGCCAGGTACTGTTACCATTAAAAAAAATATTTGAAAGAGTTCCTTCCATCGAGCTCACAAATATATGAACTGCAGGGCAGCAAAGGACACAGTAAAGATCTGTTTTCGCCTGTGAAACAGTTTGTAAAAATCCAAATTTCAAGTGACTCAACAAATCAGAACAGATGTTATTAAACTGTAGGATTCTTGTGTCTTTGACATAAAACATTATAAAAGAAATCCCAGAAACCCAAACTGAACAGGTAACAGAATTAATCTGTTACATAAAGTGTAATAAAAAAAATGATACAACCAAGTTAAGTGCTGTGTGTTCCTCTTTTTTTTGGTTAGAGCATCAAGTTTGCGAAGTTCATCTACAAAGTAATTACTAGCATAATGATGGGAAGATTTCGATCAAATTCAAACTTCAACATCCCACCAATATAACTGTTTTGCATTTGTGGACGAGGTTTAGCAGCACTAAATTACTTGTACTGCAGGTGTCTTAAGAGCAGTGTGGCGAGAAGATCATCCTATTGTATTAATGTACAAGAAAAAATATGAGTAAGAAAAGAAAAAAAAGGAAATCAGCTCTCAGATGGCAGCCGAGTCCCATTCTTCGCTCAGAGGAGGCAGCTCGTTCTTAAAACACACAGATTCAAAGAAGTCAACTGTTTTCTTTCATTTGGTTTTAATACAAAAATCCAGAGATATCATACATCGCCATCTCAGATTTCACCTTTCACATTAGAACCCAAATTAGAGGAAAAGGGGGAAGAAAAGAGTTTATCAGAAAAAAAAAAAGTGGGGGAACAGAAAAGGTAAAACAACAAATTCCAGGTGCTCGAACATTTACTCGCCTTGTAACATTTTCACTTCTGTCACCTCAGGTGACGGGCCTGGATGCTGAACTCTGACCTTTAGAGGAGTCATTTGTTGGCAGAGAAGAGCCCTCCGAAGTAGGATGCACTGGAGGCTCATTTCCACTTTGACTGTTAGAGTCCCTGTGTGCATGCAGATAAAACCGTTTCTAACAGTGACAACAGCAACAACACAAGTGACTCCGCCAGGAGGCTCAGTGTAACCACTTCAACCAGATCTACAAATCATTATCATCAATAAGAAGAGTTTTGTTGATCCATTATGGACAGGAAGGTGTCTATGGTATTGCTTAGATCTATCCAACTCTCTCTAGAACTATGTAAAAACGTTAAGAGTAGCAGTGTATTTGAAATGGAGCACAACACACAACCTTTACAGTTTTTTATCTGTGCTACAAGGTGCTCCATAATAACAGACAAAGGATTACATATTCCCAAGTTTAACCAGGAATGGTGAGGGAAGCACAGTCTGACCAAAAAAAAAACAAACCAAAAACTGTTCACATGTGAGGCGGCTCTCTTCGTCCTGTGCCCTCGCAGAGATCGGGCCTTCCTCACTCTCTCCACTGCACTACCACACGTAGATCAGCGGTTTCCTGGAGCGTCGCAGCAGATACAGATAACACCTGTTGTCGCTGGATGTCCTGTGTCTACTTCGGGTCCTAAGTAATTCTTCCTGCTCAGCTTCCTGCAGATCCGTCACCGATCAGATCCTCTCAGCTCAGCCTCCTGTCCCCCAGTGACAGTTGTGTCCTATTTTCATTTAAATTAGCTTTTTAAAATAAGGGGAACACAGTATGCAATAGGCGTGTGTCAGAGCAGCACTGAGTCAAACTTGAGTGGATGCCGGCATCGTTTTCTGAGGGAACCGACAGTCTGTGTCAGTCCGTCACAGTTTCTCCCGACAGTTTGCCAATAACTATTGTTTTTTTTCATATTCAGCGTTGTTGTCAGCTCTATTAAAAAAGTAAAATGGCCATTCTGTTATATCTTCCTCTTTTCCCCCCTCTTTCCCACAAATATACACAACCGCACACATACTCTCAACACACACACACACGCACACACACACAGTCCTGATTTTCACCATGTGGGAGAGAGCCAAGTCATGCCAGGTCAGACCCGATTAAGCTGAGCCAAAGAACGAAACACCCACATTTTTCGCTTCCCGTGTCTGGCTCTACAAAATGGCTGCCAGGCGTACCACAAGGCTCCATGCTCGGCCCAATTCCTTTTCTCATCCGCTGTTGTTCTGTCGTGCTCACATCTCATTGGCTAGCTCCTCTGTTTCCGTGGAAACATCTCCATTGGCGATCTTGGTGTTTTCCTCGTATCCAGGGGGCGTGAAAGCTAACGTGTAGGGGTAAAGCTTGTGACACTCAGCACGGTACGACTCCACGTGCTCCTTACAGTCGCCCAGGACGCCGCTCCGAAGACACTCCAGGACCTCTGTGCAGATCTGAAGACAGAACGAAAGGATGAAGAAAAACACTTTTACAGGGTTTTATTTCTTATTTTTATCCAATATAATTTCTGATAAAATGGATTTGGGGCGTCATGTAATACTCTTGGTGGATATAGGGGTGATACTGTATGTATTCAGACTTTTCAAATGGTCATCACAGCACACAATTCCATAAATGCGTACCTGTATGGTTCTATTTTCAAGCGACTCATCTAGTGCAGTGGCCAGCTCTGCTGCCTTCGTTTCCGTTGATGAGTCCAGATACACCATCATCTTAGCAGCTGCGGGAGAGAGAGAAGAGTTCTTGTGAGTCTGAATGAAAGCAGGTGTGTTTGTGACAAAAACTTAACGACAAAATGACTTGGACAGCTAAGGCTGTTTTGGGGTATCTGAAAGTGAGAGACAGCTTAATGCATACAGGAAGAGAGTTGGTAAAAAAATTTTAAATGCCGTAATAAAGTCAGATTCTTCATTATTCTTCACTCAAGACAAAGACTCATCAATACTACAGGCATGCTGGAGATGGCTCATTAAGTAGAAGGAAGAGATCTGTGACAGTGAAAGGCTCACACATGTACTGAGAATTCAACAGTGTAAAGTTTCATGAAAAATGGGGAAAGGTGGAGCGCTGCAAAAATCTCACCAACTACATATGAACCAGTCGTGTGTGTGTATATTGGTCAGTGACATGACATGCATATCTTTGTGTCTGACCGTATTATTTCCTTTTAAAATAATTAATAATCAGTTCATGACATGTATCAATTTATTCTATACAACGTGCTAATTTTAAATACATTTTCAGTACATTGAAATAATACATATTATTTGATGTTTTGACATCTCAAAGCCTCAAAGTATCAGGTGGTACGACAAAGCAAATGAACAGACTGAGTAGAGTATTTCAAATATTATTTTAATGTTAGTAAATTCAAAATACTATGGCATGATTTCATGTTTGAATCCTTTCAAATAAACTAGATACAATACTCTTAGATTTAAAGCTGTTGGAATGATTGAAAAACATTTGACCAACAATGTGTATGTTCTCAAATGTCAGGGTGGCACAACCCTAAAAGAAAGACAAAAAGACTAAAAAACTAAAAATAAAAAGAGGTGATAACAGTAAAACAATGTATTGTCTCTTATATATTATATTTAAAAAACTATATGTATGAACTTGTTAGGCAAAGGCAAATAGGCATCAAACTGTAAGACTGTTTAGTTAATTTGAAATTAGTTGCAAGAGTAAGGTGGTGCAAGTGCAAAATTTAGATGCAAAGAGAGAGTGTGTGAGAGAGAGAGAATGAGAGACTGAGAGAGAGAGAGACAGAGAGACAGAGAGAGAGACCTACCAGCCAGTCGGTGTGGTATGGAGATCGAGTGCTTGGTGAGGTAGGCCTGGTTGAAGCTCTTAGCATTGCTGTCTCCAAACAGCCGGGTGATCTCCTGCTTCAGCACTGTCCTGACCACCTCTGGCAGCTCCTTGCTCTCCGAGACTGAAAGAAGATGAGGAGATGTGAGCAATGTTGGAACAAGGAAGAGGTGGGGAAAGGAACAAAAGGAGGAACTAGCTATTAAGTTAGAACGAGGAAGAATGTATGAATGAAAGAACAAAGGCGTGTTAAAAAATGTCTATCATGTACCTCCTTTAAAGAAGCGTACTAGACACTGGTGTAACCATGGGTGGTCTGGGTCAATGTCCAACGCTCTCTTCACTGATTGGAGCATCAACAGGTATTTTTCTGTAAAGAGAAGATGGATTGTAAGAGACAGAGACAACATGGTAAAGTAAAGAACAGTCAGTGAAGTATGATTTAGGTGTATGAATACTCTTGCCAACCTTTCCTGAAGTAGATCTCAAAGGCCAATAGGTGTGTGTCTATTTTGTCCTTGACCAGGTGTTTGAGAGGCATCAGGAACTTGACAGCTTCTTCCAGTGGATTTTCTACCTGTAACCAGGAGGTGATGGAGAGGGGACACACAAGAAAACGGTTAACATCACCTTGACTGATTCTGACAAAGACAACTTTCCACCCTCTTGTGACATACAATTAAGTTTTTATAATTCAAATTCCTCATGTTTCTCTCTCTAACCTTGACCAGTTTGTCAGGAATTAGTTCCTCTTTGGGACCTCCGATCTCTTCGTCGTCATCCTCCTTCTTCTTCTTCTGGTTCTTAAGCTGCTTCTCCTTCTCTGCGTTCTTCTTCTCCTCCTCCAGCTGGGCCTTCTTCTGGGCTCTCCGCTGTTTGTTCCTCAGCTTCTTCAGCTCTTTGTCAGAGAGGTTAGCTACAGAAGAGAGCGGTGAAAAAAAAGTAGGGGGTTAATGGTTGGAAAACTCAGTGGTTCAAAAGGGACTCCGTGTGTGTCTCCTTCTACACAGACACATGTCCACACTCTCAGGCCCTCACCAGTGTCAGCCTGCAGCTCCTTGCTGTCGTCAGTCAGTGGATTGTCGTGGAGGCTCAGGTAGATCTGGATGGCCGTGACGGCAGCCTTGTAGTAGAAGGGATGCATCCGGAGCACGTCCTCCAGCTTCAGTAGGTCCACGTAGGAGCGTAGCGTCATCTTCCTCATGCAGTAGGTGTGGAAATCAAACTGGTCATCTGTGATCTCCACAAAATGCTACAGAAAGTGAGGAGAAGAAACAATCAGGAATTTGAGAACCTGAACATAAATGGACTTAATGTGGGGAGCTAGTCTCATTTAAACATGGCCAATAATAATACACCAAGTATAATCCCTGATACTAAAAGCTCAGCTCACCCTTTCAATCTCGTGGCACTTCTTGAGGGCCTCCCCAAATTTGTTCATGCTCTTGTAGGCGAGTGCACACTCTGTCTGGAACCACATACACTGCATCTCGTTGAGGTTCTCCACTGCTGACGCTCCCTCCTGGGTGAAGACAACGCAACACCAAAAGAGAGACATGTATGAGCGAAGTAAACAAAGACAGGCAGTGTGCTAAATTATTGTATCAACTGCTGCTAACAAATTACTGGACTAGTCTTTTAGTGTAATTACAAATCTTACTGATTTATTTCTAGAATTATGTTGTCACTCATGACTAGGCTTGTTTAAGTTCACTGTGTGTGTGAACTCATTTGCAGATATGACTGTTTATTTCATTAAAGGCACCAAGAGATGAATGTTTTCATATTTAGACTTTTAGAAAGAGAAGATGACTCATTTTTAGCTTTGGGAAATTAGAATTTCTAAGGCTGCCCCCTGAAAGCTCAAATCAGTAGGACAAAAAAGGAACAGAGAAGAGAAGAGTTGAATATTTGTATTGAACATCCAAATCCAATTCAACTGACAAAATCTGGATTCAGGTACTTAGAGATTTTCCTTAGTGTTTAAATGACAAATGTTGATCAAAAGCTAACAAACTACCTTGCAGGTATAAATACTGAAAAGCTGCTTCTTGTTTTATAACCTGTCCTTTACTGACTAACAGGATTAAAATACTAAATACAGACTGAACAGTACTTATGTTTTTTTAGCCATTTCTTTTATTTACCTTTCTACATTTGGTTGTACATGTTAATTTATTTAACATTTTAAAAAAATATATGATATTCTATAATAAAGTTATTTGATAATGAAAACAGTCTTCTGAGTACCTTTACCAAACCACATTTACTGTACTTGTGCACAACCCAAATAGAAGAGGTCTACTTTCATTCCAGCTCAAAAATTTACTGTATTGGCCACAATACTGGTAAACTGTGAGTTTTCCCCTGAAATGGATATCAGTCACAGAAGTTCCATAATGGTTGGACTTTAATCCAATTTATTTACCCAGTTTTAACTGTATTCAAGTAAATTTGATCAATTATGTTTACCTTCAATAAATAACCAAGTAATTGGATGTTTATCTTACAAGTCAATGTCTCTTCTTTACTATATTATCATTCACTTGGTTTTGTGTCTTAGCTTACTCTTCTCAGCCTCCTGCAATATCCTGCAACCATACGCATAAACAAACACCCACACAATAAACAGAGACACCACTAATCTTACAACTTCAAACACAACCTACACATACAGTAAATAAACAAGATAAGAGTCCTCTTATCATTAATATTACTACCTTGTAAATATAATATTAGATATTGTAAATGACTTGCTATTTTGCTTTTCAATTTTCATACTGTGTAAATCTACCGTAAGTGAATTATTTGTAAAGACAGAATTTCACCCTCACGTAGTAGGGTTATATGATAGTGATGCATAAACATCACAGGATCCACAGATTGTAACAGATTGTTGAAAATGAACTCCACAGCAAATACAAACATGATTTTGTTTTGACGCTTTTAAACATTTTCCTCAGCTCCTCAGCTGGCAGTGTGTACACACCCACACACAGTTTGTCTCACCCGTGTGAACTTGGAGCACATTTCCTCGGCCTCTTTGATCATGCCAGCCTTCAGCATGTACTTGGCACACTTCGAGTTGATGAATCTGTCGGCAGTGTCCAGAGCCTGGGCCTCATCCATCCACTGAGCAGCCTCTCGGATGTTCCCAGCATGCTGCAGAAGGAGAAAGGTCAACCAGTCGTCAGAACAGCACAGCGACACAACGTTCCTCACTTCAGTCAACACACGTACAAATGTGTGGCGCATGTTACCTTGTAAATCTTGGCTTTGATAAGGAAGAGTTCAATGAGCGTAGGTGTACTCTCGATGGCTGCGTTGATGTATTCTAGAGACAGCGTCTGTTGGCCAATCATGTCGTAGTGTTGTGCCAGGAAGTACTGCACCCAGAGCAACGTGGTTGGTGGTTCCTCCTTACCATCATCTACAACAGTACAGGAAGACAGTGTGAGTTTACATCTTCAGGGTTACAAACAAAAGACTACCATAATGCTGTAAAAAAAAAATAAAATATTTAATCACAATTAATCACATATTTTTTATTTGTTCCAAATGTACCTTAAAGGGACATTTTTCGAGTATTTAAAATGTAATTCAAATGTAACTTTATTAAATAAAATACATTAACCAAAAACGATGACAAATATTGTCCAGAGGCCCTCAAAGGCACTGCATTTGGCATAAAAAAAATATGCTCAACTAACAACATGACAAAAATTCATCAGGCACAGATGAGCATATTGACCTGCTCAATTTAATATTAAGGCCAAAACACACTAAGAACTTAAATAGAAAAGTCAATAGAAGCTTCTATGGTGCACTACAGGCTTCAGATTTAAAATTCAAACACAACAGAACCAGCAGTATTTTAAGAAAAGGTTGCTATTTATATGCATTTATTTCTTTATTTAGGATTATTATTGGTAATAGAGGAAAATATTGTATGAAGGAAATAAACTGAGTAGAAAAATCCTCAACTATATTCAGCTCAGTCTATATAATGACGAAACGGATATTCATGTTTTTGTATTAAGGCAGCAGCATTATTTACATCAATGTCACTCTGACAGTTTACATCAGTGAGGATGTTTTAGACCACAGCAGACAGCAAACTGCACACCGACACACACCAAGGAGACGAAGAGGAGAGACAGAGTGTGGACTCTTCATCATGACTTACAATAATGCAGCGCAGTGACAAATGTTTTGTGGAGGAGACAAGCGTCAGTTTGGTCTTTTCTTTGCAACGCCAGATATTTTTATCTGTAGTGTTTAAACCACAGAACTGCACAGTAACATCAGGATTCATCATCAATAAAATTTTATTTATTTTAATTTTATTTATTTTTTATATGACTTACAATAATGCAGCGCAGTGACAAATGTTTTGTGGAGGAGACAAGCGTCAGTTTGGTCTTTTCTTTGCAACGCCAGATATTTTTATCTGTAGTGTTTAAACCACAGAACTGCACAGTAACATCAGGATTCATCATCAATAAAATTTTTATATTGGTCGGTAGTTCATACACTCGCTCCTCTCCCTCCCTCCTCTCTGCAGCTCATTTCTCCTCTCTCACAGTTGTGATCAATCAGCATGAAATAATTAAGCATTTAAAAACACAAAAAGCAGCCTTGGTGTAAAAATCACTCACCACAACACATCTGTCCATATTCACACACTCTCTCTCTCTCTCTGCTGTCGGTCAGCCTTTTTTTTACTTTTACCTGGTTTCAGGTGGAGCTACCACTCAATCAGCACTCGCTCATTTCCCTCCTCCTATACTTGTGTTTCTTTGCGTTGAGCCAATTGCCTAAACAGACAAGCCTGTAACTGTCAGGTGACAGGGAAGCTCGCTTCTGATTCAAATTATGGGTCAGCCAATATAACAGAATGTGTGTTAATCGTGCATAAAAAAAAAAAAAAAAAAAAGTGGCGTTAAAAGGAATTTGCTTTAACATGTTATTAACACATTAACTTTGACAGCCCTAGACTGCAACAATTAAACTTGTAAGTTATTACAAAAAAAAGACACTGTGTTTAATAACATTTTAAAATTACCATCTTGACAATTTTAATTAAATCAAAGCCTACTTTGGATTCTTTTTTTAAGCGGATATTTTTCTGCAATAGCCATTCAATGTGTTCACATTTTGTAATTACCTCTTTTATTTATTAGCTTGCGTTATGGTGGTTGTGTGTTTGCATCAAAAGTGAAGAAAAGCAGTGCATTTACGTACATAGTCAATGCAAAGATGTGAATAGATGCAATAATTGCAGCTGGCAATGCAAATGATGCAGGACAAATACACAATGGGTATTCGTTAAAGTTGGAAACGTTCAACGTGGCTAAAAAATTTGTGCGAGTTAATTTTTTAAAAACTTTTTGGCTTAAAATATGGATTTGTTGCTTCACAATCTGTCTGCAGCAGCAAGCCGGCCACGTTAACTCCTGACTAGAGGGGAAATATCTTCATGAATATCTTCAAGACAGAGAGGAGAGGGCAAAGAAAAGAGAGACTGGAGGGAAACAGAACTGGAGTGTCTGAACACACATCTTTGTCCCTGCCCTTGCTCGCGAGCTTACAGCTTTGAATCCTGGCTGTTTGTGGCTAATAAACACAAAAGATCTCACAGCTCTCAGATCTGTATTAAATTAGCGCTAATGCAAACTTAACATTCTCTCTGCTGTTGCCACACAGTATTCAATTGGAGAAACTCAGTGTGCCTTTCTTTGCGAAGCAGCCACAGGAACCACAATGTGTTTGCTACTGCAATTAGGGCTGACTATAATCATAAATTCAAACTGTGCCTAACAGAACTGTAATTTTCTACATTTTTTGTCGTTGGATGAGTTTCACATATTGCATGGAATAAAGGGAACATCAGGAGCAGCAACAGTGAGCTGTTAAATGACAAGCTGCAGAAGGCTGCACACCAACTTCTAAGCACTCTCAGGTTTTAGTAAGAAAGTCAGTGGAGAATAATTTCATTCATATTATACATGCTTCACTCAATGCAAGTAGTTTTCTACAGAACAGCAATTTGTTTGGCTGCACTGTAAACAGATACACCAGTTACTCCTCTATTGTATTTCTGACAAAATAGCTGCTCAAAGAGTTTTTACTGTAGAATTAAACTGCACTTGTTATAACCACCTGTAATCACTGGTGTCGCCATACCAGCCAGGACTGAAAAATTAGGACTACAACTGTAAAAACTGTCCATTACACTACATTGCACACTCCATTGCAAATTAGAAAGACATCAAAGTCATTATCATCTTCCTCCTGATTTCCTCACCGTTCTGGTTGAACATTCTACAGCTTTTTAATGAGGTTTCATAGCCGACCACCAGCTCCTCAATTATTGCCACCTGCAAAGAGAAAAAGGAAACGGTACATTACCTCACCTGCAGTATGAAGCACACATCTGTGAAAGTAATCTAGCACACTTGAATCTTTTCCTCAGATTGACCTCTACCTCCAGTGCATTATATAAGCTGGTATAAAGTGAAGGAAGTAAAGTGTTGTTATTTAGATTCTAATCAGTTGTCTGACATGTCTGGCAGCAGTGCTGTCACCTTTTCCTTGTCGTTGTACAGTGATTTGAGGGTGGTAAAGACGGGTGGACAGCCTTTACTGAAGTTCATCCTCAGATACCTGTCCAGACACTCTCTGAACTTCTCACCTGCAGAGAAATACAGTCAGATGGAGAAGATCAGAAAACTTCACTCCACTTCTATCACAGTTCTATCAACTTCATTCATGATCCAAAATGATTACAAAATAAAAGCGAAGTAAAAAACAAAAATAGACAGGAGACATATTATTGGCCTCACCAGAGAGGAAGGTGAGGGGCAGTCGGCGAGGAACCAGTCCTTTAGGAAACTTCTCCCAGGCATCTTCGTAGATTTTGTGTCGCTCCTCTACACTGCCTGGAGTGAAAAACACAAAACAAATATTCAGCAGTGTTGACAACTGGGGTACTGGGGCACATACAATGAATTTGGATATTTTAATAGTGAAGTGTCCAGTGATGATGATGATGATATGGTGTCATACCTGGTTTTAGGGCTTTTTCCAGGCCATGGTAATAGGACCAGTTCTCTGGGTTTCTCTCCTGCAGACGACGGTAGACTTCTGTTGCCTCGTCCAGACGTTCCAACTTCAACAGTAGTTCTCCTGTAGAAACATGAGTGCAGAGCTCTGGTGTCAAGGTACATGGAAAGAGTCACAGACAACCCACAGTTTAAAGTTGAAGAGAAAATTGGAGAAGTTTAACGCTGCAAATTGCTGATACCTTGATAAATAATAAACTCCTATGAATCTTGTTGAATACCTTATTGATATCTTGAATACACTTTTTTGACACTGGGGCTCCCTGCTGAAAACTTTTAGAGCACTAGCACAAAATTTAGGCATACCACTTATATAAACATGTGAAATAAGCACAATTCTCCTAAGGCACCCTCCTGACCTATGAACAATGTTAAAATCACATAATCAAAATCATGTTTCACTTGATACCTTGGTGATAATTTGACAAAACAAAAATATTTTCAAGATGCACCGGTGCTCCTAGTTATAAAATTTAGTAGCACTGTCTTCAAAAATGGCTGCAAAATGTGATTAAAGCCCTGAAATACCTATGAGTTTTGTTGACACGCACCCCTGTAGCTCACTTGATAGAGTGCACACCCCTTGTCAGTGGAGTCCTCTGCAGTGGCCCTGGTTTGATTACTGCCTACTGTCTTCTGAGACGTGCAACACTGGGTGGGACACTGACAGAGTAATTTTGGAGCACAGTGACCTACCTCTAGTCTCCTCCACAGCCAGCTTGTCGCATATCTGCTTCTCATAGTTGGACAGATGCTCCAGGGCCTCCTTGTGCAGGCCTGCTTCCCTTAGCACCTGGTTCTGGTACAGCAGCAGCTCGCTGTATTCATAGTCCACTTTGTCTGGAGACGTCTGGTCAAACAAAGAGGTGTTAGTGAACCCAACGCTCTCTACAGGGAACAATGGAAAAGCTACTGGAGCTGGTGAGTGGACTTCTGTATCTACACAGTTCAGGAAACACTTCTGCAGCTACGCAGTTCAGGAAACTCTGCATCATTTTTGGTGTGTATGTGTAGTCGCCTGGTCACACCAGCTTGTTGTATTATATACATGGCACAAAGACAGGAAGCAGACTGGTCTTATCAGGAGCCAGTCAGAGAGAGAGAGAAAGTGATCTTTATTGTAGTTGTGACTGATGCAGACTACAACAACCATATTGAACCTCTGCTGATGACTGACTGACCTCAAAGCACCCACTGTAACTCACTACTATGTGACAAATGTGAGTAATTCAGTTGCTCATCTTACAGTGTGACATATTGCATCTGCGATACACAAAACACTTTATATTCATGGCTCTTTGTTACGTACGTTTCTCACATCTCAGTTCATGTATGAAGGATGAGGATGCTTTCACAGTTGACCCATTTGGTTTGGTTAGAATGAATCCTGGTGCATTTACCAGGTTAATACAGTTCGGTTTGGCTGGGGTGAAAGCTGCAAACTGGAATGTGAAATCTGACCAAGAAGCGATCTTGTAATTGATTTGTATAAGTCATGCATTATGTGAATCATTTAGTAACCATGGTAACTTGGTAATCATGTCGGCGCTGTTATTTCTTTTTTTTCAACTCTTGTTATTTCTCTCCTCTCTCCCTGCTCTTCTCCTGGAGCTTGAATTCAGCTGATTTTTGACCACCACATGAAGAAATATGGATATCTGCCCATCCAGGAATGCTCTGGAACTCAGTTGGTATAGTGTGCACCCCATGTACTGGGGTTGCGTCCTCTACAATGGCCTTAAGTTCAATTCCAGTCTGCAGCGCTTTGGTGCATGTGGTCCCCTCATTCTCTTTAACTTCAGCTGTCGTAGCTAATAAAGGCATAAAATGTTCCAAGAATAATTTAAAAAAACATCTGCCCATCCACTATATTTACTGGAAATAGCATCAGTGCTGTTTCTGGTTGTGATTTTTTAAATTGTGTAATTATTGCGCATTTTTGTCAGTTGTGTCTACAGAGAGGCAGAGAGACCATTAGAGCCAGCAGACAAGAGGGAAGTCCCTCCTCACGGATCATCATACAAGACGATGGTTGGCTTTTTAATCAAACACATAAAAAGCTATACATTCATGAATTTATTATAAAGATCAATCTTAAGTGTGATTAGAGAACAACAGTGGAGAGAATCACTTGTTGCTCATTGCGGAGCATTGTGCTGCTGTTGTGTTCAGCTATGCTGCTGCTTACTCCAGAATTGATGTGATGCAGCACTCTGCAGCACCTCTGCCTCTTGTGTGTCCCTGTGGTTAGTCATTATTCAGGAATTTTTCAGTCTAATATTACTGGCAATACTACTGATTTCTGTGTGAGCTCTCTGTGACACCAAAGAATATAAATATACACATGAGAAACATTGAAGTACTGCATGAACTTTTGTCAGTCACCAGAATTTGATTTTACCACATGACAATCGCCTAGAGAAAGAGAAGGAGTAAGAGAAATGCTGAGATGTTTATTTGCTCCAACCTGTTGTGTTTTCCTGAATTCCTCAATGATCTTTGCAGCCATCTCATAGTCTTCAAGAAGATGATAGGCAATGGCGTAGCCGATCCAGGAGGCCCGCTGTGCTGGACGCAACTGTAACAACTGGTACCGTGTCTCCTACAGAAAACAATATGCAACCACAGGTCTGTTTAGGCAAGATTAATATCAAAACCAACATGTTGAAAAAAGCACAAACTCAGCTCAGGTCCTCCATATCACTCCCTCATATGAGGCCTAATGAATTAATATTGTGATGTATAGTTGGGAAGATAAAGCAGGAGGAGATGAGGCAGCACGGCTGGCAACTCAAAGTGGAGAGAAGACGTTTTGCTGATTCATGGTTTTAACACCAGGTTGTAGCTAGCCAGCTAAGGCAGCACTAAAAAAAAACTAATACACAGCCCCTCCCTTCCCCTCTCTCATCCATATTTTTAATCCTCTCAACCAGACTTTCATCTTGCCATTTCATACCTCTCACTAAATAAGCATCTAAATCCCAGGCTGTGTCCCAGGAGAGCTGTTCTACATTGTGAAGACTGACTGCAACCTGATATCCACTTGCTGATAGGCTCTGTCCTCTCAAAATCAGTGCCATGCTGCATCCTGGACGAGGCAGAGCGGCAGATGGGAGTGAGGATTCTGGAAAGTTCTTTGCCCACGAAGTATTCAAGTTTGTTTTATTCTTGTATTAAAAAGAAAAGTGGGCATATTTCTTAAATCTGCTTTTCACAACTGGTTGTGGACACTAGGGCTGACCATGTGTCGTGACCCCCCCCCGGAGGGGCAGGATGACTGAAAATTGGTTTTCGCAATGATAATCCAAAACGTAGCTCATGATAATTATTTAATAAGATAAAAACTATCCACTCATAGCTCCCCTGTCGGTCCTCACCCTGTAGCCCTCCAGGTCTCTCATCTGGATCTGCAGCAGGGACAGGTCTCGGAGGATCTGCAGGTTGTCCTTGTCCCACTTCAGAGCGTTGCGGTAACACTTGATGGCCTCATCGTACTTCTTATCCGAGCGCTGCAGTAGGCCATATACATGCCAGCCTGGGAGGCACATGGAGTTAAGGAACATAGGAACAATCTCCTCCAAAGAACCTGCTGTCATCCAAAACTACTATTCCAAATGTATAACGATGTGCACAAAGACAAAGAGGTTACTGGTGAGGTAAATGGGACCAGATGAGCCTCTCCTGGTTAGATGATCCTTAATGTATCAATTATTGATGATTATTCTTTTCAGTTTTTCTTACAGTCAAACGTACACCTTGCTTCCACCGGCAACAGTGATGACATTGTGTCTATGGTGCAGTTTTTATCTGTCCTCCACATGCTCCATCAGTTAAATTTCAGAAAAAAACGCACCTGATTTTGTCAACTTGTTCAGATTTTGTTGATTTGGTCATTTTCCTTGATTTTTGTGCTTCTACCATGGGTAAATAGGCTATGTACTTATGTTGTTTATTTTTATGTCTGTTTATACCATCAGGACTCTGCACAGGGTGCTTAATTCCGAAAATTTGCCAGATTCTTGTTGCCATTCCTGTGTTTGTCAAAAACAGTAGTTGAAGTGTGCTGGACTCGGAAGCACTGTCTTCAATGGATGCATTCAGTTCTGGCAGGCACATCGCAGCCAGAACATGATGCACCCGTGCCTGGTGGAATTTCTACTTTTGTAATTAGTCGGAGGAAAAAAAATAAAAAGTACAGTGGCATAGATTTAAGTTGGCAGTATGCTGTGGGTGCTGTCATGTCCAAGGTGGTTTTAAATTTAACTGCAAATACCTAGTATTTTCATTGTTTTATATGTTAATTAATTGCTTTGTTACTGCTGACATCTTGAAATTGCTTGTTCTGTCTAACAAACAGTCTAAAGCCCAAACTTATCATTTTTAATTATGTAATAAAAAGAATAGCAGTAAAGCCTCACACTGGAAAAAGTGGTACCAGGGAAGGTTTCAATGTTTTTGCTTGATAACTGACTAAAGTTTCACATTTTTTGGTGAATCAATTAATTGACTAAGCAACTAATTGTTTTAGCTCTACTTATGAATAGCTTAGCTTGTCCAGAAAATGTACTGAAACTGAGTCAAATAAAGGGAGAGCAAGAAGAGAAAAAAGACAGGAGTAAATTATATCTACACAGAGACTATAATTTGTTTACAATAATCTATTATCAATTGATAAGTGAAAATTACTATGAATTCAAATAATTTGTCGTCAAGCTGCTGCTCATTGAAACGAAGCACTTTGACAGAAGGGTGCTGATATACAAAGTACTACATAAACAAGACAAGTTTTTGCCACAAACTCTCAAGATAAGAAGTGACTGCTGAAGCAGAAAGAGATAGCAGTGTGTTGCCTGCTTACAGATATGTTGACTTTAGGGCTTAGGCTGAGATAGCACTTATCTGTTGGAAATGTGCACAGATTTCACCGTGGCCTGGGAGTCACACAGAGAGGGAGAAAGAGAGCAATAGCAAGAGGATGTGCTGACTATACTCCACAAAAGACAAGAGTTTCTCAGCACAATGTGTGGCATCTCAAGGTTCTATGACACATTCACCCAATTTACAAAAGGCACACCAGCTGAAGGTCAACAGCTGAACACAGAGCATATGTCCTACACTAACACATGAATGATGTGCGCCCTGACATGAGTAAGGATACAGACGTGGCTTCTGAGGTCATTGCGCAGGCCTCTTCTCACCAGGTCGTAGGCCTCCTCCTTCTTCCCCAGACAGTTCAGGGTCAAGCCCTTCATCGCCAGCGTCTCTGGAGACAAACAATGGCACAGAAGACTGTAAGAGACACAGTGCATATTGCCCATGACAGAAGAACTTTTTCATGCCCATTAGAACATCCAGACGTCTGCTGCTTACCTCCATGCTCGGCAAACTTGGGGTTGGACAGGATTTGTTTACAGAACTTGAGCCCATTTCTGTACTGCTTGTGTTCGTAACATCGCTGTCAAAGGAAGCAGAGAGATCACATTAGACCAAGAGAACATGACTGATATTACAAAGATAGACAGAAGAATAAAACTAATCCTGAGGTTCACTGCCTTTTTCCGACTGACAACTACCTAATCTAATAAATTAGTACAACAATCATCAACTCTTGTGATAAGTGATCAGAGTCCTGCACAGGTTCAATTTTGCAAACCCAGCCTTGCCTGCATCCGTGAAGCTGAGAAACACAACTGACCTGTTACCAGCAATTATCTCAAAGTCAACATCACCCACACAGAGCCATGAATATAAGTCTTCAAGCAGACCTGTGATTAAACACACATACACAGTCACTCATTTGTGACCGACTTGGGTTCTCAACTGGTGCAGTGTCTGTGCTCTTGCAGCTGTTGATACATTTCCATAGTGACAAAAAGCCTAGCCTGTGTCTATCAAAAGGGATATATTTTAACCTTTTAAAAGCAGCAAAGTCACTGACAACATTATGTCTGATCTGGCCTTCAATTATGTACTGTCCACAATTTGGTACACTCCACTGGCTATTTTTGCCTCTATGTCATCCTTTTTAGCCGGCAGCTAGCTTACATTACTATCAGATCAAAGAGTGATGCCCCATTGTTTGACAGGATGTGGGGTCAAAGGTCCCTGTGAAAGTGTTTGTGTAAAGTTATATAGCAGCTGCATACATGATATAACATTAATGCTAAACAAGGTTAAAGCTAGCTTACATCTCAGCAAACATTGGTCAGGTGGTGAAATATAGTAGGTATATTTATGATAGATGACAGTAAAACACTCATTAACATGGGAAAAGGATATGCAGGGACTCGATCAGTGGAGCAGACTTTGAGACGGGTCACCCAGCCAGACTAGCCAACCACGATCCTGGAAGAGAGCCAGGATAAGAGCTAAGCTAACCTGGCTTTGACCTGAGCCAGTGAGCCAGAGAGAAATGCATTGTCGTCGACCCACTTTGATTCTGCATCAGCCCACTTCCTCCTCCTCAAGTCCCCACAGAGCAAATGCAGATGCAGTGGTATCTAACAAGTTTGGCTGGAAGTAAAGTTACTGCAGCTAGTAAGCTAGCATTAGTAAGCCAGACATGCTAACAGTTTATGTTAGAGCAGGTGAAGACAGAGTTTAATCCATTTACCACTCATGCTATTGTGTTTCATGTTTTTGAGAGACTACAAAAAAGACCCCACTGTTCAGACTCATGAAACGCTGAATGTTGCTGCCCAGAGCCTCCAGCACACTGCGTCAACATATAGAGAAATGGAAAGCTTGTCAGCTTTAGTCACGGTTGCTAACCTGTGATTGGACAGGTACTGTTTGGGGTGGGGTTTAGCAAAGGGTCAAATGTTATAAATATATAGGTTTTTACTTACATAGCTTTTCTGTGGGTCACCCATAGGGTCCCCTTTGGTACATGACCCAGTGCAGGACACTATAAGCGGTTACAGCAATGTTGAAAGATAAAGAAGTAAAAAGTTTCAGATTCCAACTTCTTAAATGTGAATATTACCTGGTTTCTTTACTCCTGTGATAGTAAACTGAATATCTTTGGGCTGTGGACTAAACACAACATTTGAGTACATAATCTTGTGCTTAAGGAAACGCTGATTGAAATTTTAACATTGGCAATAATCTTTAGTTGCAGCAACAACAAGCTCAGCTTAGCAAATATGCCTTAATTTTACTTTTTAGTGATCTATACTGATGGCAAGACAGTGCATGGTACATGGAAGCAGGATTCTAGCCTTAAAGATCTTGAAAAAAAAACAAAACAAGGAATGACAGTCTATTAAATACACCAGCAGTTTAACTTCATCAGCAATGATGTTATTACAACAGCAATGCATTATCTGTCCATGTACTCCAGAATTTTTGCCCCTCCAAAAACTCACTGTTAACATTTATCAGCCCTCTGCACACAGCCAAGCTTAAAAGCCTGAAACAGACTTTTTATTGGGACACACAAAGTATTAAACCACCACCTTTAAGGAATTACCGCTTTTTGCCCTCAAGTTATATTTAGGTATGCAGCTGCACAATCAAAACTACACCACCTCTCTTTTTAAGCTGATCACTGACTGTCATGACTTAGAGTGTATGTGTATGTTTGTGTGTGTGCGTGTGCGTGTGCATGTGTGTGTGTGCGTGTGTGTGTATTTGAATAAGAGAGAGATGGAAGAGTCAAGCCGGCAGATGGCACTTCGTTGTCCCACTGCAGACTTCACTAATGATGAAAAAAAGATGTCAACTTCACATACGAGTGCCAAGGTTGGTTATGAAATGACAAGCAATTCACTGTTGAACAGAGTGGAGGACTGTACCATTAGTAGAGACGTGGGTTTAGACAACACAGGCTCATATCTTGTTGGTTGCTGGGTGGTGATGCTTTATAAACATATTGTATTCTAACTGAACTGTATAAATGACATTGTGATGCAAAATTGGCATACTGGTACAAAACAGTTGCATCTGTTCAGGGAGTCAAAGGGCTAATGGAGAGTAATTGGATACATTAGGATGTATCCAGCTCAGTACTACATTGTCCTCATTCATTCCATAATCAACATAACAATGACAGCCATACATACAGTCTGAGCTTTGCATTGAGTCTTTAACAATAACTCTTTGTCCCATTACTGAAAAAAAACAAACAAACAAAACTGAGCTCCTGCTTTGTGCGCAAACACACAAAAACAACAACTTGTTCACAACTGGAAATACTACAGGGAAGATATGTCATGTAACATGAGAAACTACTAGGAATTTCACAATATTTGGGCTAGATAAGTGGCTCGATAATAGTGAAGGTGAAGCCACTTCACCTTCACTATTATCAAGATAAATAATGCCAAGTTTTGCATCAGACAGGTTAAGCTGGGTATGCACTGAACGATATTAGACATGCTGCTGTTTAATTCCAACTCCTACTATAAGAATCAATTGTGTGCAATGTAAAGCCAAAGCTCACAATTTATGTGCTCACACTGTACTAGGGATGTTCCTGGCAACTAATTTCCCTGTCAATTAAATGCAAAATTTTATTTTGACTAGTCGACTGGTCTAACAGTAAGAAAACACTCAGAAAGCAGTTAAAATTTATCAGAATTTGTCAATTTATTATGTTAAACACTATCTGCGAAAACTATGTATATTAGAAGCCATCTGAAGCTGTTAATCAGTTTACAATCACCAAATCATACTTTAAATGCTAATGAAATGCATGCCACTTTGCACTGTGCAATACAAACATTACACATTAATCTACAAAACATGACAACAACTCACTAAATGCCTTTCACTTTTCAGACCGAAGTGGATCACAGTGTCTGCAAGTAAACAACCCAGAGTTAATGTTAGTTGCTACACAGTGTGCCTAAAGTTAGCAGAGTTAACAACAGCAGCTGCTCTGCTTGCAGGTTAATGTCTGTGTCTGTCCTTAATGTGGTCACGTTGTTCCAGTCGAGTAATTATATATCAGTTTATTCTGTCACTGTCTACATTCAACATTATTTCCATTTTCCAGATTAAAATACTGACAAACAGTGCTGGTTTTACGAGCTGTCATCTGTCTGACTTTGCTGATATAAACATCCGGGGGGTATATGTGCTTACAGTATTACTTTTACTTAACTTGCATTATGCATGACTGAAATATTTCTAAATAGTTCAAATGACTAGTATTTCTAGTGCCAACTAGCGAGAGGGAGGACATTTAATTGCACAGTCGACTAATCGCACACATCACTGTACTTGTAAAATCTAAAATAAAATGGCCTGTCAACCCCTGCAGACCGTTCCGCTATTGATATTGTCAATAAAGATTTGGTTGAAAGGTGTGAGGCTGGAAGCAGTTTATTTGCTAGCAATAATGCTAAAAATCGTTCAGCCCTAGCATGACCCCATGCAGTAAATTATCCTTAACATTCCAAGGATGTGTTGCATGTAGGGCTGGGCAATATATGGATATTATATTGTATTGAGATATGACACTAGATATTGTGATAGATTCTGAATATCGTTATATCGTGATATGTCAGAAGTGTTGTCTTTTCCTGATTTTAAATGCTGCATTACAGTTAAGTGATGTAATTTTGACAATTTACCAGACTGTTTTCCACATTACTGATGATTATTTATAAAATAATCTCACATTTTGTGAAAGCACCAATAGACATCCCTGTAATTTTGTTGCAATATAATACAACAAATTTATTTAATCCCCTCAGCCACTTCCACCCTTTGGAGTACACAACATATCTTCAGTCATAACTTACATGATCAATATTTATCGATATCGACTGATATGAAACTTCACTATCGTGATAGGTTTTTCAGCTATATCGCCCAGGCCTAGTTGCATGTGTAAACTGTATGAAAGAGGCAGCTGTGACACTATTTATTTCAACACAATTCGACACCAGCAACAAGAGACAATGCTGTCAGCAAAGCCTACGACAAGTGTCAGTTCAAAATGTTACACATACATTATGCATGTAAACAGATGCTAGTGGGTACACACACACACACACAGTACTTTACATTTAATGTAAATTTAGCAACATTAACACCACCAGCTGTGCTTATCCAGCATGTTCTCTTCCTCACCCAAAATAACTTAGCCCCCTGAGTTACAGAGAGAATCTGTCAGAGCAGAGGCTCCGAGCTGCAGGGCTCGCTGCGAGGAGTTCAAATGTCAGATTTAGGGAAAACACTTTGAAGCACTGATACCACACTCGCATCATGATTTAGGGAAGGTAGTGACGAGCAAGATTCTTGTGGTTTCAAGTTGCAAGCATTTGCATTTGTGAAGGTCAATTGAAGATGATGATGGTGCAAAAACTGCACTGTGACTTTCAACCCAGTATTGCGGTGTCAACCTACTCTATCACCTTAGAAAGTAGCTCAATTAAAAGTGAGGTGGGCTTCGGCTAAGTTAGGGCATTCATGTCCATAAACTTTCAATAAAAAGAGTATTTTAACCTAATCAACACTTCTGTAAGAGCCTAGAGCTCCTGGCAGCTATGTTGTTCTACACACAAAATACTGTCCATAATACATCAAGACAATCCTGTATAAAGTACTTCAACAGTAAGACTCAGTCCCACTCAACTGAACCTGTCCCACAGCATGCTGGCTCTCCTTTGGTGTGGGCGTGTTGCTACAGGTACAGGTGATAATGAAATACCTGGAAGTCCAGTTGAAAGAATTAGCATACATCCTTCACTCTGAAGCCTTATCATATGTCAAAACTGTGAACTGTCAACTCCTTACTGCAGCTTAAGGAAAAAAATAGATGCACCTGGTTACAACTTGTTGCCCTGCAAATTCAAATACAGCAGAAATTTTTCATGCAAGAACACTGAAATGCACTATTTGTGAAAATCACACTTTTAATGAGATTAATGGTGCAAGGTCCAACTTTAGATGGAGCTACAAGCAAGAAAAGGTGTTTACCTTTACCACAGAACAACAACATGGAAACCCACCACCAGTGCCATGCAGAACTTGGAGACCAGCCAACTTCTAATAACGCATTTGGGCACTCAGTCTAGGAAAGCAGAAATAAAAAGGGTGTGGCCTACTTCTGACTACAGCCAGAGAGAAAACTGCTTCAAATATCCTATCATATCCCCTGTACAGAGAGCTTAATGACAGTAATTTTATTCTCAGTTTTCTAATTCACACAACAACAGCATCAACCAGACGAAATGCTTTCAGATCTCTTCTAAACTAGGATTAGGCAAATAGATGATACCATCGTCCATCGTGATGGCTGACAGTCCAGGGTACAACATTAACCGGATACATGCCCAATCGGGCCAGCGCCGCCTCGGCTCATTTTTTTTAAATTATCATCATCAATATGTTTTTCCTCTCTCGTTTCTGTTACTATAGAGCCCCGGAGTGGCCAGTTACAGTGTACACCTGCCTCCAATGGTTGAGCGTCTCTGCTAACGTGCAAACATTCATGCAAACATCATGGCAGAAGGCTCGCAGCCAAGTTAGCTAAATTAGCTTACAAGACAGAAAACGAGACGCAGAACTTTTGTCCCTTTGTGGAAAGAAATACATCTGTAGGTGGAGTTCGATGCTACAGTACTGGCTATGTATTGCACTGTCCGCAGAGAGTTCCCGGCTAAAGCTGATAAAAATGGATCTTTTCCACAGCAATGAAAGCGTTAAACAAGTGGCTCACCTGTTCAGAGAGGCATGGAGGGTGTAACTGGTGGATTTGGGCAATATGTTTAAATTTTCCCAACAATCATTGTCAACCCATCTATCGGCGATAACTTCGTCCCTCTCCCACCTCCTCCTGTCCTCTCGGGTCACAAACTCTCTAGAAATTACATGCTCTCACACTTATTTTAAACTGAGAAATACAACCATACACCTTCTGAATTCAGGTTTCTCTCTTTTACCGAACTAAGATGAGCTTAATTGGCTCACTAAGTCCTCAGAAAACACACTTACTTCAAATTTGACAGAACATATTGTTCATGTTCAATAGGGGTAAGAGGAAGTTTAAAAAAAAAGACATTTCTGGCCCTACCCCATCTGTTCTTAACAATTTCTTTATTTTTTTTTAATCTCTTTTTTGTTGGCTATAATATAGCTAATAAATACTGCTCTCTAAAGAAATAAGTGTTGTGTAGTGTTTTATACAGTCAACAGTCAATGGATTTTAGTTAGAAATAAGTTGTAAGTGAAAGTATGCACCACACAGCCAGAAAAAGGACCTCCTAAGCAGGGCAAGCAGAAATTTTGATGGGGCAAGTAGATTTGAGAAGTACTTGCCCTGTAGGGCAAGTAGGAAAAAACCTTGATGTCAGACCTGCAGTCATTGATCACTGAGTCCTCTACCACTGTAACATAGTGAACTAAAAGTCTTCTCTATTTAAAGTAGTGTGTCCCCTCAGAGTTGTCATAAGGCAGAAGCTGTTGGTAAATTCCTGTTTCTGACACGTGGGAGTGAAAAAAAAACTGTAGCTGCTAGTCATGGCTAGGGTTGGGTGACATGTTAAAATTTTCCATTTGACCAACATCAGCCCATCCATCAGTGATTGGTAATATCTTCGCCCCCCTCCCACCCACTTGAGTCTCAGCTGAGAGATGTGCGCAAGCAGCAAGTTCAGTAGGTTACATACGCTGTGTATGTTCACTGTTCCCAATAAACAAAATAAACTCACAAGAAATTGAATATTCTCTCAACTATTTTCCTTTTCAAAACAGAGAAATACTACTGTTCACCTTCTAGTTTCAAGTTTCTCTATATTACCAAACTAAGATGAACTTAATGAGTTCGTTAACTCCTCATAACACACACTTTATTCAAACTCGACAGAAAACCATGTAAAACTCACCATAACTGTCTTTGTTAGTCTGTCCATTCTTCCAGAAACCCCCAACTCTGGTTTGGTTGAATTAAATTCTTAATTCACTGCATGAAAAGAGGCCTAATAGTCTAAGTCAGGCTGTTTTCTTTTCACTCCTCATCCATCCAGCTGACTGGGTGTGTACTGTGGTGCTGGATGAGTGTGTTGCACGGAGCAGCACCTATCACTCTGCAGACCATAACATTTGTGAGATAAAATGACAAATATCGCCCCCAAAATTCCCAAAAAACCAACTGCTGATGGATTC
Organism: Lutjanus erythropterus; assembly: GCF_056507025.1. NCBI lineage: Eukaryota > Metazoa > Chordata > Actinopteri > Lutjaniformes > Lutjanidae > Lutjanus > Lutjanus erythropterus. The sequence goes on along the minus strand of NC_139319.1, from coordinate 31,733,579 downwards.
AGCCATTGACATGGATTGTCAATGGGCGGTATACTCATCCAATAGCTGAACCCTAGTTATGGCACTAACTTTACATCTCCATGTCCTGTGCATTATTTTCTTATTAAAGCTGCCCAGTTGAGTGAACCCAAGACACTCAGTTACATTGGTGGCACCAGTGTTTCTTTTTTGTAGGCCACTGTTAACGAGATCATCATCCATTGGAATGTCTGACTGTAGACACAATCATATGCCAATTAGGTAGAAATCACCCAACCCTACTAGGAACAAAACCTAAAGAAGAAGTTTTGAATGATAATATTTAACTGAAAAAAGTGACATTTAACTAAGTGTCAACCACCTGTGGCATCACCCATTGGTTGGTGAACTAGCGTTTAAAGGCCTTGAATTAGTCAATATGGGGGTAACCATCTAGATTAACTGCAACCAGAGCATGCGCATTGATGAGAGTGTAGATGGTGGGTGACAAACTGAGTTGGACAATGCAACTAAACACTACACTAAAATATGTCTCTGAAAAGTATAACAGTTTTATCTGACTTCTGTAAGCCCTGTGTGTTGCACTGGACAGATTCAGATCGTGTGAATGACTTGTCATTCACACGTTAACCCTGCCATAAGCATACACTGTCTATTTTACTCTCAGTAGAATCAGAATTTACAAACTGAACATTGTGCTGTATCGAAGAACATTTGAAACTAGCAACTGAGACCATAAACTCATTCAATTGTTTGCTGAGGTAATAATTCAAGTGAGAATTCATGTACATTTTTTCCTTAAAAGGTGCACGCACGCCACCACTGGCCATTCAAAACAATGCAGGTTTAGGGCACTGGCTTCACTTCTTAGACCAGGAAGCTTCATCCATTGATTAATATATGGTCTATGCATTCATCTCTGATAGATGCCATCTGTGTAGATATTGAGACTATCAGAAGCCTGTTGAACCTGCAGTATCATACATCAAACAATGATTTGCACAAGTTAAACAGTATATTATTAAGTGTGAAGTTGAAAGCTTTTATTTCATACTGTTCCCTCATGAAAGTTTAGAAAATCATATTGTGACAATGACAATATTATGACTTGTTAACAGAATGACTTCCCACTGTTATACTCAGCAACAACAAGCCTGGCTTAAAGCAAAATTAACACTGCTACAAGCTCCACATTAGAGTAGTTAATCCAAAAGAGGAGAGCAAGCTCAGTGATGCTTTAAGTAATATGCTAGAAGGGCAATAAGACTTTAAACAACAAAGGAGTTGATATAACAAACTTATTTCACCACCTCTAACAGAAGCACCCAATTGAGTATGAGAGCCAAAATCCCTGTGAGGAGAGCTCACCAGCTATCATGAGTTCTAAACCAAAAATCAGTATTTTGCCATATCACAGAAAACCCTGAAATATTGTGATGTTATTTTGGGCCATATTGCCCATCCCTATTCGCCCAATACAAAAAACTTCAGCTATTATTAATAGCTATTATTCACTAAGTGAATTGTAGTGTTTGCATAAACTGTGCACAGTGACATAAAACTTGCCATAAGCTTTTTTTATTGGTTTTTTTTTTCTCATTAAGTGTGGGATCAGAAACAGTGTCCCTCAACTAACAACAGTTCAAGGAAAAGCAATACTCCCTCTGAGGTATGCAGCAAATACAGCAGGGTCCAACTTTTCAAGATCAGGTGCAGGTCACAGGTCTGTTTTTCCTGCCAGAGGTAGGGTGACTGAATGCCAGCCGTCTGCCCACATGCTGATAAACATCCACTAAGTCCCAGGAGTGCCCCTGCCTTTTTAAACAGTGTTGTTTATCTGAGCCAGATAGTGACATTAAACTGGTCACTACCCACGTACTTCACACACAGTACCTGGAAAGGATGCAGATTTGTGCCCATGCAGAGATGTTTAACAACACACACTGACAACCAATAAGCATGGCAGAAGAAGGGGATTTGCTTGACATGCAGCAAACTACACTGAGTTCATAAACAGATCACATCCTTAGACCTCATCCACACCTGTTCAACCTTTCCTGTGACCCACACTGAACTGTGTGTGGATCGCAAATAAACAGCATGGCGACATAAGGACTAAAACATGGAAGAGAGGGATGGATGGGTGGGCAGTTAGCTGCCAGAGCACAGCAGGCCTGAAGCTGCTACAGATTTGCTGACACAGTCACACCGGTCCTTCCCTTACTTCCCCTCGTTTTCACACAAGCACTACCAGTTTGAGCCAATCTGACTGGTGATGTATACAGGCCGAGGTCCCTCACTGACAGATTGAGACTGACAATTATCTAAGTCTGCTAAACCAATATATCTACCGCTAGTTGGCTAGCGTTAGCCTATTAGCTAACGTCAAATGGCCAGCCAGTGGGCTGAGCTCACTTATTAGCAGGTGAGCATGGCCCACAAATAAAACGTGCAGTCGTATTCCGGTAAAGACACCTACCATGCATTGCACTATCAACAAACAAATGCCATGATATATATATAAAAGTAGCTTGATAAGCTAACTTCGCAGTATACATGGCCGTTACATTAACTAGCGACTTAGCCATCGTGGAAACTAGCTAGCGTTAAGCCACTGGTTGTTTTTGACAAGCGGTGAGGCCTATCGCAACTAACTAGCCAAGTTAGGATATTTAAACAACCACCAGAGTATTTCAGCGGTGCTGTGTTTTACTGGGCATGAACACGCCTGTTAGAATCACAACAAAGTCACGAACAACCATTTTGGCTTTGCGTTACAGTGATATCGCACTAACCCATTCAATGATGCCATTTTGCTAACAAACTGAAGCTAACGCTAACTGCCGGACAGCTACAGTGACACACAGAGTGCCGCCGATGATTTAAACCGTCAGTTGTCTGAATCACCGACAGCTACCGTTATGCATCTTTTTAACCGTCCACTCACCAGAATCCTCTTGAAGAGAGCATTCTCCTTCGGCGGTAAAGTAACTGTCGGCATTGTTGCAGTTGAGATCAGTTTCCCCCTCGACCTCAGCACATGTAGCTAAAGTTAGCCCAGGTAGTCAAGACGAGTAGAGTTGAGTGATGGCCCCGGCTCGCCTGCTTCTGCCGCTCCGCTCGATTGCTCCGTCTTCTCTCCTCAGCCGCTTCCTCCTCACGTGGTGACGGAAGCTCCGATACCTTTCAAAATGGCGGCGGTTGGCTATTGAACAGCAGAAGCTGGAAGACGAACACAGTTACAGATATCTTACAGATATGTTTTTAAAGACATATAAAACAAGAGTTGGACCAGGAATTTGTGCCTGATATGGGTTTTCCACAAAAAAAGTTAATTTAAAAGTAGTAACATTACACCTGGTCTCTCTCCCAAGTTGAAAAAACCCCCAGAAACTTATAATATACAAATATTGTTCATTTGGAAAGTTTAAAGCTACACATTTTAGCAATAAAATAATAAATAAATATGACTAGACCTATACTATATTTTATTGAGTTGCCATTGTTTCCAACATGTTTAAACTATGAGAAATACATAATTTTATTCAAGGTAAAAGTATGTTTCACTTATCAATGGAAACCAGTTGTCACACCTATGGTTTATACATTACCTCGTCCATAAACATGATTTCTGCCTGAGTTACAAATAGATTTGCAGTGACAATGGTGATGACAATAAAGACAACAACTCCCTTAATCCCATAGGCTGAGCAGATGCCCCAGACTGTCCCTCATTACAAGCAGCTGTCCCTTTCATTTTTGTCCCAGAAATTAACCATTATAGTAATAGATAATGAACAACATGTGAATTTGTAAAAAATATCCCAATCAGATCACTTATGTGGGTGTAATTGTCATTGTAGTTATTGAAAAATGCAATTTTAACAAAATATGTAAACATATTATTGCTGTTGTGTTTTCGCTCATCTGTTGCACTGATTAGGCTGTCATAAATCATTGATTGTTGAGGTCATTTTATGTATTAAACCAGATGACAGAGAGTGCAGCCGCCACTGTGAGAGGAATTTGTGACAAAAGAATTATATGAATTATGTGTTTGTAAATTCCTACATCTTAATGATAATCTGAGGGGCTGAAAAGACATTTACTTTTCACAATGTCATCAAGGACTATTTCTAGTGAGACAGAAATCACATACTGTGCATTTAACTGCTGGACACAAGATGTCTCCTGCTTCCCTGAAAAGGAGGATTCAAGTTTCCAAAATATTTCTCAGTTGTAGTAGTGCTAGTATTGACAGTTTAGCCATTTTACTGTATTTCTGTGTAGTTAATGTTAACAGTTAATCTTGTCTGTAACATTAATGTTAAATGTTTATTTTTAGTTAGATGTATTTTCACAGCTGAGGTGTGCTGTTCCTCTTTCCTGGTTTAAAGACAAAATAATGGTGAAACTTCCACCAATGAAAGAATTTTTCAGAAATAACGAATTGACAGAGATTGGCTGGTTTCTCTTGAGGCCAGATTGGTGTTATGAGGCTTGTGAAATGTTGTAATGTGTGAATGCATGGTAGTGTGTCGTTATGTATTTTAAAATCTATAGTAATATGCTAATAATCCCCATATTTACGAAATGTATCTGTGATCTTTTTTATATCCTAATTACAAGATCCCATTACATGTAATCCATTATTCCCCAAACCTGCTTAGATGTAATATGAGCACAGAGAAACTTTCCCACCTCTGCAGATAAAAATAAAAACAATCTTCTAGTGTCAAACTTTGTATCATGGACTTTGAGCACCCAAGTCATAAATAATACACTGGAAACAGATATTTCTTCTACCCAAAGTTGCTCGTGATTATTCAGGAGAAAAAATAAATCAAAATGTAACACAGTAATATTAAGAGTGCTGCTTTCTACATTTATCTACTGTAAGTATGCATTCAATACTATAATAATATAATATAGTATAGCATATTAACCATGAACTGAAGTAAAATTAACACATCAAGAAACTTAAATGCAGTATCATTGCAGTTTAAGATTTATCTCTTCAACTGAAGGAATTGATTGTTTATTTCCAATACAAAACAGAATCTTTTAATTTCTTAAACTTTTTTTTTTTTTACAGTTTCTTATTACTCACTGTTCCCAGAGGGTACACAGAAATGTGGAGGTGATGAGATTCAGGTCATAAAACTTAGTTAAGTTAAACATAAAAATGAAAAAGAGAGAGAGAGAGAGAGAGAGAGAGAGAGAGAGAGAGAGAGAGAGAGAGAGAGAGAGAGAGAGAGATGAAAAGTATGATATGAGGATGTGGAAATATGTCATTTATTTGCCAATATTAAACCAACACATCAACACTGAAAATGCAACGTTTATCTGATTTAATGTGACTCCCGATATAAACCACGCCCTCTTCTGGTCTTCAGTCTGTAAACAGATAGAGATTATGAGGCCTCTGTGCACCTCTAATGAACAGTCATTGAAGTGAAGGCTATTATGGTTTTGATCTTTATGTCTGGTTGTGCTTCCTGATTTGCTGTAAGTTTTTAACAATGTGGTCCTCAGGTGTGTAAGTAGTAATACACGATACAAATCTGTCCAGAAACACCGTCTCATCTCTGCTGTTACTTTCAGATGCAAAAGTCTGTTAAATATGTATGAACTTAAGTTATTCTCTGTGCCAACATGTTGCTCTCATGTTGTTTATGCTGTTGTTCTTCTACTATTGCTGCTACTATCATTGCAACCTGTATGAATCATGCATGATGTACCGTAAAACATCAAGTTTTTGGACACTGCCAACAGAAAATTAGCCCCCAGTTCATCACATGACAGTTCAGAGAGGGTGACTAACAGTTTAAGTGCCCCATACAGAATACTTCTGACCCTTCCATTATTAGATATTTGGCCATTATTAGGACCTTATATCATTTCTGTCCCCATCGAAAATATCCCTCAGCTGTCCCTCAGCTGTGCAGGGACTCAGAGATGGTCTCTACTCTGTCATCACTGAGATAAAGTCTCAAAAACGAAAATAAAGCCCTGAAGGAGCAGATTGGCCTGCTGGAAAACAGACAGGTGGAGGTGACGCAGATCCAGGAGGAGCTGAAACAAAAAGATGACCTCCTCAAAAGGGCCAACAAGAAAAGGCGGGCCAGAACCAGAGTCCATGTGGAGACCCTGGGCCTGCTGGCTCAGACAGAAAAACAGATGAAGACGAGTGACAAGCAGTGGAGTAGCATGTTTTTCACTCTGATGGGGAGATTTGTCACTACACCCAGCCACCTTCAGGTACACCGCCTCAGCTCATCACTTTACTTCACAATAATGACACGTTGGATTCTCACCACGTTTTGTTTTACATTGGTCCAGAATCAGTTTTTTGCATTGTAAAGTAAAACAGAAATGAACTGTTTTTCTCTTTTCAGAAGTTCACTAACAATGCAGAGGAGGTGCTGCAGCTGAGGAAAAAAAAAAAAACTAAAAATAAGCTGCAGGGGAAGAAAATGAAAGAGGAGGAGGAGGAGGAGAAGAGGAAGAAAGAAAAGGTAAAGTTGCAAACAGAGGAGAAAAAGAAGATGAAGTAAAGGAAAAAGAAAGATGGAAAAGGAGGAAAAAGAAAAAACTGATAAAAGACAGCCAGGAAAAGATGAGAAAAAAGGGTGAGAAAGAGGTGAAAGAAAAGACGGAGAAGGAACAAAATGAGAAGGTGGAGAAGGAGATGAAGATGTCTGAAAAGAAAGAATTGAATGACAAAAGAAGTTGAAGACTGGAGACTGGAGAAAAAGACATCATGACCTGTTTGAGATCAGATTACCTTATTGGCTACAAAAAGGCAGATGAAAGGTTTGGATATTAATTCAAATTGTACTCAGTATGCTGATTTTAAAAGTAACTAAGTAGATTACATAGTGTAATGCAAGTACGAATAAAAGTATAGACTTGAAAATCTACTGATAAAGTCCCCCAAAAAACTACTTAATTACAGTAATTTCAGTATTCAGTGTAATTCAGTTGACAGCTTGAGCTGTCAAAGGCTGACAGTTATATGTAAGATAGCTCTAAATGTAATAGCAGTGTGTTAATGTGCATTTCAGCATTTGAGAATGGGCCCCATGTAAGGTCACTCGTATGTGGCCCTTATCCATAAACTTTCCTAGTTAACCTTCCAGACCAGAAAGTAAGCATGTCTGCCTGACAGACTTCTGGACTCTAGGATAAACTCTTTTCATTTAGGTTACAATGTGGCTTTTTCTCAGTGAGAATGGCAAAGACAATCCTGTATGAAAGAACAGTCATTCATTCATTTAGCCTTTATTTACTTCTCAGGGATTCATCGGGGTTACTCTCATTTTCAGTGATGCAGAAATTACATTGGGCAACAAAGGCAGAAATAAATTATAAACAAAAACAGGAAAAAAAACTGAAAGATAATAAAAATAAGACAGTAAGAGCTCAATAACAACATTTGGTTAGGATAATTCCTAGTTAACGCAATTACATGTAAAAATGTTAAGATTTCTTTTTTAGTTTAGTCTCCCAAAGTTATCAGGGACTCAGCATCTAAAGTGCATTTTAAGTTATTCTATGAGTCCAGAGCACTAAACCTGAAAACAGTCTTCTCATGTTCAGGAGTGACAGAAATAATCCAGTCCTCAGAGTAGGTTTGATAAACTCCTGTCTTGAAGTGTAATAGTGAGGTAATGTAAGTTGCTAATTTGTTTAGGAATGCTTTATAGATAAATATATACCAAATATGTACAAATGATTGGTACTATATACTATGAGTGGTATATTGCATCCAGCTGCATGTCTATAAATTAAATCACCATAATCCAAAACTGGGAGTAATACAGACTCAACAATGAAGAGGGACCGTACGTAAGAACATACTAAAGTAATATTAAATGGAAGTTATTTTTCACAGTCCTGGATAATACATCTTTAACTAACAGACCATTTTCACAGCAGCCATACTGATATGAAGGAGTGAACACAGGTGTTACCAATGATACTTATTAAGGTCCCATTCCATTTAGCGTGGCAGAGCTTTTTTTCAGTGAGGCAAGACAGCACACTGACCCTGTTTGACCTGAATGGAGCAAGACCTTAATCAGTATCCTTGGTAACACCTGTGTTTACCCTACTGTTTCATATTGAGACGGTTGCTGTGGAAAAAGTTCTGTTTGTTTGTTAGAGTCTGTCTTGTTTTTCCATCTTTCTCCCCCTCTAAAACACAAACACACACATCCATGCAGGGTTTTTTTTATCCTCTCAACTTCTTTTTTTTGTCTTGGCTGGTGTTGTTATCACTGACAATATGTTTTCATTTTGTTTGGCTTTTAATCATCCTTTGATTTGTCTTCTTTGTGCTCCTGTAAGTTTGGTCAAGGATGTTCCCTTTTGCTTTATTTTATGATCATGTGAGAATGTTTTGTTGAGGACTTAATCATAATGTTAGCAAATGGGTTGTGGGTCATATAATAACCTTCCTTACATAACTTCAGGGGCACCTTCCATTTTGACTATTTTATGGTCACATGGCAACATTACAAAGAGGACTTCTAGGACATAAAGAAAATGAGCCCATATGGTTCTCTGTAGGTCAGATGAGAATGTTCTCCTGTAACCACCTTCAGGAGTGTACAGTTCCTAGCTGGGATGTGCTGCTAAATCCTCATGTACAATATCAAACTAACCACATGAATATTTATGACAACCAACACTGTTATGTTTTTCTGTTATTTTTTATATTGATCATATTTTTATTGCATATTTTAAAAGAGTGCCGGCACTTTCACATATAGTTGTGGATCTCATGAGAGAGACAGGTTAAAGGAGACAGGGTTGTTGATGCAGTGGACATCACACTAGCCTAAATTTGACTCCATTAGTGTGGGCAAAACTCCTACAACACTGAATCCTACACTGACCATGTTGTAACTCAGTGGCCTCTTTTTTTTTGTTACACCCCACTGACAGTTAACACCCCTCTCTTTCAAATTTAATCCCCTGAGTTTGCAACACTGCCTGTCTGTCCTCCAGTCCATGTCAAGATAACCCTGATAGCTATCACTTTGACAGCATCATTTTCAGACTGTGAAAAGCTCATCCAGAGCCAAAGAGGACATTACACAACTGTTGGTTGTCTAGAGGACAAAATGTGGTAAGGTGCCGTCTAAAATGCCCTTGCAGTGGAATGTGGTGACATGACAAAATGCCCACTGTTGTGCCCCTCTAGTGGGCAAATTGTGGTCTGTAGGGTGCACTTCACTTCTTTTGATCTAAACCAGGAACTGGAACTTTTTCTCATTAAGTGCATAATAATTTTCACTGTGCTGTGCCCACCAGCTATAGTTGGTCCCCTTTTTATTATTTTGCCACTGCAGGCAGAGTAGTACCTGTAAACTTAATCTGATGTGCAAAATTGTGGTGTGCCCCCTATTGGTTTACTCCACAGTGTAATGGATAATAATGTAATAATGTAATGATGGTGTAATGGATAGGTTTATCTCACTTTTTAAAACTGTTGTTGATGTGGTATAATAATGATAAACTACACAAACTAATTTAAACCAATGCATATATAATAAACTGTAAGATGAGAAAGTAAGTGTAGCAGTACAGAGAGCTGGAGGAAGTTTTTCTCAGTTCCAGCCAACGTCCATTAGAGGGCGCCATATTGACAGAAAAGTGGTGAAACCATGTCGCTGCTCCCAACAAGCCAATCTGGTGCTTATTAATGGCCAACAAGCAAACTTTGCACTACTTTTAAGTTGTAAGGGAGAATGTACATTTCTCTCAGCATGTGTGTGTATTTGTGCTGTATACAGTTCACATACATGTGCTGGTTATCTTAAACAAGCTTCAGCAGCTTACAAAGCAGTTACCCCACGGCACGATACTTTAATTTAAATAACTCAGTGAAACAGAAAGATAAAGTCATCTGAAGAAGGTAATTATAAATCTGTGTGTGTGTGTGTGTGTTAGAGAGAGAGAGAGAGAGAGAGAGAGAGAGAGAGAGAGAGAGAGAGAGAGAGAGAGAGAGAGATTTTCATGGTGTTTTATTCATGGTGTGAGACAGCTTAGGCCTTGCTCTGCTGTTATCTGGTGGCCTCCTACTCCTCCACCACCACAATGGCTTCTGCTACCACATTCATCACCTTGACACCACACACACACACACACACACACACACACACACACACACACACACACACACACACACACACACACACACTCTCTTCTCTCACTCCACACTCTCCCATCCCCTGCTCCCTCTCCCTCCGTATGTCTTTCCACTCCACGTTTCTGCAGCTACATTTCTTCACCTTATTACTCTCTTCAGAGAGGCAGAGAGAGTGAATGATTCTTCTAACTCATCTCCCACTCTTTGTGACACATCATTTGTCGTTCTGATTAGAGCACATAACGGTGCCTCTGGAGTGTGAATATGTGTGTGTGCGTGTGTGTGTGTGTGTGTGTGTGTGTGTGTGTGTGTGTGGTAAGTATTTGGCTACAGGAGGAAACTGCCTGTCATTAACTTGGACTTGTGTCTGTGCCACAGACGATCTCCTGAGCACTGAGGACAGTTGTGTGAGTGTGTGTCTGTGTGTGTGTGAGGCTTTTTACCTGCCACCCGCTCTGTGCAGGGATTGGCTTGGTTAGACTTTCTGCTGGTGCGTTTCTTCATGCAAAAATCACTCAGCACTTTAGCACTGCAAATTTATTTAGCTTTTTAGCCATGGCATTCAGTCGGTCCTCCACTTTGGCCTAGACCAGGGGTCAACAATCTTTGCTATCAGAAGAGCCAAAAAAGAAGTACCGTGTACAGTACATTGACAGAGTACTCTCTAGTCTGGCAGGAACACGATTTACAATTCAAGAATGGAATCACTTTAGACCTACAACAATGACAAATGAAAATTAAAATTCTATATAACTGTTTGTCAGAGTGGAGAGGGGCAAAAGACCTGCATGCGGCCTCAGAGCTGTAGACCCCTTTCTAGACTAAATTATTTTAACAACTATTGGATGGATTGTCATAAAACATGGCACTGATATTCTTGTTTCAATTTTGAAGTTGTGGCTCTCCTGATTTTCTCTCCAGCTCCAAAGTGCAGCTGAAACTTTTATTTTTTTAATGAAATATCTTGACAACTACTGGATGGATTGTCATGAAATTTGGTTCATCTCCCCCTCAGAAACATTTATAATCACTCTGGTGATCCATTAAAGGTATATTCTGCAACATTTTCCTAGAAACAAAAGAAAACAGTGTATAGACTCCTTTAAACAATCTCTTTCAGTCATCACTTATGACCCACTTGAAGTATGCAGGGGTGGCTGTTTCTGTAGAGACCCTGCCCTCTGCCACTATTTCCTTATTTGTTCTCACTGTTATGCTGTGCTCGGGACATTTCACCAACCCAAAACATTGGTATTTCATGTCCTGATGTGTTTAAGAACAGCTTGACATCTAGCGCTATCATCAGGTCAACATTTCAGTTTGTCCAGTATATGGCAGCAAAAATAATGACATTCCCACCAGCCTTAGCTGTACTTTTACATTTAGTGCTAATTGTTAAATTATATTCTTGCATCACTGAGAAAAAATCCTGAACACAGAGATGGTGAACAGCAGTTTAACGGTCTAACTCCACACTTCAGTGCCACATAATTCTCAGTGTTTTCACATGTTTTCAACAACTATTTTCTAACATGTACAATGTCTTTTGAAGAAAAACTCTGAATGTCTTTTACACTGACTTTAAGGAAGAATTACAGACTATTTCAGCTTGAATTTCAAGCCTGGGGCTGTACTAGATAAATATTTTGTCACCTAACGCTATATTTTGCCAATAAAGTAATAGCTATAGCGTGGTGATACATGGCCCCCTGGGGTGTCAGAAGCTCACACACAATGCATCTTGGTACATACAGGCACTCCACATTATGTGTAAACAGGTTTTAAAAATACTTTGTGTTTGTAAAGTGAAGGTTACTCGAACCATACAGCATGAATACTGGTATGAATAATTAAAAAAAATTTGAGCTGCTCGCTCATGGAAAAAATAAAAAATAAAATAAAATCTGTGTGGTGGTGAACCAGCTCAAAGATAACAAACAATCAGGGGTGGAAGTAATGAATTACAATTGTGATTTCTAGTTTTGAATACAAATATTTTTTGCAATTTATCAAGTAAATATACAGAATAGTTGGTACTTGATTTTAATAATAAATATATGATAATAAATTAATATATAAAACATAGTATACAATATATAAATAAATATAATAAAAATATTTTATGGGTGTTTTTGTCCATTGGAAAAGAAATTCCTTGAACTTCTGGAAATGTGCGATAGGCATTTATCATTACTTTTGACATTTACACAGGAAATGATTAATTGAAAGGAGCAACAGATTTGGTGATAAAGTAAATTGTTGTTTCTTGCAGCCCTGCAGCGACTCTGCTCTGATTGGATTTGTGTAGGAAAAGCGATGAGTTTCAGTCCGGGCTGCCCGTACTATCAACAGTTGTTCTACTTTTTCACACCAGTAATGAACACCTCACCATCATGCTCTCTGGAGATGTTAAGGTGTGCGCTTGGGGGTGGATTGTAGCAAACACCTCCAACTGCAGCCTCCCTGCTCCTCCTCCACCCCTTCACTCCGCATCTTCCTCCTGTCCTGTCCTTCATCCTCCCTCTTCCTCTCGTTTTTCTCTGTCCTAGGTGGTGTCGCTACTGAACATGAGTAATGATGTTGTCATCTCTGTTAGTCTCCATTTATCAATGTCAGATGGGAGGCAGGAGTGTGGTGGATTTGTGTGTGTGTGTGTGTGTGTGTGTGTGTGTGTGTGGTGCTGGTGGGTGGGGGGCAGAGAGTCGAGGAGAAACAAGGCAGCTATAGGGAGAGGGGAAGGAAAGATGTAGTTGGAATATATGGACAAGAGGCAGAGGAAGGTGGCCATGACGAAGATTAGAGATGGAGAGAAGGGGCGTGACTGACAGAGGATGAGGAGGAGTGAGTTTGAGAGGGGCGGATCGTGGGGAAGATGAATTACAACAAAAAGGTTTTGGCCCTGCATGTGGTCTGTCTGTCTGTCTGTCTGTGATGCCAACGGGGAGCCCATGATTCATCGTCGCCGTTACTGCCAGACAGAATTAAAGCTCTGCTCTTTAGCATATGCAAGTCTAATTATGCAAATCACGTCTGTTAGACAAAACATTACTGCAGCAGTTAGTCAGTCTGGTTTTAGGCGCTACATGGATGTGTGTGCATTTGTCTCAGTCAGTCTCGCGACCCTGAAATGAAATGAAATTACTGCGTGTCAGCTAACCGGGTGAGTATTGATGTCGTGGGTGTATTCGCAGACACTGTGCGACTGAGTATGGATCCCAGAAATGGCCACTAACCAACTGATAAAATAAATAAAGGCCTATTTTCCACTTATAACATTTCCTTTCCATCACCATGTCTCCAATTTTTCCTTAAGCTTATATGTCAATGATATGAGCTTGTCTATGCATGTCCACCGACTGTATATAAAGATGGACGATGCATCTCCTCTTCCTCTCACTGTACAAAAGTAAAACCATATTATCCATATGAGCACAGCCATCTTGCGTTAGTGACATCATCTGGGGCCAGAGTCTGTGCAGTAGTGATCAGGATTGGAGCACTTCTACTGAGTTCCCACCCATACAGCTGGCTGACTCAAATGTGAGAAGAACTCAGCTGTCAATCATGTGAAACCTGCTCTTTGAAGCATCAAATAACTAAACAAAACCAAATAAAGCAGAAAACCGAACACTTGAACAAACATCAGCGTGATTAGAACTGCCTAAAATGAGAGAAACTTTGAGTTTTTAGTTTTTCCCATGTTTATCTACTAACATAGAGGGGCTAACAGGCTTCATGACCTATACTGTAGCCTACTGTTTATCACTCATACACAGTGCTATACTGCTGTAGCTTCACTGTTTAAACTCAGTAACTAAATAATTTTAGCCAGCAGGCTAACAATGTTAGCTAGCTAGCAATGGCTGGAAGTTCGCTGACAACCTCTATAATATTATCTTCATTTTCAAGCACTCGTCATTGGTCTTAACAATGGAAGTGAGTCTTGGGTTTTATTGTGTCATTCTCAACATTTTGAGCCTGTTCAGACCTGGCATTAACATGTGTCCGTGGTGATCTGATCACAAGTGGAAAGCTCTAAGTATGTGAGTTCATACCTGGCATTACAATGCATCTCCAGATGCATCCTGAATGCCCGCTAAAAGTTTGCGTCTCAGTGCAGCACAGAGCTCGTCTCTTGTCTGCTCTTTACAGCAGTTTCAGCCACAATGGTGGGACACAGTGGCATTTGCCAAATTTACAAGAAGGCCCAAATAATTAAGAATTTGTTGCATACAGTCTTTCACACAGTTTATAAAGTTTCTCCTCACTTAGCAAATCAACATTCAAATAAACTTTGTCTACAATGATAGAAAATCTCTTAGCTTAGGGGCTAACAACATAAAAATATACACCAAAATATACCAAATATACAAGACTCACATTAGATAGAAGTTGCATTAAGACACAAATGATAGAAGTTCCATTAAAACTCTCAAAGTCTGCATAATTTTTGAATAAATCTGGGGACCACCTCAGAATGTGGTTTGAGCTATTAGCTCTCAATGTGTCTTTGGTACATTCACACCTGTATAACAGCTGTTCACTTGTGATTGCATTACTCAAAACATAATAATACCAGGTGTAAACACGCTCTTAATAGATGTGTGATTTTTATGTATTCTTAAAATGTCAAACTAAACTAAAAAACTCCTAAGTGGTGTTAGCTAGCTAACTAGTGTTTGCTTGCTGAATATTTTACCTTATTTTTGTGGCACTTAGTTAAATTTTTTGACTTGTCTGATATTCATTTACCACTTTTTGTCAGTTGTGGGGCTCCATAGTTGTGGTCTAATGACTGCACTGAAACAAATGAACCAAATGAACAACAAACTTTCATTTAATATGATCAGCGAGAACATTCTCTCTTTATTGTATCTTTTTGAAAAACAAACAAAAAAAAGTCTTTTGTAATTCTCTTTTGTTAACATTTCAGAATTCTGTACAGGATAAAAAGAAATAAGCACTGCTTAAGAACAGAGTCAAATCTCAAACTAGAAAAAAAACAAAATGAAAAAAATTCCAAAAAAGAGAGGAGGTTTACAATACAAATTAGTAGTAAGACATTGTCTGAAGTGCAATGGCATAGCTCAGATGGGTTAAACGTGAAACCAAAAAACTTCAAAATAAAAATACTTCTCTATTTTCCAACAAACAGTAAATTCTTTACAGAGTAGAGACTGTATTATCTGATGTATTTAAACCTGTAAAAACATATTTACAAATAGCCATTATCTTTTATATACTTTTTCTCATAATCACATATATGTCAGCACCAGTAAAAAAAAAACAAATAAAATAAAACAAAGAACATCAACAACAACAATTTTTGTTAAAATGTTGTCTACAGACTTGGTCCCAGTACATAATGATATTTGGAGGAAGCTTCCTTTCTCTTCCCGAGGGGATTTCAAACCGTCTCATGAACCTCTACTTTGAAGAAGACGAAAAGGTCACAAAGGCTGTAACCTTAACACTGACCCAGAAGTGTTTCTCTACCTTCCTGCCTCCAGTCTGGAGTTGAAACACCTCAGGTGTTCTCCTACACACCACCTCCATTTCATTGGTCCAGCACTCTGGATTGGGATTTGAGCCTGCCTGGAGAACTGGAGCGGTATCAAAGTTTTGGAAGCATGAACAGCGGTGAGCAGTGAACACTATATTTCGTGCACAAGGAAGGCTCAAACAACCCAAAAGTTTTCATTCATTAGACCATCTGCCCCTGATAACACTGGGGGACACCTGTCTACCGTTAACCTTCAGACTCCACACAGTGAGACGGAGGACTTCTGCCCCCCAAACATGACAAAATCAAAGTACAGAATCTCATTCGTGGATGCTACCAAATGCAGCAACGCTTACAGGACGATGGGCGCGGTGGTGGTTAAAAGTTTGTATTTAAAGGGTTGGATTATACAACATCAACAACCATGAGAACAAATGCATTGATGGCGAGGAGTTAGTTTACAGAGAAGAAGGCTTTTTGGTTTGTTGATTACAGCATCATCCTCCAAACGATCACTCTGATGAGCTAAATACAAAGTAATGCACGTATACAAACACGCTTCCATTCATCTTTTAACCAAGATTACAAAACAGTTAGAGAAGTAAGGTGTTACCAACGACTACTGTATTAAAACCTATTCGACACATTATTTATTACTCAACCATTAGGGTAAAGAGTGGACAGCTTGTTGGTGATGAATGAAAGCCATAAGGCCTGGAGTGAAGCCTACAGTAAGCTCAGAATAGGGGAGACACGGAGTTCAGTGGAAGCACTGATTGTTTCGATGCTAACTGGCGCTAACCATCATCACTCTTTAAGCCCAATCAGTTGTGTGAAGTTTCTCTACTGTCTATGGGATAAACTCAAGGCTTTGCAGTGGTTCATTTTCCTAGTAAAGCGCTGGAAGGGGACAACTATTTTTTCACAGTAGTGTTACAGTATAGCACAGTTACGTTCTAGTCTGGAGCGAGGGCGTTTTATAGCTGCGGTACGAGGAAAAGCCACGATGTAAAGCAGGACTATGGTGATTGACAGCAAGCTGTGTCACAATGGAAAGGAAGGCTGTGCTGCGACGGGAGGACAAACAGATTCAAAAGACAACACAAACTAAAAGAAGGCTAATTTGAACTTTTTTTTTCTCCTTTTAATCGACAAAAGACACAACCAGCATTATTGTTAGAGATAAAACACAGCAACAAACAAAACAATGTGGGTGGGCTTTCAATAAGCTTTTTTTCCTTAAAAAGAAGAAGTCACTTGTGGTGCTTGAATACATTCAGTGCCCAGCGATCGTTTTACTTTGTGATGTGGTTTGTGTCACACAGGCAGAAGGTTTAATGTTATATTAGCTCTGTTAGCTGCCTCTCACACATCCGCTCATCCTCCCGGGCTAATGCTTGTTTGTTTGTCGGTTTGCGTGTATGTGAGTCCTGGTGCTCGCTTTAGCTGCCTTTTCTCTCCCTCTTTCACTCTCTTGTCTTCCTCTACCCGTCATCCACAGCCACATACAGGAAATGAAACCCCCTGAAAACGCCACCCAGGTCGGTAACCTAGCAAAAGCACTAGAGGGCAGAGTGCGCTCGTGTGGCACAATAGACGAACACCATTTGTTCTGTTGTGATGTTCACAATTTAAACAGAGAGTGGAGTGTTGAGAGCGAGGAACGAGTCTCCGGAGAGAGGGTGGGAAAGACGGGAGGAGAGAGGGAAGGAGGATGAGAGAGGGAGAGATCAAGTGAGGAGAACAAAGTGAGAGAGCGAGAGGGAGACAGATTTGTGAGTGTGTGTGTGTGTCTGTGTGTGTGTGTGTGTGTGTGTGTGTCTGTGTATGGGGGGCACAAATCTAAGAGAGGAAATGGGAGCGCTGAGAGAGCTTTCTACTCCCCTCAGCTCCTCACATAGTTGAGAGATCTGAAGCACTGAGCTGGGTGGCACAAACACACAAACACAAATAAATTGCTGTCTTGAGAACAAGTCTTCCTTCCCCTTCATCAGTCTGCGGTGTTCAATCAGCCCCTGCTGAAGCTTGGGCTCAAAGCGCTGCTGTGTAAACGGGGCTCGCTTTCAAACACTGGAACATGAGAAAAATTCATTCCGTGGAGGAAAAAAGGGAAACTAATGAAACACACCTCTTAATCTCTATATTGGTTTTTCATTAATATGCACAAGACATAATGATCGCTCTCCATCTCACACACAAACGCTCACACACACACACACACACACACACACACACATAACATAACACAAGAACTCATTTAAAACCTTGCTCATGTTTTACAAAACAAAAACATGCCAGTCCACATCACGCCATCCTTTGTTTTACTTTCTCAGGTTTTAACATTTGTCCTGCTTTAGTTCATTCAGTAAAAACTTGTTTCTAGTTTCCCCGTTGGCTATTGGCTCGGGAAAAACTCCTCCATCCAACCGTCGCTTGAGTCCAGCTCTGCCGCTGAGCCATCGCCCAATCCGAAAGCTCCTCCCCCTGAGGGCCCGCCCCCATAACCGTAGGATGACATGTCCTGATTGGCTGTCCTCTGGTAGCCTGGTGGCTGACCTCCAACCCCGACTCCCCCTGGTCCGTAGGGTCCACCACCTCCTCCCGCTGCACCTATTCCAGGCCCCCCGGGGCCCGGCCCGAACCCTCCCATCCCACTCATCCCCTGGCCCATCACCCCCTGGTTCATCCCCTGGTTCATGACCATGGGCCGGGGCTGGTTGGTCCTGGGCTGACCGCCCATGTGGGGGCCCATCATTGGGCCACCCATGCCGGCCGCGGGGTTGCCCACCCTGGGGTCCATTCCCTGGCTCATCCCCTGACCCGGGCCCTGAAAGTGTTGCTTGGCCATGCGTGGGGGTTGGCCCGGCTGCATCCCATAACCCTGGGCGGAGCTGAACCCCACCATGTCCCCTCCCCCTCCTCCTGTAGTCCTTCCGACTCCTCCCCCCATGGCCTGCAGACCCTGTCCTTGCTGCTGCGGCCAGCCGCCTGCCGCCATTCCCCCGCCCGCTCCTCCTGCTCCCAGCATGCTTTGCAGTCTCTGTGCTTGGGCTTTGGCATTGGGAGGGCCTTTGAGGGTTTGCTGGGCCATGGAGTTCATTAACATCCCCTGTCCTCCATAACCTCCAGCTCCACCACCACCGGGGCCTCCGGGCATGCCTCCAACCCCAGGACCTGCACCTGCCTGCCGAGGCGGCCCTCCGGCAGGGTTGTGCTGCGGTGGAAGACCCATGGAGGCTTGGACACTTTGGCTCTGGTGCTGCTGCTGGTGGATCATTTGGCTCATGGAGGGGTTGAGCCCATATAGGGACCCCTGGTTGGACCCCTGGTTGCTGTAAGGTAAGCCCATGTCAGTCTGGGGTCCCACTGAGCCCCCCTGGCCCTGAACAGAACTCATCTGGACCATCTGCTGCTGGTTCTGCTGCTGCTGCTGTAGAAGACGGGCAGCCCGAATGCTCTGGAGGGCCTGACTCCTGGATGCCAGATCTTGAGGAGGACCTACGAGAGAAGAATCAGAGGAGTTAAAACCGAGTGTGAAGCCACAATGACATCAGAGTTTGACATTATGAGCGTTGCCATGTTGTTTTTATTGCAACCAGAATGTGCAGCACTGATGAGAGTGTGGAGCAGGTGAGTGACATACTGTGACTTGGGCAGTGTTTGGTTTCCGCTTGTCTGCAGAGCAGGAAATAATGTCAGCCTGCCTGGCCACAAAGTTTCTTGTAGTACAGCAAATCAGTACACTAAAATATGTTTCTAGAAAAATTTTTGAACAGAACATTAATTCATATTTTAGCAACACCACTGTTTGATCTCAGTTTTACAAGGATTCAGTGGAAACCGGAAACACAATGGTGGCCACCCCATCATGATCTTTCTCATATTACAGCTAAAAGCACAAGGGATGGGTAAAACAAATGAATTCTTCGATGCTATGTAATGCCCAGCATGGGAGATTCTGCATTGATTCACAAATGTCGAACACTGGTTTTCTAAATATCTCTTAACATACTACAATAAACTTACACACTGTACATGCTGTTTTTGGACGCACGAAAGTGATAGTGTATCCTCTGCCATAACTACAAAATATGATGCCAAAATTAAATTATCTAAAGAAAATCTCATGCTTCATTTTAACTAGCTAACATACTACTCACTGTAACTTTGTCAGGGAAGATGACACAAGGCTCGGGTCATCTGATTTCAAGGAGAATTCGACCTGATGGAAGACGTCAAGAATAACTATAGAAATAGCTGATTCTCGCACGGATGTCGTGTTTCCTTACAAAGATAATGTAGAGGCATCAGTATTAATTTGAGGTGGTTTCATAACCAGTTAAAATTCCTTATAGTAGGTTTAATATTGTAAGGTGGAAATGAACTGCGAGGGCAGTGCAGCACCAAGACAGTCCACAGCACGTACACCCTAGAGTTATCTTGTAATTAACCTTCGCTAATGGCAGAGAATGTGAAGCATACTGTGAATGCTTTCTGTACTATCACCTAGCGACTGTCATTAGCAGAGTGTAACAGTGAGATCAGAAGTAACAAATGAGAAAGGCTGACCAACACGCACTGCAGCATTAAACAACTTAAACCAACTCTGTGGTGAAGAAAATGGCTATATGGTTAGTCTGTTTGACCTCTAAAACCCTGTGCATGCTCTGATCGAGACGTAACGTTAATAACAAGACAGCTGAGCACTCTGCCTCCCCCAAACATTGCTGTTACTGTGGACCATTTAATTTTCAGTTATGTTTCATATTGTATTTCAGTGGAACTGGAGCAAGGCAGTGAAAATTGTGCCCTCTTTTCTATTCATTCAATCAAGAAACAACTCTGAATTGAATCAGACACCAAAGCATCAGAATCACGAATCGTGAGGTATCCAAAGATTCTGTCTGTGCTGTATAAGACTTGAAACTAGTGATTGAGACCATACACTCGTGAGGAAACTGTTTACCATAAATCAAGTGAGAAGTGGGGTTGTTTTGCCATACAATCGCCCCGTGCTGGTCATTAGAAAAGATGCAGGTTTAAGGCACTACTCCATTGGCTTCACTTTTCAAAACTGGAAGCTCTGTTCACTATTTAATCTACAGTCTATAGTTAAAGCCAGAGAACAGAGACAATAGAGTTGGGAAAGAATTAGAGGGGCATATGGAAACAGAAACCACAAAGGAGTTAGACTTTTGTAAAAGAGCTTTGCAACCTGTATATTAGATCCACTTAAATCACCAAATGGCACATAAGACCAATCTAATAAGTCAGTGTTGAGGGAAAGATTTATGTTCCGTGACAACCTGTTTACTCTGGAAACGAGTGCTTCCTTCCCAGTTTACTTCAAATCCGTCCACACTAAAATAAAACTAAACTCACTAAAGCACCAACACTTCACTTCCCCAATTTTTCCTGGTAGAGGCTGGGTGGTGGTAGTGGCAGAGCCGAGGAGGTCTGCTAGCGTGGAAATGGCTCTAAATCCTCTAATAAACCCACTTCTGACATCATTCCACTAATCCCTCACCTCACAGATCAGACTGTAACTGTAACAGAGGAGTCAGAACAGAGAGGATCACACACTCCAGGACTTGTAAGTAAGAGGGAGTGAGCAGAATCAGAGGTAATGTAACATGTCAAAACAGCCACATCTGTTCCACACATTACTTGGTGTAAATATATGAGTACAGCCACTATGACGATGTTGTAATTGCAGGTGATACCAGCACACGTACTGCTTTTCAAATCAGTAAAATGCTGCAGGATAGCTCAACTAACAGGTACATTTCTAGGCCGGAGTTTTACACTGAAGCCCCCTCTTCATCTCAACATTATCTCCTAGACTTGCAGACAGACTCTCTGATGGCTATAAATGGCTTTCGACTTGACTCTCCTCTTCCCTCTCTGTGTATTTCTTCATCTTTCCATCATCCCACTCATTTCTCTTTCTTTTCTCCTCCCAACCTCTCCTTCTACCTACAAGACCATCTACCTATTCCTCTTGTTACCAGCCTCCACCCTCTCTCCCCCTCTTTCTCCCATTTCCCTCCTCTCATCCATCTCTCTGACTTCACCGGAACTCTGGGGGATCCAGGACAGACAAGTTGCCGTGGTAACAGGCAGAGCAGGAATATTCTATATTTTTTTTTTTTACAGAGAGAGAGTGCGAGAGAGGCTGAAGAGCATCTGAGCGCCAACTGATGTATCTGACAGAGACAGACAGAGAGGACGAGGTTTGGTTTCTGGGTGATGTTCAGTCAGCGCTGCTGTTTGCATACATGTTTTTACGTGTTTGTGCATCTGTCTCTCTCTGAATATGGCAGAGAGTGAACTGTAAAATCTGTTGAATGTGTAAATGTCTTGGCACTCTACCACGTATGCCATACTTGTTGCAGACCAAGTATGCATGTGTGGTTGTAAGCCTTTTTTGTGTAACCATCTGGCTGATCAGCAAAGAAGTAAAAACTGATTTAGCAAAAATCCATTTACTAATGTGGTCATTGATAAATGCTCAAGAATCTAGGTCAGGTCTTGCCTTGTTTATTAGAAAATCTATTGAGGTGCTGACATTCTTATGTTTTTGCACATTATTACATGTTCTGTTGCACAGATGAAATGAATGCATGCATTTGTGTGTCTCACCTTGGTACTGATTGACTTGGGGGTATGGATTCCTCTGGCCCTGGCCCATCTGTCTGGGGAGATGCTGCTGTTGTTGGAGCTACACACACACACACACACACACACACACACACACACACACACACACACACACGCAAAGACAAATGCAATTGTTAAGAATCTAGGTTAGAAATGTGTTATATGCCTTTATCTATTGTATCATCTATTTTCATCTATTTCATGAATTGAAGATTTGGTATCATTATGGGATAAGGACAACAATAAGGGTCATACAGAGAAAAACAGTTAATTATAACAGATATTCATAATTAAACTGCACACTGAAGTATTTGCTCCAAAGCTAGTGCAGTCCATAATGACAAAGCCAAGCTTTCTGTCACTACACCTTCATTGGAGCAAACTTATTTGCTTGTGCTATAATGCACATTAGATTTTTTTGAGGATTGTTGCACCTTGTCATTGTGTTGGGAGTGTGGTAAGCATCCAAACATTACACTGTCAAAGTCTCAGCTTTCCTGTCATTCTGGGTAAAAATCGTGGTACCATTACACATGCTGCAATTATTATTTTGACAGCTGATCAATCATTTGA
Organism: Lutjanus erythropterus; assembly: GCF_056507025.1. NCBI lineage: Eukaryota > Metazoa > Chordata > Actinopteri > Lutjaniformes > Lutjanidae > Lutjanus > Lutjanus erythropterus. Next base: position 31,710,705 of record NC_139319.1, on the reverse strand, counting down.
ATCATTAATTAGCACAGGGGTTTCCAAAGTTTGAGACTGTTGGCCTTCCCTCAGACAAAGCTTGGAAAAAGGTACCCCGTCTTTGTTTACTTGCTTAGTTGCGCTCAAGTCCTGGATGTCTATGGGATCATGATTATGTTATTTGATCCCACCCACACAGTTGAGCCAAGAAAGCCTAATATTACTGTTTGACGTGACTTTAAACAACCTCAAATACATAAAAAGGGTCTGTCCAAAGGCATCTATTAGTTTCTGACTTTGGGAAAAAAGCTGTAAAATTCCTCAATGCTGTATCTCTGAACTACCTCTTTAACCAAATCCCACACATTTAGGCTATTCTATGTGGTCTCCTTTAGATAACTAATGTAATGTTTTTCATTTCCATTCACTGAGCCTCCCCTGGAACCATTTGGAGCCCCCCTGGGAGGGCCTGCATCCCACTCTGAAAACCTCTGCTTTAGTACAAATGCCACATTACATGTAAGACAGATGTTTTAGTGCAGCAAAGACATGATTTTTACAGTAGAGATGAGACAGACATTTGGTACAGTGAAAACAAATATGTGGCACAGTAGAAATAGATGTTTGATAAAGTAGAGGTAAGACAGGTGATCGGTATAGCAGAAGTAAGACAGATGTTTGGTATAGTGAATGTAACACATAAGACAAGTCTATAGTACAGGGGAGACAGATGTCAGTAGAGAGAGAGGTTTGGTGTAGTAGAGACAGACTGATATTTAATAGACAGATATATGGTACAGTAGTGACAGATGTTTGGTATAGCAGACGTTTGACATATTTGGTATTGTGGAGGTAAGACAGATGTTTGGTCAAGCAGAAGTGAGACAGATGTCTTGTGCAGTAGAAACATATGTTAATTACAGTAGAGACAAACAGATGTTTGGTATAGCAGTAATGAGACAGATGCTTGTACAGTAGAGACAGATATCAATTTCAGTAGAGACAAACAGATGGTATAGCAGAAGTGAGAGAGATGTTCAGTACAGCAAAAATGAGACAGATGTTGATACAGTAGATGTGAGACCCATGTTTGGTATGACAGAGGTGAGACAGATGTTTGGTATAGCAGGAATGAGATGTATATATGTGCTTTCAGGATTACAGTGGTGTCAAGTGTCAACATGATGCTTTGACACAAATAAACCCATAACTGATGATCGGTGTTCCAACAGGAAACCAAAGGTAGCCCTGATACTTCATCGTAGCCACAGCTGTATTGCAGGTATATATACTTAAGACTGAGTCCTTGCAGCATAAAAAACAGCTACTGAATGGCTGCTTGGAAAGCAGAGGTGTTGGCTCATTTAAATGGAGGTATGATATCCAGTTAACAACGCACACTAAACCCCATCAGGGTGTGTTTCCTTCCAGACACTTATATTTGTGTGTGTCTGTGTATGTTTTTGCAGATCCAATTAAAACCAACATAGTGGGTGGTGACTTCAGAGTTCAGAACTCTTTAACACTTGATTCCCTCACAGAGAGAGAAATAAAAAGAAAACACCACATTATCACAGCAGGCGGCATGTGGAAAAACACACACACACATACACATGCGCACACACTTTGCACAGATGAAAAGGAAGTAGTGAAGAGGGGGCTGGTTGAGGGTAATTATACATGCAACCAGACAACATTAAGGAAGACGAGAGGATGAGCTGCTCTTGTTAGAGCTGCAGACACAGATGAATACACAGGAATGTCTGAACAAACAATTCTCTCACACACAGACACAATTTATAATTTAATGCATGACAGATGAATCATACAGGCCTAGCAATTTCCACCACACCATCACGGTAACCTTATGTTATGAGTACACTCACTCATAATAAAACTCACCTGTTCAGCCAGGAGCTGCTGCTGCTGCTGTTGTCTCTGCTCTCTGAAGAGCTGCTGCTTCTGCTGCTCCATCATGTGCATTTGCACCCTCTTCTCCTGCTCCATCGCCATCATCTGTTTCATCATGGCTGCCTGCTGCTGGTTGCCCACATAGCCTGGAGGTGGACCTGACCCTTGGTTGGGCCCCACCCCCGAGGCTACGCCCCCACCAGGGTGAGGAGGTGGGATGGCACCCGGCGGTCGTGACATTCCCACTACACCTTGTTCCTGTATGGATAGAAAGAAGGGGACAGCTGGTCAGATAATCTGTTGAGTAGTCAGTCACTTATCAATTTGTGAGTTAAAGACATAGTTTGACATTTTGGCCAACACGATTATTCAGTTTCTTGCCAAGAGAAGATCAATACCACTCTCATATCAGTCTATTAAATATGAGGCTACAGCCAGCAGCTGCCTAGCTTAGCTTAGCATAAACCCTGGTAATGGAGGGAAAGGTGTCAGAATCCACCTACCAGCACCTCTAAAGCTTACTAATTAACATTTCACATCTTCTTGTATCTACAACTTCCTGAAGTCTCCACTGGTTGCTTGGCAATTGCTCCCAGCTTAGAAATAGTCCGGTACATAACTCTCCCATAAAGTGGTGAATTGTCATTTTTACAGTTCTGTTTTTGCACAGATAGAACATGATAAAACATGTTAGCTTAAGGTGTGCTATTTCCCTGTGCTCCCATCTTTGTGCTAAGCAAAGCTAATTGAATGTTAGCAATAGGACCCAATCAACACTGGATTTTTAGGGACCAATGCAGATGCTTGAGAGTGTTATATCATATATAGGGCTCTCAAAGTTAACATGCATTAATGCAAATTCCTTTTAACACCATTTTTTTTTTTACATGCGATTAATGCACGCTCTGTTATATTGTCCTGACCAATAGTTTGGATCAACAGCTGGAAATATATATATCTTCATATCAAATATATCAGCTCAGATGTGAGCTTCTGTCAAACAACAATGTAAACAGGCTTGTCTCTTTAGGCAACTGGTTTGGTGCAAAGAAACACAAGTATAGGAGGTGAGAGAGGACAGAGTGCTGATCAAGCTGCGGCTCCACCTGAAACCAGGTAAAAGTAAAAATAAGGCTGACTCAGAACAGAGAGAGAAAGTGTGTGAATATGGACAGATGTGTCGACTTGATATAAAAACTTTTTATGATCATGAATCATAATGTTACTGTACACTTCTGTGGTGTGACTTTTTACTCCAAGTCCGATTTGTGTACTTTTAAATATGCTGATTGACCACAACTGTGAGGGAGCAGAGATGAGCTGCAGAGAGGAGGGAGGGAGGGGGGCGGGTGAGTGAAGTACTGACCGATACAAAAACTTTATTGATGATGAATCTGGATGTTACTGTACAATCCTGAGGTTTAAACTATAGATTTAAATATCTGTCTCTGTAAAGACCAAACTGACAGACGCTCATTTTTTTTAAAAGCGAAATGCAGTGCCTTTGAGGGTTTCTGGACAATATTTGTCATTGTTTATTGTTTTTTTTCTTTAAGGTACATTTTGAACAAATAAAAAGTGTGTGATTAATTTGCGATTAGAGATGCACCGATTTCAATTTGCCTAATGACGTACACAGAAGTGGATATGTGGTGCTGACAGGCTGGTCACCGGTCAGGGCTGGTCACACTGAAAACCAGCCGGTTCTGGTCTCTAGCCAGTTGATCAGTGCATCCCTATTTGCAATTAATCGCAATTTACTACAGACACTCATTTGATTAATCATGATAAAATATTTTAATCGATTGACAACACTAATCATATATTTATATTTGGTAGCAAAAAAAATCCTGGCCAATATTCTTTAAACACAAAATAATATACTGAATATAGAATATATACATAAACATATAATTTTGTAAGAATTGCTCAAAAGTGGTTGACAGAGACAAGATATTTGATAGTTGAACAATAAAATTGAATTTCAAAATAATATCAAGCCACTGACACAGTGAATTTTAAGATGTATTTTTTTTTTTTTTTAGAAAACAATCTGGATTATGTTAAATGTATATTACAGGCACACACATAATAAAGAATCCAGATTGACTTGACGTTTCTGTCTGTAAAAAGGATGTTTTTCCTCGCCACAGTTGCATAGGGCTGGCTCTTGGTGGGAAAAACTGGGTTTATAAAGAGTACAGTTTAGACCGGCTCTATATGAAAAGTTCCCTGAGATAACTTTGTTATGATTAGGCCCCGTACAAATAAAACTGAACTGAATACAGGAAAAAAAATATATATGCTAATACTGATATAACTGTGATAGGCCTATACTGGACCAATAATATTGGTTGACCAATATATTAGTCAGGGTCTAGTTAGTAGTAGCTTCATGTTTACCATAGAGATATGAGAATGGTAAATATTTTCTCATTTATGTCTTAGTGAGAGAGCAAATAAGTGTTTTTCCCAAAATGTTGGGCCCTTATGTTTCTAAAGTTTAAAGGCTAAAACTGAACAAAAATGGTTACATTTAACGTCTCCCCATCTCATGAAGCCATTTCAAACCGTGGAAACCTCCACTTTAGTGCCACTGTCAGTGCTCTTCACCACAGGTGAATGTCATACAGTTACATCAGTTACAGAAGGAATGCTTATTCAATACACTCCCAACATTGTTGGTATCTACAGTGACACCTTTGCACCATCTGTTTTAGACACAAAACTGTAGTCAGCCATTATGTTGTATAATAGTTCACAAAGACACAGACCAGGTGTGCGTGAATGAGAGTGAAAACCAAGATAAAGGCAGGACTGTTTCAAGATTCAGCTCGTCAGGCCACCCTGAGTCCTCCCAACGGGGCATTGGTTGGTCCTCGCTGCATACATTATCTCCTCATTAGCATATAAAGAGCACTTCCTCCTCCACTCAGCCGTATGCTAATCTCTAATAGGATGAAATGGCCTGCTCTGGCCAATGGGAGGGGAGCGTTTATAAATCTATTAAAGGTTAGACAGCTGAACGAGAGTGGACGTCGTTTAGGCCGGCTGACAGTAAGAGAGGGGAGAGGCCTGAGAGGAGAGGAAAGAATGATTCAGGCCAGTAAAGAGTGTTTGCACATGCAACAACACACAGCCACCCACAGCCACACAGAGGAGCAGACAGTGTACAACAAATCACATTTAACTGCAGGGCAAGAATGAAACAGCAAAAGCAGGATTACAGTAGTGCGTTGTAGCATTGGCAAGAGTCTGTAACACATCACTATACTCAATATGTTTTGAAAGAGCCAAAGCCTCATAATCCGTACTGAGGCTCCGCTCCTCTTAGAAAGGAGTTAGGTGGAGATAAACCTCATATATTAGAGCACAAAAAAACCCTGTGGAGCAAACAGAATCGGCTGCTTAAGACTGGCTCACCAGACAACCAGACCAGACTGATCGATGCTCAGAGCTACGTGTCTCATCTCTGGCTGGCATGTTCCTACTGGATGGCAGCAGGGCAGTCAGACGGTGTAAGAAAGGAGCAGAGAGGGGGAAGGAGAGGCGTAGTGTCAGGAAATGACCAACGGGTGGCAGTGGTGATCTTTAAGCATGTGTGCTTGTGTGTGTGTCTGTGTGTGTGTTTGAGTCTCATTGGCCTCCTCTCAGCAGATGGCTCAATCATGACGGTTCTGATCTACGATCTCTCCCTCTCCCCCACTCACTCTACCTCTTTTCTTCTCTCTAAACACCACCACCACCATCAAACTCCTTTCTCCACTCTTTCTTTGCTTCTCTCTCTCTTCCTCTCTGCAGACAGGGGGCCCTGAGTCATGTCCACACAATTGCCAGGAAGGAGCGGAAGAGAGATGGATTTCAAAGGAAGGAGAGGGAAAGTCTTAGAGAATTAAAGACTTTGGTGGAGGTGGTGTGTGTGTGTGTTAACAGGGGAGAGGAACAGTAGCGGGTCGCTGAGGAAATGATAGAAAACTACAGTATGTGTGTGTGCTGTGTGCAGTTAAATTAAGACAAACAAAAGAGAAACACACATGAGGGAAAGGATGAAAAAGGAGCTATGAATTAGAAGTAGTATCAGTAGTATTTCAGTGTTATTGGTACTTTGCTGAAGCGTTGCTAATATACAATGAATTGAATGTCACGCCAATAAAGCTTATTGAAGAGAAAGCAGGTATCCTCTTTAAAATGAAAAAGGGAAATTAAATTAATTGAAGGGAACATATGTGAGGACAAGACCGGCAAGATGAGAGAGAGCAAAGGAGACCAGATCTCGGAGGAAGCCATGGGAGGCGAAGAGTAAAAAGATGAGGAGTAAAAGGTGGGATAAAGGGAAAGACAGAAGAGCAGGTACCCTGGCAACAGTTGCCGTGGCGAGTGAACAGATGGCGCTCGGAGGAGTGGTTATGGCCACCGTGCCTGGTCACGCTCCACAACGCTGGGCAGACCCCAACGAGTCACACGTACAGTTTACAGACTCGCAGCCAGGCTTGGGAGGGTTACTTTAAAAATAAATTCTGATGTAGTACATTACCTCTTAAAAATGTAGTCAGTAACCTAATCCAAGTATAACAAGGTTAAAGTAATGTAAGTTGATTACTTTCTGTTACTTTAAACTCAATGCAAAATATGGCTAATATACAGTTATACAAATAGATTTATTAATTTATGTCAAGCCTGGCTATTCCTTTGTTTGTTTTGTGTAAATACGTGTTTAGATTGATAGCGGTAATTATGCACATTGAAATGTACTTTGTTTAGTAGCTATTTACACTTCACACTCAAACTTCAAGTAAACCACTGCAAACATTTTCTAGCTATGTGTTTATATTGACACACCATCCTGTCACCAGCATCACTACCTACAGTCCCAATGATCTTTTTCAGTAGTAGTATAATGACAGGTTAGCTAGCTAACTGCGTTTCTGCGTAGCTAATATTAGTGGTTAGTCTGTGTAGCGAACATTAGCGATTATAATGTTGAAGTAAAGCCTCTATTTGTGAGACTTGTTAAGAGTTGTAATGTGTGTACACTGTGCATAGTAGTATATAATTCTATTTTTTAGAATGTTAGTGGTTGGTATGTGTAGCTAATGTTAGCGGTTGTGTAGCTAGCAGTAACGGTTGGTCTGTGTAGCTAGTGTTAGCGGTTGTGTAGCTAGCAGTAATGGTTGGTCTGTGTAGCTAATGTAAGCGGTTGTCTAGCTAGCAGTAACGGTTGGTCTGTGTAGCTAATGTAAGCGGTTGTCTAGCTAGCAGTAACGGTTGGTCTGTGTAGCTAGTGTTAGCGGTTGTGTAGCTAGCAGTAACGGTTGGTCTGTGTAGCTAATGTAAGCAGCTGTGTAGCTAGCAGTAACAGTTGGTCTGTGTAGCTAGTGTTAGCGGTTGGTCTGTGAAACTAACATTAGTGATTATACTGTTGAAATTTCCACCCAGTAAAGGATCCATTTGTGAGACTCGTAAAGTGTTGTAACATGTGTACACTGTGCATGGCAGTGTATAATTCTGTATTTTAAAATGTATTATAAAAGTGTAATCCTACTAATAATTACCATTTTTACTAAATATATCTGTAATCTGATAACTTAATTTTTCTGTAACTGTAAAGTAATGCAGTTACCTTTTTTGAATCCTAATTATGTAATCTTGTAATATGTAATACATTATTTCCCAGTCCTTACAGTTTTACTTTCTTCAAAATCTTATTTCTCTATTCATCAGTCCATCTTCCATTCTCTCTGTCCTCTCTATCCTAACTCATGCATGTTGCTGAATAATGTAACAAAGAGCATCCACAGTCTGTCTGTCTGTCTGTTTTCTCTTTTAGCCCCAGTCGCTCCAGCTCTCTGTCTGTATGTGCCTCTGTTTCTCCGGCCGGTCCCCAGATGCTTCATTCTGGCACCTTGGACTGGCTTGAGCTGGTCCTTAAACTCTGTCTGTGGTTAATGAGACTCAATAGTTAGCTGCTAGCTACAGGAGGAACAGAGAAGCCGGAGTTTCAAAGTGCAGCAGCTAATGTAAAGTAGAGATGGATCTGTTTGTACACTGTAAGAAATCATATGGGAAGTTAGTGGGATAAACTAATTTTCTCTCACTTTTCTCTTTAACTTAAAGTAAATATATAAATTTTCGTTGTGTAATGTAATTAAACATAAAACCTCTTATATATATTTTCACAACACTTCAGAACTGATGAGTTGAATGAATGTACTGTGCAGAGTTCAATCAACTCATCTAATTTTTAAAAGAAACATAATCAGTGTTTTAGCAGATTTTCCAGTATGTGTTGAGCCAGACCAATATATTAATTGATTGATATAATCTGCCCAATATTGTCCTAGAACAGAGATACTGGTTTATGTTGGTATCAGTGAATACAACGTCTGGTACTCTTCTTTTTTTTTTTTTTTACAGAACACAATGCAGATTCTTTTTATCATTTCATTTTTTTAGTTCAGGACAACATTTTATGTACATTTGACCCATTTTATCAATTTAAATAAATTTCTTGTCATATATTTTTTATTTATAGTAATTTTAAATAATTGGAAATACCAGCGAGAGGTTAGTATTAAATTCTACCTATGCAGTTAAACTGGGAGCAGTTTCACGTTTTGTCTTTGTGTCACTACTAGAACAAAGTAGCTTAAACAAGAGCAGCAACAGCTGTAAGTTCTTAATGTGAAAAAAAGGATTGACTTATTGAACATGTTTTCTCACTTTCAACTGAATTCATATCAAGTTTATTTGAATTTATTTGTTTTGAATCATGATAAAATTACCTTAACTTGTCTTTTCAAATTTAGTCAACTTAAAACATAAAAACATATAAGTTAAAACAAATAGTTTTTTTTTTTTTTTTTTACAGTGCAGCATGAAAGACCAAGAAAAAAGAAAAGAACACACGTTGAGATGAACGAAGAGGTAAATGTATCACAGGTTGTTCTGCAGGATGTGTGTTTGTTTGTGTGTGTCTGTGTGTGCATGTGTGTGTGGTAGAGACTGTCAGCTTTATTGGGTTAGGAAGCATGGAGAGTCCAGGTGATTACATTACACGTGAAGTGAGCGGAAATGTATGTGTGTGCATGTGTGCAAGTGAGAGAACAGGGTGAGAGAGATTGTCCATTTCATTCTTAGATCTCACTGAGCAGAGACGTGTGTGCACTGTATTCACTGTGTGCATGTGTGTTTAAAAGTGTAATGATTAAACATTGCTAACCTTGCTAGGCGGCACCAGAAATACTAGCTGGTTAAACTAATTATTAATATTTTATTCATGTGCAACAGCAATTAACTGTTTAAGATGTTACACAGCTGCCTATCACTAGGGGGCTGTAGCCCCAACAGACAGCAGCCTTACTCTGACTTTGCTAATCCCTGGATAGCCCACATGTTGTAAACGGCAAAATGGGACAGATAACGTCTCGTAAAACCAGTGCAGTTGGTCAGTATGTTGATCTATAAAATGAAAATCAGGCTGTACGTAGGCTGTGTCAAAGTAATTTCACCAGAGCAACCACATTCAGCACAGGCATATGGGCGTTAACCTGCAAGGAGAGCAGGCTGCTGCTAGTAGCACTGCTAATGTAGGCTACACTGTGTGGAAGCTACATTAATGTTACCTGCCAACAATGTGATTTTGCTCAGTCTATAAAGATAATGCATTTAGTGAGTTGTTGTCATGCTTTGTAGGATTGACGTGCAACATGTTTATAAGGTGTGGCGCAAAAGGTCACATATTTCAGCAGCATTCAGAGTACAATTTGGGAAATGAAGAATGTGAACAGGTGCAAATAGCTTTTTATACACAATATTTTTTATGACAATGTTTAACCTTTTTTTTTTAACTGGTTAAGAAACAGTTTCAATTTCTTACTGACGCCTGTATGACTTATATAAGTTAACAAGCCCATCCGTGAGATGATTGGCTATTTCTATATAGTTATTTTAAATGTCACATTAAATCAGATTAAACAAGCCTGTTTATAGTTTCACAGTCAGACAAGTTACAGTGAGTAGTACATTAGACAGTTAAAAAGGATAGTTGGATAGTGTTATATTTAAAATTACATTTTGAGATTATTACAGTGGAAATGCGACCTCTTTTGTCCACAGGGGCACAAACTCAACAAAATATGAACGGATCTTGTAGAAGCTTTAATAAATTGGGCTCAATTTTGACTGTTGTCTGAGAATCAGTACATCCCTAGTATGGTTATATACTCCATTTGGGATAAATTACCTGCTTCCGTGGCACCCACACATCCACACATCACTGTGCACCCTAGCACACACAGACACACACACACACAGACACACACACACACACACACACACACACACACACACAAACACTCAGAGCACATTACATGTAGCCGTATTCAAAGACAGACTACTACACCTCTACATGATGTTGCACGGTTCGTGCATAGGCATTGAGTGAAGCACAACTGCAAACCATGCATAAACACACTCTCTCTCTCACAGACACACACACAGAGCCTATGAGAGGAGTGAGTGGCGCCTGGCAGCAATGTGCTGGGTGTCTATGTGCTCTCCAGAGTGGTTCACATCTGTCACCCACTTGTGTAGGAGAAGGAAGGAGGGAGTGTGTGGAAGAGGGGAGTAGGAGCAGTGGAGGGGAGGGAACAGAGAGGAGAGTGAGGGCTGGATGGATGGACGGATGAGGTGATGCCTCATTAGACTCTTACACAGACTATGGCTGCAATCACACTGAGAAAGTGAACAGGAAGTGCATCTCAGCAGCACAGCTGGAGTGACGGTGGATGTTGCAGCAGTTGATGGTTTGTCAAGCGTGTTAACGCCATGTCTCTGGTTTGGGTGGCCAGCTTGAAGGTCACAGGTTTGATCTCATTCACAGCCAGCACTCATCAATGTCTGAATGTCCTTGAGTTTCACACTGGTTGACCTTGCACTGTGACCCTGCTGGTGGTGTCTGAGATGTGTAGAAATATGCAAATCAGAAAAGCATTAGGTAGTAATATGACTGGATGCCTCACAGAAAGTGTCTGACAGCAGGACAGGAGTCACTGCATTGTGCATTTTCAAGTACTAACCTGAATACAAGTACTGATGCATGTAGGATAAATAGAAAGAACAAATATAAAGGCTGGCATAGTTTTCTTTGCCAATGCATACAGTTGTTAACAGGCATCCCTACAATATACAATTATATATACATGATATAGTATATACACAATCTATCGAGCTATACTCAACAATCAACGCAAGACAGCTATAAGCATACAATTTAACAATGAACTTGTATGATACTCATGAAAATGGCAATGATCTTGTAAGACAAATTATACTGCATGTTCATATAAAAGCATACGATATGTACATTCAAAGTATATATTATTTCTAACAGACTTTAGATACTATATGTTCAGTTTAGACGTTCAAAGCTTTGTTAGCAATAGTTTTAAACTGTATGCTATCGCAAAACTATCACAGTACCTAGATCATGAGATAAATCTTTTTCAAAGCAACTATTTTGACATGAAATAGTAAACACAGGTGTTAACAATGATACTAATTAAGCATCTGTTCTGTTCACGTCCAAACAGAGTCAGAGGGCTGCTGTTGTGCATGTTGGTTCACTGGAATGGCAAATGTGGACATCTGAATGGCCTCTGGGTTAAAACTGCCAAAATTTAGACAGCTCAAAACACAAACGTTAATGCTAAATTTAACTGTCATGTTGCAGAATTTGAAAATCACATACAGTTAGTACAATGTCTGTTACTGAGAGGGAAGACACAAGTAACACACATGATGAGAATAATGAAAATTTGCATGTTTTTAGAAACTATCAACTACCAAGATATTTTATCTTGTTCTATATTTCCTGCCAAAACCATCTTAAAGACTAGGATTCACTTGGCATTATTTATTCAACACCAGCAGTTTCTCCAAAACAAGAAATATGCAACTGAGCAAAACAGCTCTTACACTGAAATTTGAGGTCACCACAGACTGGATTTTGTGTCTGTTATGGTCAAGTGTATCTTATCCACCTATAGATGCCCCACACATATGACCAGGATACTCTGTGTAAATCGTTTATATACATCTGTATCACTTTCAGGCTAATGGTTTTATGAATAACAGGACTAAAACCAGGAAAGTACATCAATTAAAGTCATTTTAGATCCTTCAATTTGCAACATTGGCAGGCCTTTCGATGGTTTTGCCTCAGATCACAATTATATTGAACATTTTCAAGTTTGTCAATGGAAATCTGTGAAAAAGGCAGTCAACAAAAGCCTTCACAGCTAGTTAGGATTCATCTAGTCATTATATAGGAGGATAGGACATGTGTCACTATAATGTTTTCAGTTCACTCCGCCCACCATGGTAAATGTGAAGTCGAGGAATAAAGTGTTTTGTAATGGAGAAAAAACGCGTGTTGTGTATTAGAGTGTGTGGTTAAAATTTAAGTATTATGCAGCACTGACACAACCATAACGACACATGAACATACAAAAACACACATGCATGCTAACCCCGAGCAGATGGTGGAGCCAGACCTCACAGTATTAAACTATCCCCACAGCGCCACAGGTAAAGAAGACATCACTTTGACACACACACACACACACACACACACACACACACACACACACACACAATATGAAGCCAGTGGTTTGATTCTTAGCCACCAGTTGTGTAGAACACATCCGCCCACCTACCCTAACCCCACCCCCTCAAACACACTCACTCACACACACACTTACTCAGTTTCTCCCTGAAGAGAGTTATATTTAAACTGCTGGAGAGGAGTCTTGCTCCCCACAGAGGTCTGTTTAATCTCTTAACATCTCTCTGCTCTAAACCCTAACTGGCCTATTTCTGAATCTTCTGGATCCACACACACACGCACAAACACACATTCTGACATACACAGCGACACACACAGACACATATATAATTTAAGGGGCAATGTCAAAGTGAAATACATGCATCCCCTTACTCAAAATTCCCCTCACAGACTGAAAAAACAATGCACTGGGTTAACAGGTTTTCTGGGGATCATCCTTAAACCATAACTGAACCAACATGATGCTGTGCACGGATGCTGTGAAATGCATGTAGGCATGCAGGAGTGGATCAATTTAAGTAAATGAATCCCTGCAGCATGAATGCTGTTAGGAGGCACTGTGCTTAACCAAGGGATTTCTCTGCACACACACTGGATGCCACCCACAGACAGCATAGAGCTGGAATGTCAGTTCATGCTTGTTTGCAATCATGTAGCTTGTCATTCTTTAAATTACAGTTTACCTAACATTTATTCATGTTCGCTGTATAGTTACAGATACAGTACACATTTAATATTTACTCTGCCAACTAGCAACATATAGAATTTAAAGCCAATACTGCAACTCTTGTCCTTTGATATTCTATATCTGACATGCACTACAATGATCAGTCAAGTAATTGATTAGTCAATTGAAAGAAAATTAGTTGTCAAATATTCAAATCAACAAATTGTTTGAGTCATTTTTCAAGCAAAGATGTAATAATAATTACTGGTTCCAGCTACTTAAATGTAGTAAATGTTGGGTTTTTGATGGTTGGTTGGTTGAACAAAGGAAGCAAAATGAAGATGTCACCTTGGGCTCTGGAAAATTGTGATGAGTATTTTTCTCAAAACCAGTAAACACTTAAATGTGAAAACAATCAGCAGATTAATCAATAATGAAAATAATCTCCACTGTAATTCAGTGTTCCATTGATTGGATATCATAGTTTGTGACTGCCTTCACTGATAGATTTCTTAGCCTACACCCACAGACTCCTCCTCTTCACAAAAAAATTTTGATTTACCAGATTCGACAGCACACAAGGTGGCAGCATGTGGTAACTAGGTGTTAAAACGTCACCTCAGATATCTACAGCTTATTTCATGTTAAACAGAGTGTGACTAAATGAATAGTGGTGTCCATCAGTTGGTCCACCACTTTAGCTTAGACTGAAACATCTCAACATCTGGATTTATTGTCATATTAGTTGGCATCTGGTCCCCAGAGGAAGAATCCCACTGATGTTGGCAATTCCCTGTTCCTCTTGCACACCACTGTGAGGTTTATCTTTGTAGATTTGCATAAAGTGTCCTGACAACTATTCGCTGGATTGTTCAGACATTCATTTTCCCCATCGATTGAATTGATAATCCCTTAATGTTTCGTCTCACTCCATAATCAATCAAAAATTTAAATTTGTCCATTATTTCTCTTACTGACTACATGCAAATTGTTATCAAGCTAACACTGGCTGAAATATCAACTGTGATGGTAGACTACACAAGGTTTGTGTGCAGTAAGTGATACCAACTATGGAGGGAAAAAAAAAACTATCCAAAGGGGTATTAAGGGCATACTTTGAATTTGAGGAAGGCTACCTACAAGAACAGGGACACAAGAGAATTAAATCAGGTGTGGAAAAAGATTTTATGGGGAACATGAGAGGTATGGAGGGCACACAAACTACAGAAAAGGACTTAAAAAAACAACAATTCCACATTTATGGGGCACTATGAAAGGGATGACCGCACTGTCAACCACTTGGAAAGCATTAGTGGAAGGTAATAAGGCAGAGTTTGCAAATCAACAGAGCAGTTTTTCCTCTAGGTTGATAAAAGGAATCATTTATATCATGTTGTTAATATCAGCTGTACCTGTGCAGTCAGGTAGAACTGATGTTTCTGTTAAGCAGGTGAGGAGATATTTAACAATTTAAATTAGAGAAAGGCCACAGGGCCAGATAACCACAGTGCATTTATTTTGAAAATATTTGCAGTTGAGCTTGCGCCTGTGTGGCAACCTATTTTACTTTTTTTTTCTACAGACTCTCACATAATTCCTGAAATGTGGAAGACCTCACATATGATACCTCTTCCAAAGAAAGCATGTCCCAAGGAACCCAGTGATTATCGTCCTGTAGCCTTAACCCACGAATCAGCTTAAAGATTGTGGGTCAAATGCTTGAGGCAAGTTTTCAAGCTGTGTATACTAAAATAATGTTGTCTCTGGTAGGTAATGTTACGTCCAACTCCTCTCAAATTTTATTTGAAGAACATCAGCTTTTGCCATCAAAGAGAAGATTTATAGTCCCACAGGTTCGACTGAACAGACTGCAGAGCTCTTTTGTTCCTCAGTCTGTCAAACTTAAATCAGAGTTTGGGTTCTAAGTACACCTCAGTGTTCCTGTGTGGAGTAAGCACTGATGTTAACTGTTTAAGTTACAATCCATACAATTTTAGTCCTGGGTGATCTGGTGGTAACTGCAAATGTGGTTTAAAAGTAAAGGTTACAGAACTCTTGGGCAGCTGAACAAACTATTCCTGTGTTAATAAAGAAGACAATAATTGGGCTTTTCCCATCATTTTGTTAGTAACTGTGATCTGATTTTGTGATGCACATGGCATCAGTTTTCAAACAGCAGGGCTTAGTGAGGAGTTGATTACCTCACTGAGAAGTTGGAGGTGTGCAGCCTGTCACCTGCAGCTCTTCATCAGACAGCTCACTGTGGCTACTTCTGACTGTTAAACTACTCCCTGACATATTTTAAACTGATCAGCTGTCAAAAAAATGCTGTACTTGACCTTGTTGACCTTGTCTTTTTTTTTTGTAGACACATTTCTCAACAATAGTCACGATCAGCTCACTGGCAAACACATCGCTTTCTTGCGTGTTCCATGTGTGTTTGTCCAGTTGAATGATTTTAATGTGAAGCCTCAGCAGCAGAAAATGTACAGTTTGCATTAGCAGTTACTCAATACAGCAAGAGTTTGTAATACTGCAAATATATAAATATTGCAATATTTTCATCAGTGGGCCAAATGCTCAAGCACCATTGTGTAACCTCATTTGGCGATAGAGAGCGACAGACATTCATTCAAATTAAAATTAAGATTATGACTTAAAAGAAAGTGATTAAATTGATTCACTTCAGCTTTGGAATGTCAGGTCTTATATGTTGTAGTCTTTCCTTTGTGTTTGGTTAAATGTTGTGTAGGGTTTGGTATTGTTTAGATTTAAACAATTCTGATTCTGCTCATCGAGTTCAGCTCTTCACGCTTCTCGTTTTGTGATAAAGGTATAGCATTTGTTAAATTGAGGAGACTGTTACAAGATTCACACAATTTGTGCTACTCACCCGCTAGTCAAGCAACTTAGCAACAGCTAAGGAGGTTAATTGGGAATAACTGTAGACTCACAATATAATATGACAGGGGTATCAAACTGCTGGCCACCCTCCAGCCCGCAACATGCTGTCAAAATATGATATAATCCGGCCTGCAATATTATTTTGTTCTATTTTTTTTTTTAGTTGATTCATACCAAATTCAACTACCCTTCATATACAGCTGAGAAAAAAACAATCTGAGTTTGAGACCCCTGGAATAAGGCAAATGCATTTGAAGATGGGAAGACATGCATGCATTCAATTTGCATGTCTATAGATGCAGACAGATAGTGTGAGGTAGGATAAGGTATTTGCAGTATGCAGGTTCAATTTGAAACTGAAATTTGTGCAGGAATAAATAAGCAGAATTGAAATTAAAATGTCTTAATGATTAGTTTGCAGTTGTAATTTTGGAATCAATTCTTGTTTGGAATCATTCCTTCATGCTTAAGTCTAATGTTTTGCTTTGTTATTTATGTGAAACAGCAAATGACTTGGGGTGCAAGATAAATTTCAGAAGAATATTCTGACAATAAAGTGAAATCAAACTGTGGATTATTTTCATTTTAATCAATAATCAACAGCCCCACTTTTTACCGTTGCTTGGATCTCGTGAAGCACTGTACTGTAAACAGTTTTCTTCGCTCTTAGTTCCACACAAGTTCCCTTTTATGAATGTTATTACTGAGGTGGATAAACGGTCACAGACAGCGGCGCATGATGAGCGGTGAGAGAACAGAAGACAGGAGTAAATCATGTTCATGACGACGAGCGAGGAGGAGGAGGATGGAGTGTGAGCGGAGCACAGGGATGAGATCACTGGTGGCCAGGGAGTGATTGTGGCGAGCAGACGAGTGTACCACCCTGAGAGGGACCAGGTGCTATAGTAAATCACCCTGGAAACGGTCGCCATGGAGACCTTAAAGCCACACGTTGTGCACATGCAGGAGCGAGGCCATGTCTGGGAGAGAGTGTGTGAGTGAGTGATGTAAATGTGTGGATTTTAAAAAGGGAGAGTAGTGTGAGTGTGTGTCTGTGTAATCTAATCATGGCGGCTGAGAATGGTACATCTGAGTGACAACTCAGAGCCACAGCAGGTGCACTGCTCTTTCTCTTCTCTTCTCTTTATCAATCCTTTTATGACTACTGTGCGTACATGCACATGTATATGTGTATTGAGGGTAATATACAAAGCCTGTAGCTTGAAGTAGCAATAAACAGAGACGGAGAGGAAATCAAACACTGTGGTGAGTACGTCCTGTTGTGTGTGAGTGTGGTTATCATTTTGGGGCTCTTCCTAGAGAGAATTCCCAACTACAGGGTTTGAATTATTCACAGCTGTGATCAGTGCTATAACACGGCTGTTAACAGTGGTAAAGACATCCGTTCACCCTTCCATCTTTGTTTACCTCCTTCACTCCCTCCCTCCCTCTCTCCTGTTATGACAATAAACTGCCTTTTAATCCACCCAACCGTCCTCCATTCCTCTTACCAACCTCCTCTTCAATTTCCTCCTCCATTGTCTCACTCAATCTGTCCCTCCTTCCTTTCCTTGTCTCATTCACTGCCTTTCCTTTTCCTATTTCTGTGAAATCCCTCCTTTATTTTCTACCTCTTTTCAGATCCCTCCATCTAGCCACTCCTCCACCCCTCGCCGCCCTTCCTCCCTTGTTCTCTGTCCACCCTTCGACTCCATCCATCTTCCTATCATTCCTTCCTTCTTTGTTCACCCGAGGGCTGATTCTTCCTCTTCTCGCCTGCCTCTCTCCTCCTCCTCCTGCGTTCACCCCTGCTTTCATTTGTTTTTCTACCTGTTTCACATTTGTTTTTCTACATCCACTCTCATCCATCTTTATTCTCACCGCTGCTCATTTAACGTCTGGATCCGTCCCCTGCCTCAGCGGCGATCATCCTGCTCCCCCTCCCTCCCCATCACAGTTTCTCCTCTTTTTCACTCTCTCCTCCTGTCTTCTTTGACTCCATCTTTACTGAGCGGCTGTATAACCTCCACCTCTCTTTGTCTCTCCCTCCATCTACCTCTCTAAATCTATCTCTGCCTCTGTCATAGCCCCCTCATTATGCCTTCTCCTCCTCTCCTCTTGACTCCCTCCCTTTCCCTCTCTCCAGAGAAGCCATTAGGTGCTGCTGTAAGGCTATCACTCTTTGCTCTCCTCCTCTCTCTTTTCACTCTTTTTCTCTTTCTGCCGTAGTCTCGGGGCAATAGGCTCCCCCTTCCCTCCTTCCCCTCTGCCATTCCTCCTCAGTCTCTCCATGTCTCTCTTCCTGTGTTTCTTCAGGCACTCGTTTCTCGCCTCCTTTTCCCTCCCCCTCTCCTCGCGTCTTCACATCATCTGACTGCTTCCATCCTCTTTGCCCTACCTCCATCTTGATTTCTCCACCCCTCCAACTACCTCCACCCCACCCCCGATCCTACCATATTCCAGGGAGATGGCTTATATACACCCTATACTGTATATATCTAGCTCTATATATATATATATATATATATATATATATATATATATATACATATATATATATATATATATATATACACACACACACACACTACACTCTACACTGTTGATAGTTCTATTACACTCCTTGCCAGGCTGCTATGAACACACACACAGCAACCATACTGTCACAACCATCTCAACATATTCCCATTTTCAACACCAGCTGCTTCATACTTCGTCAACTAGGCAACCACTGAAGCTGCAATTGATCAAGGCTAAAAATTACACTTTATAATTATGATCAATTAAATATTTTCCCACTAAACCAATTAATCATTCGATCTTCATTATGTTATACAATAGTAAAAACTGCAACAAGTGCTCAAAATTAAATGATGGAATATTTGATCTATTGACAGGATGCCGTTGCTGTTTACAAATACATTAAATCAACTAATTGTTTCAGCTCTACAATGGGTTTCCCAGCCAATCTGTTGGTAATATGCAAAATATTGTGATTATTCTGACAGATTGCAATTGCAATATGAGTCATGATTTTAGTGGAAATGGTAATTTTTGCATTTTATTTTCACTGAAAAGAAAAACAATGGTATATTTTGACTCATCTTACCCTCATCAAGAAAATGCAGCACCTGTGATTTGGAAATTGCACTTGGCCTTATTGTGTTTTCAATAATATTTAGATTAATTGTTCAGCTCTTCTATTACTGATGAAATGTTTGGTGTATGAAACTTCTGAAAACAGAGAAAATGTCCATAACAAATTTCTGAGGCCAAAGGTGACATCAAATGCTTGTTTTGTTTAACCACCGATCAAAAACTCAAAAATATTCAATTTACCATAATGACAGACCAAGAAATGCAGCACATTCTCACATTTGAGAATGTGGAAACACCAAATGTTCTAAATTTTAGCTTCAAAAATTACTTGAAGGTCTTGTTGTAAGAAATTTGGGAATCTACTAGCAGAATATGGCAGAAATAGAATATAATATTCATAGAAATGTTTTCACTCATATAAGCATTATCTGATTACCTTGAAACAAGAATAATTGAGTTTTTGTTACATAGAATAAGCTGTTTATATCTATAGAGCAGGCGGTTCTCTTCCATGGAGGCTGCTACATTGCACCACCATGTTTCTACAGTGGCCCTGAATGGACTAACCAAACATTTACTTTATATATGGCTACTGGCATTTTACGTGAGTTTCACTGCCACTGTGGGTTGTCAAATATGCATGGAAGGGGAGGGTGTGATGAGGTGTCAATGCAATCTGCAATTCTCACCACTAGACGCCTTAAAGTCCTCACACTGGACCTTTAAAAGATGAAATAGTTATCAAAAAAGATGCAGATTAATTTTCTCTTAAAGGCCTAATTGATAAGTTAACTAAGTGTTGCATCTAGGGGTGTCGCAATTTCAATATTAAATTGAAAATTGATCGAAATGAGCTTTCAGTTTCAATAATCAAAATCAAAAGGTGGAATCATGATTCTCCCAGTAGGCCTATTTCTTTCTTTCTCTCCAACCCTGCCCGCAAGCAGCTTCCGGCATGTGTCCGAAAAAAACACAATACAAAACAGCACTTCAAATATGTTTAAATTAAAAAAATCCAATAAAATTATGACCTTAAAATTGAAAATCAAATTGAACCGTGGATTTGGAGAATCGTGACACTGCTAGCTGCACCTCTACATACAAGTTTGTTTATTTTAATCTTAAGTCACAGATATTACTGATATTAATAATATCAGTTAAGAAGCAGACATTTCCCCTTTGACTTGTGGTTGTTTTTTAAAGATAATGCAGGCTTTCAGGAATACATCTGCTGCAGAATCCTGAAGACGAGATATAATGATGAATAAATCCAATTTTCTTATCCACTTATTGTATTAGAAACAAACATTCACAAATCAGTCTGAGCACGCACACAAATGCTATCTACAGTGCACAACCTCTCCTTACTTCCTTTTGTCTTACACATTTAGCTGCCTCTCTACGCACCGCACCTTCAGCTATCTCTATCGCCCCCGACTCTGCCCATCTTTGTATGCCATTAATCTCTCTCCTCCTTTACCTCCTCTGCCTCACCCCTCCCTCCCTCTCTCACGCAGGGGAGACAGAGCTAGGGAGAGAGATATGGAGACAGAAAAGGAGAGAGAGAGAATGACCATTATCTAAGCCAGCATCTGTAATAATTCCACAGCAGCCTATTATCCACAATAGAGCCAAAATGGCCTTTGGTAATATGATGAAATCTGCCGTAAAAAGTAGAAATGGGACTAAAAGCGTCGGAGTGTAGAAAAACCTCCATTCCTCAGCTGCTTTATCACATTATTGCATTCTACTCATCTCTCTCTCTGTCTGCCTCCCTCCCTCCCACAGTCGTTGCATTACTGTCTCTAAATTCTCTCTATTTCGCTCTGTTTGTCTCTTTCTCTCTGCTTGTTTGGTAATACCCCTCCCTTCATCAATCACACACTCTGCTCCCATCTATTGCTTTCCTCGTCTCTCACTCTCTCTGTCTGTCTGTTTATCACTTCCTCTCTCCCCGTCTATGTGACTCTTGATGAGTGTGTGTCGATCTGTCGTCAGATAACACCATGTTCTCAAAAAGTAGAAAATGGAAATTCCATTAAACTAAGTGTTGGTCCCAGTCTCTTCCTAATGCAGCTAAATCGCTAATCCAACACACACACACACGCACACATGCACACAGGGATGTGCACGGATGTGACTGTGCTTGCACACAAACACAAGAGAGAAAGGACCTTCCAATCAGTAGTGTACCACAAATAGGCACAGAAAAAAACAATTTGCCGTCATTGCTAACAGCTGCTGCTTGTGGTGTGGGGGTTTGAGCGCGCGTGTGAGTGTGTGTGAGCACCAGGCCGATCACTCCCCATTCCTTCTCTCCCCTCCTCCACTGCATTGTCCCAAGGGAGGTGGAGAGGTGATGTATGGACCCTCTCCTGATCGCACGACTCAGCAGAACAGATGGACAGAGAGAGGGAGAGGTGTACAGTGGTCCACGGAAACAAAAGGACTGTGATCGTGTGCATGTGTCTGTAGGTGTGCGAACGCATGCAGTGTGTGCAGATTGAAGATGCTGAGAGCTAATATATTGTTTCAATAATCTTTAAAGCTGGTATCCATCGTGCTCCCTGTTAATCATCAGTATGGCGGGGTATCTTCAGACACCACGCGGGCACATTTTCTGTGGCTGGTGATGTTCTCCATAGTCTGGTAATGAAAAATATTGATCAGCTTGTCAAGTCACACCTGTTCTAGTACGCAAGTAGAGTGTGGAAGTGGTTGTTTTTTCTTGCAGTGACAGAATCGGCCTAATGGTACCAAACTAACATGCTCTTATTGT
The DNA here is from genome assembly GCF_056507025.1 of Lutjanus erythropterus. NCBI lineage: Eukaryota > Metazoa > Chordata > Actinopteri > Lutjaniformes > Lutjanidae > Lutjanus > Lutjanus erythropterus. Next base: position 31,688,760 of record NC_139319.1, on the reverse strand, counting down.
CTTTGAAGTTCTGCAAAGTTTATTTCAATAGCAGGCTTCACCTATATTCCAATACCATTTTTTGCCTTCCTGATACAGATTCTGACACCTGAAGTTGGTGTATCAGTGAATAGAGTACCAATCTGATACCAATGCGTAAAAAAAAGGCAATATCAGAGTTCAGTACACTCTGCAAAGTGTCTGTTTTGTTTTCCCAACAACCTCAAAACAGTCCAATTCAATTCACAATTACAACTCAAAAAGTCTGCTCCAGGTTTTCCCATGAATGCTCACAAAAACAAACCAAATCAGGAGATAAAGACTGAAATAACAGTGGCTTCATTTACACTTCAATAAAAGAGATATGTATATATTTATTTACACACCAACAACTCAGGGTGCCGATGGTCAGTCAGTCTGTTACTATCTTAGTCAGTCAGGATTGCAGCATCAGCCCTAGCTCCACTAAAATATCACCATTTTCTGGAAAACTTTGACTGAGAAATACACAATTCACTGATTACTATGAACTGGACACAATTATGCAGAATATGCAACAAGATCTGATGCTGAGGTAAAGCTGGCATTTCTGTCCACCACTGACCATAAAATTTAGCTTATGGAACCCTGCTTATAGTATATTATGTATCTTTGACTGGGGCTGGGAAGGTCGTGAATAGTTGGTAAATCAGAGCTTTTTTGCTGCATAAAACTGGAAAACCAAAACAACGAGCTAAAAGAGATTAAATGTATGACCATATTGTCGGGGTTCTTCACAGCTTGCCACTCCTTTACATAACACACAGAACAATTAGTGCAGCTTCGAGTTTCATGAAATACATAAATAAAAATACATGAAAAGAATAAAATGAAAAACTATGCCATACAATACACATGCACAGTATGCGTGTCTGCGGTGAATTTAGCGATGTGATAAGAGCATAGCACACAGCATGAGCAGACTGTAGACACAGCATTGCTCATCAAAGAGCATCCTTCTGTTCATTTATGCTAACATTTTACTTCTTTGAAAGTCTACCTGTGTAGATAATGGCACACCTTCACTGGCTGACACAACGTCGTGGGGCTCTGGCTGTGAGGCGGGTAAGCCAGACTAAAACCGGAGCACTCTCCACACACAACTGAGCCGTAAAGAGCCAATTACCTCAGCTGTGACCACAGACTCTTCCTCCCGCCGCCTTATCATTTCTACAAAACAAGCCCAATCGAGGAGCGGTTAAGAGGGAGGGAGAGAAGCGAGTGAAGGGTGGGTGGAGGAATGACACGAGGAGGGATGGAGGGAAAGCTGTTGATAAAGGAAGGGAGCAAACAGTCGCCCTGAGGAGATGAGGAGAGGTGGAGGGAAGAAGGGATGTATAGGGGAAATCATTTTTGAAGGAGTGGACTGTCGACGAACCTAGCGGGAGAAATAGATGTGTAAACAAACACTGGCTATAGGGACAAACAAGAGTGAGCTGGAGAGGGAGACAGAAAAGAGGGAGGGGAAGATGGAAGCAGAGTGGGAGGAAGGCATGGAGTGAGAAAACAAGCTCGACCATGTGTTTAAGTCAACAACGGCAAGAGAAACCTCAATAGAGAAAAAGGTGTGGGCGGGAAAACACTCCACGGGGAGAGAGGAGACAGATGTAGAAGGGGAACAGGCACTGTGAGATGTGGAGAGAGACAGAGAGAGGGGAAGGAGAGAAACGTATCGAGAGATTCAGAGAGAGATGTAGAGAAAGAAATCAAAAGATATTTAGATAGTGAGAGAAGGTAAAGGAATGCAGAAACTTCCTCTAGCTCAGTGACTGCAGAAAAACTTCTACGAGGTGGGAGGAGAGGGATGGGGTGATGGGTGGTGGTGGGAATTAAACGACAAGAAGAGAAACTAATTATTCTGTGATTCCGCTAATTAGCTCTGGCTTTACTGACAAGCTCTGCAAGGCAACAGACGTTTACCAAAGGATTCACACTACCCTGATGGCCCGGGTGGGAGGGACAAGAGGAGAGAGGGAGGGGGAGAAAGATAGAGGGAAGGCGAGGTGGGAAGGAAAAGAGAGACAGAGCAACGAAGGTGGGGCGGGACAAAGCACGGACAAACGCATGAACGGAGATGGACAGAGGGGGAGAGAAGGTGGCAACGATGTACGTCTTAAGTTATCTGAAACCACTCCATCAAGTGCGAGAGAGAGAAAAAGAGAGAAGAATAAACCCCAGGGGATAAACTTGTGACGTCTGTTTACCCATGCATTGAGCAGCTTTTACATAAACTAACAATTAAAAAGCCTCATTTAGGCTCCTAACACTGCAGATAACACACAGACTGGCATATCAATGAGAAAGAAGTCATCTTTAAACACTAACTGTATTTTAATAACTGCTACTCAGAACAGACAGAAACATGAGTGTGTGTGTGTTTGTGTGGTATGGATATAGGTTTTCCCCAGATTATTAATTCCTGGGAATATGTCACCTTTTTCCCTAGGGATTTCTCGCCAAGAGTGTCATTTCAAACACAAAACTGGGAATAATTAAGTGTAAAAGGGCACCACCCAAAGTACTCAGGCATTTTAGTACCAGGAACTTTTCAAGCACCCAAAAGGTTTCTTAAACCCTTTTGTTGTTTGCACATTTTTTCCAAAGCTTTTTGCATGTGGCTATGCAACAACGATGACGCCATATAAAGCGACTGATGGGCATCATTATTTGATGGACACAAAACAAAAGTCAACACAACATTTGCTGTTAGCATCAGTGCTCAGAGGGTTGTATTTTGAAGGCACTGATGTTTTATGGAATAACATAATGTCCCTGGAACATAATGCAGACCCTGGTCCCTGAGGTGGAAATGTACCTGTACAGGTTCCTAGTCCGTGTGGAGAGTTCCTCCATTTTCAAATAGGTTTTGTTTAGTAATGAGGATCCTTAGTAATTTTTGAAAAAGGTAAGTGAGGTTCCATCCCATTAATGTCAAACACAGGCAGGATGCATGTTGTTGTGCACGTTGGCTCACTGAAAAGGCTCTGCTATTCTAAATGGAACAGGACTTTAATTAGTATCATTGGTAACACCTTGCTAACACCTTGCTAACGAAGCAAGCTAACAAAAAATTGTATTAAATATGCATGTGATAACCTCATACATATATTATTATGACTTAGCACTGAAATAATGTAAGATTAGAGCTTTTTGGAAATTTAATACCATCCATGTGTCTAATTGGGCAAATGACACAAAGACTGATTTCTACTTTAGTGTTCCTATTCCCAAACAGTATGTTTCACTTCATGAGAAAAACAGTGAAAATTGAGGACAACCCACTGAGATTGCCAAACCTATGTTGGGTAAGCTTCTCAAAATTTAAAACAGAGCTGCTCACATTACCCTAAACTCTGATATAGTTCTATATACCTTGATATTAGTGCTATAGGGGTGGATATTGTTTGGATTTTAACAAACCTGATTCCCATTTTTCAGTTCTTACAATTCATGGTTCTGACTCTGATTCTTTCAGTGTCCTCCTGCATTCTTCACAGAAGAGTTGTGAGAAACATGAATTACCACTGATAAATGTAACCAGTAGAGCACTCAGCTAAGATGGTGCTGATATAAGATAAAATTGTTATGAGGGTTGTCTCTTTTCTGGTTTCTTTAATATTTTGTGGTTTACTTAGGCTACTTTATTGTAATGGCAGAGATGATACTGTCCTTGTAAAGCATGTAGTAGCATAGCATTTGCTAAACTGAGGCGACTGTCACAAGATTCTTACGATTTGTCCTATTCACCTGCTATTCAAGCAACTTAGCATCAGCTGAGAAGGTTAACCGAAAATAATGCTAGACTCAGAATACAATGAGACAAAGGCATGAGGAGACAGGAGGACATGCATGTATTCAGCTTGCATGTCTACAGTGCAGACAGATATCCAGGTCAATATATGCTAGGTACTTATTTTAATTTGAAGCTAGTGAGAATTTAATTTGTGTAAAAATCAGTAAGTACAACCAAAATTCATATTTTTTTTTATTTGATTCCTCTGGAATTTTAATTTCGGAATCAACTCTTAGTTGGAATCAGTTCTTAACACCCAACCCTAGTGAACACACACGTACAAACGCTAAAGGTCCTCGATCCACGATGGGGTTTTTCCCAGGGAAAAAAAATTTGATATTTTGGTAAGAATTTACCAGAGGTGTTTGTGAGTTATGGGACTAGTATATGTACCTGCTGACAAGTTCATATAACATACAGATGGCTTTATGTTTATGTGTGTGTGTGAGAGACAGGTCAAAACAGATGTTTAAGAGGATGTGTGTGTGTGTGTGTCTGTTTTCTGCCGATGCTGTGGGCTCATTTGCAGTTCTTGCGTTTAACTCTGGCAGTGAGGTACGCCACGTGCCAGGAACGTGGCACTCGACAAAGCATTAGTTTACTGATCACATACACACACATCCACACACACAGACACGCTGCAGCTAATGGTTACTGGCAGATCCAAGCACGAGTGAAGGGGGCAAAATGAAAGAGAGGGGTTAAGTCGCTGAGTATGGAGGGATTTAGACCTCAAACAGTTAGAGGAAAAGAGAGAGAAGGGGAGAGAAAGAGGGGGGCGGGGGGAGTAAAAGAGTGCAGTGAATGACTCACTGAGCGTGTAAGTGTTTAACTGTGCCGTGCTGGTGTTAGTGAGTGATAGGGAAATCTACAGGGACCAACGGTGAAGGTAATGCCACCAGTGCGCTAGTAACGTCTCTCCTTTTCTTGATTTCCCTCTCTGTTTCTGCTTTTCTGGTTCTCTGTGAGCCTCAGGAGACAGAGGAAGAGAAGAACATGCTGTGGAAGGAAGAGGGGATATCCCTGCATCTCATTTCTCTACTCCCTGCCTCTCACTTTCCAGCCTTCCTTCCATCCTGTGGCACAAACTGATGCTTCTTTAAACAGATGAGATATCCCACATTATTGACCCGGTGTATTGATATGTTCCACATTACGTTGTGTGCATGTGTGTGTGTCTGTCCTGGGAGACTAATGCTATGCCTTGAGTTTCTGCTGCAGAGAAATCAATGACAACACAACCCCTCTACCTTAGAAAACCAATGATGGGCTGGTTAGCAACGCAAGTGTGTGTATGTAAGTTTGTGAATGTTTATGGGAGCTGGCTAGTGCATATTTGCACACCCACTTCATCCCTGCAACACAGAGGGATAACAAGACATTCCACGGCTACAGTGATAAAATATACTTACCTATCTGCTAATTCTCACTAGCAACCATGTGTTTTTAACCTGAAGATGTTGATTAGTGCTGGCTAATGGTGGCTGAGGTGGGCTAATGTGTCAAGTCCTCTCAGAGACCAGAGAGGGCCATTTGTGCTGTGGCTGCTGAGATTGATTGGAGGTGGGCAAGAGCGGCATATTGAAGCATCATTAGCTTTGCTCATTGACCATATGGAGATCAATACTTATAGCGGCCCGAGGACAGTAAGAAGCGCGCACACACACACACACACACACACATACACACACATATATATGTATATATATATATATATATATATATATATATATATATATATATATATATATATATATATATATATATATATATGTATATGTATATAGAAAGCGCACAAACACATCTCTATGGTCATGGAGAGAGACAAATGTACCCACAAACAGCCTGTGGTCTAAATAATGTTAATGATTTGACCATTAGGAGGGAGGCATGAATCAGTGGTAATGGCTACAGGAGAAGGGCTGTATTGATAAATTGTTACACATGTACAAGCACATACACACGCACAAATACATATATGCAAGTGCACACAATGTAGAATGGAGCAAAATACAATTAAAGCCACACATCTGCAAAATTGAGAATGGTTCCAAGGGTTGTACATGTACAGAACACATTATGGAGGAAACAAAGACATGTCACGTTCTACAATTAAGCCATTTATGAACCAATCAGGGCACAGGTAGTGTAAATGGCTGATGACAATTCCATGTTACCTCTTTCTCTTTTATCTTAATAAGGTCAATCTTTTGATCTAATTTGCTCACTTAACAACAACAGTTATTCAACAGGGTGGAAGAAATGGCAATGGTGTGAAAACTATGGCAGATCAGTGTGCACCAGGAATCAGTCCATGCAACTGCATTTGCAGAATATAGTAGAAAGGGAACATAATATAAGTGTTTATGTTATACATATTTTAAGTTTGTTTTAGTTACCTTAAAATGAGGCGTTTATATCTACAGGGAGAGCACGAGGCCGCCATGTTGCATTGCCATCCAGAGCGGACAAACCAAACACTTGCTCAAGATACAGCCTTTCATGTTTTCCAAAGGTCTCGCTGCCCTCAAAGGTTCTCCTTCACACTTGGAAAGGGAGTGTGAGACAAGGTGTTTGCAATCTGCGAGCTCACTGTCAGATGCCACTAAGTTACACACACTGGTCCTTTTAATTATGGAGCTGTAGTCTTAATGACTTGGTCTCACTGACAAATCCATCTCACCCTAGGTTCCTTTAGAGGTTATTCTAGAGCCTTCAATGATATAACATACTGCTCAGAAAAAACAGACATTTGAACAACTTCATCTGGCACTGAAGAGCAGGTGAGACTGTTCTGTAAACTGCTGTTTCCGAGGTCAAGAGTGAACATTAAACAGCTAGCTTGGCTTTGTCCCAGGTTAAAAAAACGCTGGATGTGGGGTCAAAGGTTGTGTTGTAGGCTTTCACAAAAAAAAGAATAGATAAAACCCTAGCTTATTTAAATATTAAAGAAATACTTACATTTTCATTTCTGATTTATTCAGGGAAAAAAAATATGTTATCAGTTATATTATTGTTGTCATCCAAGGCTTGCTCGCAATTAGATCGTTTTTACTCACACATGTACCAGTGAATTTATTCAAATATATTTTTTTACCTGTTACACAACATTTCCACCGCAGGTACCCGACTTGGTGCAGAACTCAATCAATAAACATTAAGGTCTACAGGATACATAGCTTTGGTGGCAATCTTACAACTGAGAACTCAGTGAGTACACTTCACACAATTTCCATATGTGTATAATGCACAAGCTAGCCAAAACAGAACAGAAAATCCATTAAGTCTAGGCCATATCCACATTTGGAAGAGTTTGCACTCACGCCTATCAAGCCAGTATTTCTGACAATTAAATACTGCCTTAAATCAGACTTCACTTTGTTTTGGAAAACATGCACTCAGGTATTTGGAGGCCACAGTCACATGACTGTGACAAAACAGCAAGGTCAGTATCTATGCCCAGTTTTCTGACACAGAAGTTGGTGGGCTGGAGGGAGGTGGAGAACGACAGGAGCGTTTAGGGCCCATATTCCCAGGTGAGTCTCAAGACACAACGCTGGCTATTTCAGTCTCATCTGCAAGGAGGGAGAAAAGGAGGAGCAGGAGAAGAGGAGCGGGTGGGTAGGAGAAGGAAGAACGGAAACTAAGGCTCTAAATTTAGCCCGATGCGACATTCCAGAGAAGAATAATACTGCTTCCCCCTGCTGCCGTTGCTGCTGCTAGAGGAAGAAGACAGAGAGAGACAGCAGAGGTGGGAGATATTCAGAGACTCGATTATCCCATATGTCTGACAGAGCTTCACATACATGCAAGAAGGGACTCAACTGGAGACAACAGGCGACCAATGAGAGCTTTACAATATTTCTATGGTTAAAAGGAAACAATGCTGCGGCATAAAAAGTTTCCACTCATTGACTTGCTGATGAATGTGGAAGTTTTCAGAGCCTGAGTACTGAGGGAATCTATCATGTGATTCTGCTCGTCCTCATATCCCTGACCTTCTGCAGAGGGAGGGAGGGAGGGAGAGGAGAGGTTAGTGACGGGAGGAAGGAGAAGAGGGGAGGAGGAATGCTGAAAAAGCGAGGGAGTATCGAGAGTAAAGAGGCAGAGAAAGAGAAGGGATGGATAGATGAGAGGGAGGGTGTAGAGGAGAAAAAATACAAGGTAACAGGAATGACAACAAACCCCCACATCCTATTGCATGTACCCATGGTTGCAAACACACACACACACAAAATGAGTTGATGGTGTGTTTCCCACAGTGTTGTTGCTACGTGTGGAAGTGTGTGCTCTTCAGACTCATGTCTCACATGACCACACACACAGCTTGGGGTGCGTCACCCACCAGGTAGCTGTGTGCTCATATCAGAGCAGCTGCTATAGGTGTGGCGAGGAGTGTTACACATGACCTTTATTTGTCAGTGTGCATGTCCATGAACATGTGCCACAGTATGTGTTTGATGTGTGTGCGTGTGTGAGTATTCTCTTCACAAGTGAATACCGGAAAAACAGAGCTTAAAAAGTTCCCAGAGTGGCACAAAAATGAAGGAAGTTCAGTTATGCAATTACTGCCATTTCTACACGAACAAGACAGACCAAACTAAACCATGAAAAAACCTGTGAACTCTGGAGAAATGGTAAATAAAACACAGATTATCAGTTAGTAAATTTTTAATAAAAATTCTTAATCACACAATATGTAAATTCTGCTGTTAGTGGTCTCTCACGTGTTAAAACAATAACAAAACACATAGTTTCATGAAGTTGTGAAGTGGATCATGGGAGTTTTAACAACTTTCTCAAACAACCAACACAGCTGATGAAAATCTATCTGACATGACTCAGGCAGAAATCATGTTCATGGACGAGATAATATTAAAACTTTAGTCATGTTACATTTAGTCACATTTGCTGACTTCCTTCCTCACTCTCTGATGTATCCAACATATTCTGTGTTTTCCTGGAAGTTGTAAGAACTCGTGTGCAACAGCTGGCAGGAAGCACTGCTACCTTGAATAAATTACTTTTTCCTCTACCTTTTAACATTGCTGGAAACATTTGGGATAATGTAAGTACGCAACTCAACAAAATATAGCGTTTTTAGACATTTTAATGTGTAAATATCACATCAACAGCCCTCAAATAACTTGATGAATACAATGTTATAATTACTGACCAAAACAATGGCCTGACTTATAAAAATAAGACCCAAGTCGGAATAAACTGAAACGATCCATTCTTTCATTAAACCTCTTTTACTGAGCTGGAGTGGTGAAGCAGACGAGTGTTAACTCAACTACAGCGCAGAGTACGAGTGTGTGAAAACGTGAAAGGAGGAAAGAGGGAGTGACAGAAAGAGAGGAAGAGATGGAGCCAGAGTATGAGGAGGGGGAGGGCAAGTTTGTGCAATTTCAGCAGGAACTGTTTGTGCTGTTCCAGACCGGGGTGACATGGCAGTGGCAGGCATTAACAAACAATCAGCGGCACCAGAACATCACGATCAATTCGCGGCTCAATTAAAGTCATTTCTCAGCACACTCGGGGACCGTTTCTGGTAGTTGCTCTTAAATGGCACAGATCAAGAGATGATTGAAGGTTTAGCAAAGGTTCGACGAGAGTGTGTGTGTGTGTGTATTAGTGACCTCTTGTTAAGACAAACAGCCCCACCCCTTCTATCTCTGACTCTCTCTCGTTCTCTCAGAGGTAGGGCAGCGGCAGGGCCCGCCCACTTCGAGGTCACATAGTGATTTACTTTCTTATCAATTGGAGCAGACAGCTGCCTGTCAAAGGAAAGCGAGACAGGGAGAAGGAGGGATAAAAGATGAAAACATGGACGAGATGGATGTGATGGGCAAGGTCACGTTACTATGGAGATTCTACAGCAGCGTGACGTCGAAGGCAACTGTTGTGGCTGTGACACAGACGCACACATCAAGGTCTCTGGTACAGAGAGTGAAAGAGAGGCAGGAGGGTGGACAGGAGACGAAAAGGGGGGGAGAGAATGATAGATGGAAAACGAGACAGATTTGGTCTTTGCTACGGCAGCGATGGAGAAAGTAGAGCTCTGTGTGTGTGTGTGTGTGTGTGTGTGTGTGTGTGTGCTGCTGCAGCCCTCCTCAGCCAGATTACAGAGTGACGTAGTGTTATCATTTCTCTGATAGGAGCTCTGCCACAAGAGGAGGAAGAGGGGGAGGAGGGAGGGAGGGGATGGAGGGAGAGGACATAAAGGGGGAGGGGTGACGAGTCTCATTGCTGGAAAAATGGTCTGATAGCCAAGAAAAGGGCAGGGAGGGAGGGAGGGAAAAGGAAAAGTGAGGCAGAGAGAGCAGAGATAGAGACATAGTGCCACACAAAGGAACAGAGCATAACACAAAGAAAGAAAGACAGACAGGCAGAGGAAAAAAAAGGGCAGGGGAAAGAGGGAGCAGCAGAAAGTGAAAGAAGAGGAAAAAAGGCAGGGAGCTTGAAAAGAGAGACTTCTTTGTGTGAGAGATCAGAGAGTGCAATAGCAAGGCGAAAAGTTAAAAAACAAGCAAGACAAAAAAAATCAGGCGGAAGAGGGAAAACTGAGAGGTGACATAGAGGTGAGAACAGGAGAAAGAAAGAAAGAAAGAAAGAAAGAAAGAAAGAAAGAAAGAAAGACCCATTACTAAACTCGCTTGCCTTCCTGTTTTTTTTTCCTGATGTACACTGGATAGCCGAGACTCAACTCATGTCTGTGCAGGAGAGCAGAGACGAAGAGGTTATTTAAAGTCAGCTTTCTGTACTTTTGTAACTTCTAACTGAGTCTCTGTGGTCTGAAGTTTAGTTTCTCTCCTGCATCCCTGTTTGTAATTTCACAAATCATCTTTCTTTTACTGTTTCATGTTCTCTTTCAGCTGCAGGGGTCATGCTAAGTTACTGCTGATGAAAACCAAACATTTCCTGATTTTGCTTCTTAATGATAAAAGCTTTTACATAACAAAATAATGGATCATGAAGATTTATGGGGAATAAAATGTTTATCCACCGTTCAGAGGCTGGACTAAAGATAAATGCTTCATCAGTAAATACACACCTTCAAGTGGATGCAAACTTCACTGTGCTGGGCTTACGAACTAAGTCAAACCAAGTGAAGCCAAGGAATATGTGAATGAAAAGAAAACAAAAGCTGGGAACAACTGACGAGGGGACAGGCCTTAATTGCCTCCATTGAAGAAGGGCGAAAATTAGCGTGTCCAACCGGGTGTCATGTTAACATCACTGCTGATCAGAGCTGGAGCCAATAAAAACCTGCACTACTGCAGAGTCATTTGACCCAGGAGTGAATGCCAATTGTATCCTTTCCCATTGAAGAAAAAAAAACAGTAGATGTTAGTAGGTGTTAGTGATTTTAATGTTCAGTGTCAACGTGGCAAAAGAAAGAAAGAAAAGAAAGAAAGAAAAAGAAAGGAAGCAAGCAAGCAAGAAAGACAGAAGAGAGACAAGACATGGTGAGATGCCCTGAGCGACTGGTGGGTCAAAAAAAGTGTGTGTGTGCGTGTGTGTGCGTGTGTGTGCGTGTGTGTGCGTGTGTGTATGTGTGTGTGTGAGTGCATCCACATGGCAGCAGCAAGCAACATTTACAAAGAGGCAGCTGTTCCATTAGCTACTGCCATTGTGTCTAATTACATCCTGGTCTCCTTAGACACACACTCACACCCTTACACATGCACATGCGTGCAAGCGTGAGCACACGCACACACACACACACACACACACAGCATATGTGCATATAAACACACAATCGCTGCCTCTCCAGCCAACCAAGAAATCCCTACCATGCACGCTAACAAGGAAAGGAACTTGGAGCGACAGAGCCACAGCATGTGTGTGTGTATGTGTGTGTTAATCACAGTGTCATGCACACTCCCTTACAACCCCACCCCCCACAACACAAGTATACAAGGCAGAGAAAAGATCCACGAGTGTCTGTGGATGTGTGCTAGCTTGAATCTTTTTCTAGCTGTCTCTCTCTCTCTCTCTCTCTCTCTCTCTCTCTCTCTCTCTCTCTCTAACACACACACACACACACACACACACACACACACACACACACACACACACACACACACACACACACACACACCTCCCCCCTTTTGAGGAGAGGAGGATCTGAGGCTTTGTGAAATACCAAACATACCAGAGAAGCCACATGAGAGAGAAAAAGGCAGCTTTTGAGGAGCCTCAAAAGACACACACACACACACACTTACACACACACATGCTCAATGAGGCACAGGGCTTGCAGTTGTTACAGGAATGAGGCTTTTCACACACAAACACACACACGCACGCTAAGCTAACATGATGTAAAAGTAGATAGACAAACATATATTCACATACACACATATAAACACACACACACACACACACACACACACACACACACACACACACACACACACACAGAGACTTCCTCCCTAATCAGCTCAGTGGTGTAGCATTTGGATAAGAAGCACTCCTAAGACTCCTTGACAATGGTGAGACAGGAGAGCTTACATTGTATTAAACCAGACAAACCATACACAAGCATCCTTCAAGCTAAGCGCTGCTGCCTTTGCGAACCTGCTGTCTGAAGAATACACCAGCACTGAAATGCTGTAAGAAAACCCAACAGGGCTACAGGCCAACACAACACAAGTGTAGTTTTCCATCAAGTCAAGCCAGGTTAGGTCACAGTTTTCCATTCAACACTTGCAACAAAAAGGTTTGTCACCACGTGATTTGGAGAAAACTAAAATAAAGATCATAAAACAAAGAAAGCAGATAAAATGGGATAGAAGAATTACAGAAGAAGTAAGTGGGGGATGGCAAACATGTAAATGAGTAAACACAGAAAGGCTGATGTGAGGCAGGTTGGTTTGCAGAAGCTACTTCATTGGTCAGTTTCAAATAGCTGGATTCAAGATTGAATTTGCAAAAGTACTTTGTGTATTGATGATAGCATCAAACATCAGTGACGCTGACTGCCTGTCCTCATGCCTGCATTGTCTTGGACCACAATTACCAAAGTTGCCAGGATATATGCCACTTTACTACTGTACTTTCTGTTGCTAGAAATAGCTTTGCCATGATGTTTTTGTTCTGTGATACAATCGGTGTCAAATGCTCGCCATCACCTGGTCAGTTTTGTGTTTTGCCACCTGATGTACCTGCTTGTTTGAGCAGGTCTGTCACATTTCTTTATTTTTTTTACTGCTTTTGGCTGTTGTTGATGTTGCTATATGTTCTTTCAGCTATAGCTGTTAGCTTTACCCAGGAACACGCTTACTGCTTGCCAGATAGTCATGTCAACTCAAGTCATTATTAACGTAGCACTTCATCATAATATAAGTTATCTCAGGGCACTTTTCATATTGACTAAGCCTAGCTGTACACTTCATAATATTATTTACAGAAACCCAACAATTCTCATCATGAGCAAGCACTTAGCAACAGTGGTGAAGAAAAACTTCCTTTTAACAGGCAGAAACCTTAGAAGAGTAGAACCAGGCTCAATGTAGCCAAAAACAAAAACAAACAACAAAAAATCATGGCTGAGCAATAAATCATAGTAAATGAATTATTTAAAATTTTTGTTGTCACATAAAATACCTACATCATAAAGATCTTGCTGATCCAATGTGTGCAAATAGGTAAACACCAAATTTGATACACTGTGAAAATTGAGATGATAGCTGGCTACACTAATAGTCTTGAGTCACAAGATTATATACATGTTCTGAATTCATGCTACATACTCATTATGTATAACTTCATTAGTTAAAAAAACTAAAAATACTTTACCATTTCATACAAACACAGAAATGATGTGACATCAGATGTCAATCAAACTGCGACTTTGGAATGTCACTGAAAATTAAACTTCAAAATAAGAGAGCAAAATGTCTTAAGATTTAATACTTTAACACAAGATTTAACACTTCTGGATCTTTCACCACCACCAAAAATGTATTCACATTTTTTCTGCGAACAGCTCTGTTTTCTCTTTTGCATCGCATAGTGGGAAAACCATCAACATCACACTCAAAGTAATTCGTATTCAGTATGCATGCTGTCTGGTTAGACACTTCATTTTGTCACTTTTCCAGAGTATATTCAAATTTGCTTAGAATTGGTATGTAGGATAGATTTGTTATGATATTTGAGTACATGTCACAGTATATGTGATGGTTGTAATTCAAAATGGCTGGCTGGCATTGCATTGTTCTGCATTATACTTTGTGTGTCTGGACATATCAGACTGAATTGCAGTATAACACAAAAAGTTACCTTCCATTCTGCCAATCAGTGGATAAACTGATTATTAAGTTGATATGGACTAGGTGGCAATGTTCTGCTTAGAAAAGAAAACATACATACATGGACGTGCTCACGCCTGTTTTATCTAGTTTAGTTTAATCTAGTCACACAGAGTTTACGTCATCAAGTGTCTGCTCAATTCAGACTGACAAATTGTGTTGTTTTATATCTGAAACACAAAGTCAACAGGACAAGGGAGAGACAGACAGAGACAGAGGACAGAGAAGCAGGCAGGTCACCTCATTGAGCTTGTTGTCAGCAAAACCAGACATCGTTCTCTCTCGTGCACGCACACACACACACACACACACACACAGAGACACACACACACACACACACACACACACACACACACACACACACACACACACCACAGGTTTCTCTCATCTTACACTTAGGAGAGGAATGGGAGGAGTTTGCCTTATGAGTGACTGCATTACTGATGCTCTGAGGGCACATTGTCCATTACAGCTCATTAGTTTCCTAAATCACTATTCATTTTCAATGGGATGCCCTGTGGTCTAATCCCACCGTCAGGGGGAAATGGGAGGCCATATAGGAGGGAATGAGACAGATCAGTCACGTCACCGACGAAGAAGCAGACACTATGTCGACGACAAGCAAACCAAATACAACATGTGAGGAGATGCACACACCCCTGCTAACGACAGGTATGAGCTTGGAGACAGAGTCGCACACACACTCACACACACAGTCTTCATCCACATTTCCATCCCCCACCTTGATTTATGAGCTCAACCTGGGAGATTGCTTTCCACAAGAGAGGGGGAAACATATACCTGCTTGCCTTTTGAAAGACACACACATACACACACACAATGTCATAAACCCATGCCTGCCGTCCATGTCAAGGTGAAATGGAGTAGGAAAACAAATAGATGTGTTAGTGGCAAACCACTGATCCGTTGAGCAGTGACTCTGGAATAACTGTCGGACACACATACACTTGAATGATTTATTTTTTCCATCTGCATCCAGCAATCAGCAGGACAATAAAGATGTAGAGGTGTGCAGATTGTATCTGACCTAGGGATGTCAAATGATCTGAAAAAGATTACTATTTTGTTTTAACACCTTGCTGCTCAGTACTACCAACTCCACCTTCATGGGCTGGGACCAATCGAAAACTGTTAACAATCTCTCACAGACCTTTAGTTATGTAGGGATAAAAGATATGCCAACAACAGTTCCTTAATTCTTCCAAAAACATTCTGGGGAAAAATTCCTGCAGTGGAAAAAAACAGTTTAAATCCACCTAAATGTCATCTAACTGGCTCCTTTTAAACCTCCCCCCAATGAAAGAAGCTAATGCTCCTGTTGTGTTGATTAATGGCCACAGTGGAGTAGCTCATCCTCAGGGGTTGGGGTAGGAAACATGGATAAGGTTCCTTAGTTTAGCAATATACAGTGGCTACTGGTCCATACATACTATAGATGTGAAGCCAAATGACGCTGAACCATGTTTGGTATCCACTAGGGATATAACAATATACTGAATATCACAATATATAGATAAAAAAAATTTCAACACCACATACAGTATGTACGTGTGACTGTGTGTGTATATATGTATAGCTATCCATCTATCTATATATATGTGTGTGTGTTTGTGTAAAAGCAGAACGTACAAATTTCCAAGAGTGACACAAAAAGTTGACACCGTTTCAAGTCATATTCCACCTGTATATGGAGTTCTAGAGTAGACAGGTGACAAAGAGAAGTATGCCACAAAGATGGTGCTAGTGCAGAGGAGGATTTCCATTCTTTGAGCTTCCGCCTTAATATAAGGACTGTCTGGGTCCTTGTGGGTGAAAAAGTAAGGCCAGTTAATGCAGAGGGGTCTTAAATAAATAGACAATGGGAGCAAGACATGTCTGAGCTGATATTTATATGACCAAAACTCCTGCACTTTTAGGCAATTCCAAAGCATGTGTACTAAAGTACCATCTTTGTCCAGATACCTCCAGCACTCTGAGCTGTCAACCAAAGCTTGGATGGCATCCAATCGACTCTATATCTATTTTGAACTGGATCAGTTTTGCTTACAGTTTCCTTGACATTGTTTTCCAATTCAGTGATATTAAATGGTTAATTATCTTATTTTATTTTGTAAGAGGACTGCTACTGACTGCAGCATCGTTTTTGTTTTGCAAGTGCACATACATAAGTGAAACATTCCTGGCCAAAGACAGTTAAGGCCATTTCTTTTTGCAACTTTTGTACATGCTTAGGCCATTGGTGGTTACTTTTATTAAAGAAGATTAAAGAAGGTAAGTAGAAACAGTTTATGTTAAAAGGAAAAACAAATTTTAGACAAACAAAAAGTACTGTTCACATCAGATTAGGACAGATTTTTTTTTTTTTTTATTATTGTGATTAATATCATATTGTGAACTTTTTATTTTGGCATTATCGTATTTGGTTTCTTATATTCCTTGTATCCTCTGTACTTGTCTACCTATTTCATTTTGTGTGTGTGTGTGTGTATGTGTGTTTTCTCCAGTCATGTGACACTTGGTCAGCAGCTGCTACCGCAATATTTTTTATTTCAGGTCTTTAAGGATGACATTGTGATACATGCATGGATGTGTGTGTGTGTGTGTGTGTGTGTGTGTGTCTGTGATGTGACAGTGTCCAAAATGGGCCAAAAAGACCCAAATGCCCTTGCCTGTGACGCAAAATAGTCAGTCAGCCAAAAGCCCAGGTGTCAAAACAGTTACTGAAGACTGATGGTAGTTCACTTGTGTTTCTGTCTATGTGTGTGTGTATGTGTGTGTAATCTTTCCCAAAACAGAAACATATAACCTCTAATGCCCAGAAATAGTCTTCTGAATGATACTGTCAGCATGATCTGTAGTCTATTATTGTCCAGGCAGTAAGCTCAATGCTGCTGAGCAGAAGCAAGCTCTGTAACAGTGGACAGTGCTGCTGTGGATTAGTCTACATAACTATACATGTATTAAAGGTTGTAATGCAGGTAGCATTTCTGGATTTAGAGCTACCATTGCTTCACATGTTTGCCTTTGTTTAAGAATCTGAATTTCACCAGACATCATCACTAAAGACATTTCTAAATGACGGCTCATTAGCTCCTGAATTGAACTACAGACTATTTAAATATCTTCCATTTCCCATCATGCAGCCAATACATTTATCACAGTAGAAGTATAATAATACAAATCTATATATGCTTTGCACCCCTCGCACAGTGTGATCATAAGTGAAGTTAAACTATTGTTCATAGGAATCCATTACATGATTACATCATATCACATGTCAGCTGCTTTCACTTTCACTGAGCCAATTTCAAGCAGTAAGAGGGACATGCGTATTTTTGGGGGATTAATATGGTCCCTTTTTCTCACTGTGATTTTATTTTTTAGCATGGGCTCAGGTTAATGCGACTCAACCCGTCTGACACAAGGCTGCAGTGAACTGAACACTATCCAAAATAACAGGATGATCAGCTGCGATGAAGGTTCAATACTATCAATAAATCAGCCTGCAGTCTACATCACCCTCCTGCTCCTGTTCAGCTCAGGTGATGTGTGTCAGACAGCATCTGTCCAAGGTGCTGATCCGGGGACCAACAGGGATGTGGGAGCTGTCCGGGGTGCTCGCCATAGTTGATATGCTGACAGGCAGGATTCCCACCGCTAACAATGACAGAATACAATCTACACTGCTGGGGGGATTTGCTGTTTCTACACGTTGACATTATTTTAGGAAACTTGGCACTAAATTCTGGTGTTGTTTGTCTACTGTCATTTTCCTGAGTACCACTCTGGTATTTTCTATTCCTCTTGGTCGTCTCTGTGATGATATGAGGCTATGGTGCTGTGCCCAACTTATACCGATTCAGATTTGTTGCCTGATGTATCAGTTTGACCAAGAGACACAGATGTAAAGCAAATGAAACTAGAAGAGTGCAACTCTCCACCAGAGGACAGATGGTGAAGCACCTACTGCAATCAAGTTAAGTCAAATTTTATTTGTATCAGAATTCACATTTGCCTTGGGGCTTTACAATCTGTACAATGCAAGTTTTGAATAAAGTTTTTTGTATAACATAATACAGTGTAAGCTTTCTTATCTAGATGTGTGTGAAGTTTTTGTTTAATACTTGATAAGGAAACAGTGAACAGGACCATAAGTCCAAGCTTCTCAATTTAAACATTGTTATCTATTTAGAACATTTATTTAGAAAATTATAAGCAATCAGGTGGCTTTATAACAATATAACAGATATAGAAATCTCCATTTTTGGAGGAACACAATATTTTGGTATACAATGGAGGTGATTAGATTGCCCCAAACAACTGAATTTCTTTCTAATAAGTAACCACTATCGTGTTTAATTTTTCAAGTTTATAACAAACAAAATGTCATGAAAATCTATTCAAAATTAAGCAAGTTTAAATTAACTTTGCAGTGAAATCCAGATTTTTATTTTATTTTATTTTTTTACTCGCAGACCTTTGGACACTCCAATATGGCGACCACGCACACACATAGTGGCGCCATACAGCTGCAGTCAGTGACGTACAATTAAGATAGCAAGGATTTATAAATTTCAAGTCTAACTTAAGTGCATCATAACGTGTTGGGTATGGAATTAATCTGCAGATGCACCAGTTTAAGATGAAAGAAAGTTTCCTAAAGATGTTTAAGTCTTTGAGTGATGACAAGGCCAAAATGTGGCCTACAACAGACTAGGTACACTTGCTTTTAACCAGACAGTGACTTGCAGAGATAAAGAAAAAATCCTCCACAAAATGTTTTTTTTACTTAAAAAATGTATAGTCACTATGTGCACCCAGTTTACTTTTATTAGATAATACTGTGAGCGAAATTTCTTTATTATTTTCCATTACAGCCCAACAATATAATGCAAAGAAGCCTGTGAGATGACTTAGCATTAGTTTATGTAAGGACATGATGTGTTCCAAAAGGAAATTAACTGTTCTAAACTGTCAATTTTCAAATGTGATCTTCAGGAAAAGGTGTTAATACTCCATCGTCTTGTTCCCACATGAAGGTGTTTGCCCTCAAGGAAGAAGAAACCTGCCCTTGTAAACACAGAGGCAGAGCAACGTACACACACAAACATGTACAGGTATTGTTTACTGTACACACACACACACACACATATACATACACATACAGGGGAGGGAATATGCACGCACATACAGTATATACACACTCACGCACATACACATACACACACATACAGGTTTGCTGTTGATGGCGCAGGTAAAGCTGTGCTTTCCCAAGCAATTTGAACTTTGTGTGAGACTGGCAAACATCCCTGTGTGTAGGGTAAGCAGATTTTCTGCCTTCTTGCGCAAAAACTACAATAAGGGAGAGTGCGATGGTGGGGGGAGGGACAGTGCAGGGAGAAAGGGAGGGATAAGGAGAATGACAATGTGTTTTAGTGCTTACCTTCAACAAAATGATGGTAGACGAGGAGAGAAGGTCATAAAATATATGGGGAAGGTGAGATCTCTTTCCTCAGCCTGTCTCACTGTCTTGAGGACAGCACAGAGCACATGATTTAAACTAATCACAGGTGGAGTGAAATCATTTGACTGTATACCTGCACCCAGTCAAAGCTGTTTACACAACTCAAACAGCTGAATTCAAGCACCAACTATGGGAAGTAAGAAAACACTATTTATAATAATGTTGTGTAAATGAAGAGGGAAACATTTCTACAGAACTCCTTTAACTGCACAATTTAATGACTTCAGAGAAGGATGTGTACAAGCAGTTTGGATAGCATGTCATTTCTCTGTTTAAATATAGTCAGTTGTGAATGTCTGATATATTTCTCTAGAGAAGGGTTCAAATGTTGAGTTATCTTGAATATGGAGATATTTCAGCAGACTGTCTGGATTTCTAAAACATGGTAGTTTTTGGAAGTGAGCTATTTTTTATATAACTGAATAAAAATCTGCCATAGTGTAACAGGTATTGTTCACTATTTTCTGATATTTTACAGACCAATCAACTTGCCAGTAGTTGAAAAAATAATCAAAAAAACATCAATAATGAAAATAATCATTGCAGAAGGAAATATGTGCTTGAGTGACATTTATTTATTTCATTTCAAATTATGAAAAACTGATGGCTATTTATGATATGAAAAAGTAAATTTTTATACCAAAAATTCAACATAAAACAATGTAACTGTTTTACCAAAGTGTTTATCACAAAGATGTGAACTGTGTTCAGTTTTTAGCAGTGGAGGTGCTGGTCCTGTTTTACACTGGATATCCAGTCAGATGTGGTTTCACAGGACGCTAAAACCAAATGTTCTGAGACTGCAGTTCACAAGTGTCAGAGTGTTTGTGGAGGGTTGACTATGTGCTATTGTTTACAGATGCATATGAAATAATCCAGGAGACCAGAGCTACTAAAGGAAAGCTTCTACTAAGGGTGCAGCCATTCACCTATTATTCCACCACCCCTTCAAATCTATAGCAAAGAGTGCATACAGCCAGATGCACCATACAGCCACAAACTTCAAATAAGCACATTGAAATATGCAGAACACAAGACAAAAATAGCATCTTCAACCACGTTTATCACAGTAACACACACTCACAGAGATACACACACACATAGCAAGCAATTGGATTTTGCTGCTGCAAAGAGCAGCACAGAGTGACATGAAGCATGTGAGACTGATGCTCAGTGCCGCCAAATTGAAACTCTGTGTCCAAAGTGAATTATCTTTGGCTGGCTGGGGCTGCCTCACTGCTCTGTGTGTGTGTGTGTGTGTGTGTGTGTGTAAAGTTATAATGTGTGGGTGTGTATGAATGTATCCCGGAATTAGTGCGACAGCGCATCTTTCCTGGTAAGGGTGTGTGTGTTTATTTGTGCAATTGGACGGATGTTGGGAAGCTTGAGAAATAATGATATAAGACTGAGAAACAACAGATGGGGGGAGCTAAAATAAATACACACATACTCGGGGAACTCTCACGTGCACAGACCTCTGATATGGAGTTAGCTGTGTAAGTACTGCTGTTCGAGGGGTCTGTGAATATACAATGCAATCAAATAGTCACACTACCACCACTAAAATAAAATCCGTTTTTGCTGTACAGTGGTACATAAATTCTGCTCTTTTGGAGTGTGTGTGTGTTCAGCTATGCATTTCTGTCAAAAATGTGGTCTTCAACATCACACTGTTTGCCTCAGCCCACAGCCCTCCTCTTCTTCCATCTTTCTCCCTCTCTTTCTGTGCCTTATCATGGCGGATGAGACCATAGAATCCCTGATAGGTGTCCTGTGCCGTGCCTGATAACACTGCCTCCCTCCACTGCAGCTGTTGCGCCAGGTGACGGATGCACCCCGTACAGACACATGTTAAAAAAAACAACATGGACAGGTACAGTACATACACAGACAGAGGAGGTGTTTACTCAAACTACTCAAACAAGCATGAGACATTTTACATGGATTGGCCACCAGAGTCTGGACCTTAAACCCACTGAGAATCCTTGGGATGTGCTGGAGAAGACTTTACGTATTTGTTCAACTCTTCCATCATCAATACAAGATCTTGGCAAAAGATTAATACAACTCTGGACAGAAATAAATGTTGTGACATTGCATAAGCTTATTGAAATGATGCCATGGTAAACGCATGCAGTAATCAAAGCTAAAGGCGGTCCAACGAAGTGTATTTAGGGAATTATCTATCATAAACGGAATAGATGCAGTTTTAATCTCAGCTGAATTACTTCGGGTAAATGTGTAAATATGTAAGTAGTAGTATTATACAAATAAAAATCAGGCATAGGAACCCTTGAGCGTAACTATTTTATGTAGAAAAACACCTTAGATTCTATAAACTATATCTATAAATCAGTTTAATTTTTTGTGCCCATTATACAGCTTTGCAACCTAAACTACAATAAGCACAGTTCTGTTCTATTGCAGTAGTCTTATTTCCCCCCAGGGATACCTTTTAAGTTTATCTTATCTGATATGAACTATTCAGATAAGAGGTTATGCTGAGAACAAGCGAGTCTGATCTTGAAGCTGGAGATGGTAAATTAGTGATAATGGTTGCAAAGAGAGCAGAGAAACAAATTTCTGTCTTCAGGTAACAACCAAGATATTAAATCCCAAACATCACCAGCTACTCTCAGAAAAAAGTCAGCCCACAGATCAGTTAATAATACCTGAGCATCTTGCAAACTAGAGGCTGTGGTCAATGTCACACCCTTTTTTCAAATAATTTCTGCCTTAAACCACCATTGACCAAAGTAGTAAGTTGTAACTGAAAATGATATTTTTTTGCTATTCTATTAGGCTATTTTTTGATCTCTGAGATCATATGGTAATTACAGTTGGGCTGATGCAAAATGTTCAAACTGGTATGAAAATTGGACTGGTAATAACACATTTATACCATTTAAATTCAAATTAAGATGGCAGTACCCTTAAACCAATACTGATATCAATGGTTCTTTTTATAGTAATTTTTTTCTAGATCTGGGTACCAAAAGGATTGAATGCAAGTATCGAATCGTAACTGGTTTCAATACTACCTAGTATTGGGTTATTTCAATACCCAGCCCTAGCTACTGCACTTAACAGTCAGGGACATGGTTATCTCAGAGTTATATTGAAAAGGGAAATTATAGGGTCATTGTTATTGATGTTCCATAGTGTATTTCACGAGCTTTACCAACCTAGCTCTGCATGTCTGCCTGCTCAGCTGTGACACATACTCTACTATAAGTGCTGCACAAACCAACCTACATTTACCATGACACCTAGCAAGCTGGTGCTGGGAGACTTCAGCAAACAGTAAACTTAAATGACTAGTTTAAATTTGCTGTTTTCTGTTCATAAATGCAAACACAACTTTGTAATGTGTCGGTTCAGAAAGAGGTGGTTTATGTTTGGTAATTGTCAGTTTTGTGCTGGCTCCTCCATTGAAATATGTAATAAGAGTAATCTAACTGAGTTACTCTTTGTCTCTAAATAATTCATCTAAATGTTTCACAGTGGGAAACATCAGTTTAGTCAGACAGCATAAAATCAAACCAGATTAAGTACATAGACCAGATCAAACCAGTAAAATCAAAAACTGACCCAACCCTAATGACAATCAAACAATTGCTCAATGCTTTGGCTGTTTTCTGATGATTAACTTTCTACAGGTGGCGCTCTTCTCTTTCAATCCAGCTATATTATTCACTGCTAATTTCATGAAACACTGCATTAAGTCAAAGGGTGACAGAGAGCAGCAAAGCAAACATTCATTTACGTGCAAGTGTTACAGATCTGTAACCAACTAAGCATGATTTTTATCATCAGATGCATCTGAAATCATTGCAACAAATACTTCAACATATAAAAAAGACTTATGTGAGCAAAGCTGTATCCTGTAGACCCAAATAATTAATCAAACTATACAAACAGTGTGTGTGTGTGTGTGTGTGTGTGTGTGTGTGTGTGTGTGTGTGTGTGTGTGTGTAAGAGGGAGCCACAGTGCCAGTGAGAGGAGAGGGAGGGTAGGGAGTGTGGGAATAAAGACGGGAAAAAAGGAAAGAGATGGAGAGAGGGAGCTTTGCGCAACCATCAATCACCTACTTGGGGTTCAAGTTTATTTGGCTTCATTTTTTTTTTTTTTT
This sequence comes from Lutjanus erythropterus, assembly GCF_056507025.1. NCBI lineage: Eukaryota > Metazoa > Chordata > Actinopteri > Lutjaniformes > Lutjanidae > Lutjanus > Lutjanus erythropterus. Next base: position 31,664,949 of record NC_139319.1, on the reverse strand, counting down.
TTTTTTTTTGAAATATACAGCACACCGGTGAGGGAGCTGGGGGATGGGGAGAAAGAGAAGAAGACAGAGGGAGAAAACAGCATGAGGGGGAGAGAGGATGAGGGCGGAGGGGGAAAACTACCTGGATGAAGAAGGAGGCAGTGAGTAAAGAGGGGGGCAGAGAAGAGAGAAAAATAAAGACACTAGAACCTTCCTAACTCCACAAAAGAAATCTCTAGAAAGAGAGAGAAAGAAGAGACATAAGCCAAATGCACACATCGAGGTGTGTTTTCCCCACATGTGTGTGCGCCTCTGGATCCACAGCCTGCCTCAGAGCTCTAATGAGAGAGCAGAGCTCCCTCCATCTCCGTCTCTTCAATCACTAGTTTGTCCATCCTGCTCTCTGCCCGAGCTGCTGTCGCTCTTCATAACTACTTGGACAATAGTATGTAGGTTACTCTCACTTTCTTTGTCTCTGTGTTGCTCTTTTTTTCCTTTCTCTCGCTCAAGCATCACATGATCTTTCTCATGTTGTGATCAGTTTCCAGCTCTCTCTGCCATGTAACTTCTCTGCCCTAAAACAGCATATAGTCCATGAGCCTGTCTTCCCCATGTTCTCATACAGTTCTGTTTTTCCAGTGCAGTCCGCCTCTCCATGCCTTATTGCCCCACGAACATGACTCACAATTCCTCCATGGCATTCAGCTCATTCACTCCTTCTGTTTTATTATTTCATCATCCAGCCCTCTCCTGTCACTGTCTCTCTATCACTGTCTGTTAAAGTTTTCAAATCAAAATTTAACTGCACTTTCAACGTGTTTCCTGTTTGTTTTAGCAGCTGTACAGAGTAGTGGAATAGGGGAAAAGCATCTATACTAGGTCTACCCCCCAAAAATTAATGTTAGTCAAGGAGACACTGATTCAAACCTCGTTTCATAAGAGGCTTTTAAACTGTTTAAACAGTGTGCACAGTAACACTGATAAATCTGTGAGATTTTTTTTTGCTTTGTGTTAAACTTTGGTGAACTTTGACTCATTAATTATTGAGGGAACAGAGAGCTGTTAAGTCCAAAGTTGGAAGCTATCATAGCTTATTAGCTGTGCTGCACCATCCACTTTTATTTAACCTCCCCTGCTTTAGCAGTATAAATGACTCCACAGATAATGGCATGTTTATAGACAGACAGTAGACAGACACAAATACCATGCGCCTCTCAAATAAACTTAAAATTAACTTAAAAGATATCTGAAACCAAAAGCACACAACAAAATAAAATACAGTACAGAAAGAATTGAAAATTCAGCCCAAACTGGCAACTAGTGTTGGGCCGATGGCTGCCAGTCATCAACCACTGAGCCTTCTAGCATCATGACATCATGATATAAAAGCCCTCTGTATTTGAGGTAATATGTCCCATCAGAGTTGCCATAAGGCAGGAATTTTGTTGTTTTTGATAGGTGGGAGAGTTAATAAAGGAATCAATCGTGCCAGCATTGTTTTCACATATTAGCTTCCTTAGTATAACTAACCATCTAACTTTGTTTTAAGCTAAACACAACTAAGT